>NC_136071.1:422932963-423322963 GCF_964261635.1 Lissotriton helveticus
CCCCCAGCTCCTCCGCTGTGAGGGGTGCATCTAGGAGCTCCTTGGTCTCGTCCGATACTTGTACGGGCGGTAAACCCGCGAAAAACTGGTCTAAGGCACCCTCAGGCAATCGGTCACAAGAGGCGTATTGGGCTTCAAAGTACGAGGCGAAGCTTGCCGCCAACTCGCCAGGGTCAGTCAGGACCTCTCCGTTACCGTCCATGATGCCCGGCAGCACAAGGGGTTGAAAGTTGTGTTGGCACAAGCGGTGGAGCATGGAGCACGACTTGTCCCCCCACTGATACACCCTACTCCTGGTGGCCAGCCACGCCTGTCTGGCTTCATCCATCAAGAGGGACGCATACGATTGCTGTGCTTGTAAAAGCAGCCTGAGCCCGATCTCATCTCCACCCTCGCGGCTTTCCCGTTCTAGGGCCTCCACCCGCTCAGCCGCCACTGCAGTTTGTTCCCGGCGCCGCCTACGGGCCCCCGAGCACCACGCGATATCCACACCACGCACGGTAGGCTTCATCGCTTCCCATACCACTTCCACGTCCGCCCCTTCTATCAGGTTCTCCCGCCAGTAGTGGTCTATGGTTTCTCGCAAGTGTTTAGTATAGGCTGGCTGTAGCAGATGCCACGAGGACATCCTCCACCGGAACGGCTGCCATGTCCGCATGAGGTCTATGTTAACTGAGACTGGGGAATGGTCGGAGAGGCCCCTCGGCAAAATGGCCGCGTTCAGCACCCTACGCAGGCATTCCCGGGGTAAAAACACACAATCTATGCGCGAAAATGATCCATGCACCGCCGACACGTATGTATATTCACGGGTCGCAGGATGCAGATGTCGCCAAGCATCCACCCAGCCCAGCCCCTCACTCATTGCATGCAGTCTAGTGGGCGGAGGGGAGGGGGAAGGAGATTCAGCCATTTCCAGGCGCCTCCGGCGATCCATGCACACATCCATTACGTCATTCCAGTCTCCCCCAATTACTGCCATTGGCCCAGATATATCGTCCCACACAGAGAACAGCCTCTCAGCTAGGGCCCACTGCAGGGGAGGGGGGGCGTACACACACCCAAACACTATAGGGTCAGCGCCCACCTTGCCTTTCACAAACAAGTAGCGACCCTGTGGATCTATCCATTGTTTCTCATGAGTATATGACATCCTACGGTGAATCAATATGGCCACTCCCCTGGATCCCCTAGTAAACCCGGCATGGAAAACATGTTGGTAGCCAAACCTCTGCAGGCCCAGTGCCTTCGTGCCCATCATATGAGTTTCCTGGAGTAATAATACATCTGCCGCCGCCCTCTTACCCCATCGCAAAACTGCCCCACGCTTGATTTTGTCCAGCAACCCCCTGACATTCCACGTGACCACTCGCATAGAGTCCTCAGTAGTCCGATGAATCGAATCAGCCATAGTCTTTCGGAGTCCACCACATAAGCCCTCCGCTCCAGCGCCACCCACCACGCGCCACATGAGACATTATAGCAACACACACATGCACTGTACCATCTACCCCAAAGAACATCACCCACCCCCCTGCCCCACAGTTCCCAACAATCCCAAACCCCAACTCAGCGGCCACAACCCTGACCGCCCGACCCCCGCTACCCCCCACCCTATACCTCAAAGAACCATGAAGTACCTGTCGCGGTATGAGCAGTCCCGAGACCGAAACAGCGGGCTCAGGCCCACTCATACCAATGGATCCCAACATCCCAATAAGAAACATCGAACTCTCCCCCCTCCCCTCGGTGTCCCTCTCACAACGGGAGAGTGGCAGCCACCATTACGCAGTCCCCGAAACCCCCCCCCCACAGTCTCATCTATTCTCAGTAGACAGTAGTAGTACTGTCACAGGGCCGCGATACAGCCATCAATTTAGCAGGACTCAGGCGACCAGGTGCGTCTATCTGGGACTCGCAGTCGCAGTAACAGAGCACGGAGCCGAGGCCCCGAAGGCTTCAATGATCAGTGCTAGATTGTTCGGAGTCTTCGGTTCTAGCAGTGTGCTGCGTGCCGTCGGCCGAGGCCGCTCGCTTGCGTGATTTGGAACGTCTGGGTCGGCCATGTCTGGACGGTCGGTCTCGCTGTGGCCGAGGCGAGCCCCCAGGGGAGCCCGGATTGAGCCCTGGTTGCGGATTCGATCTGACCTGCACCGTTTCATCGGTCCACTTGAACACGTCTTCCGGCGTATCAAAGAATAGCGTCCGCGACTGGAAGATCACTCTCAAGCGCGCCGGATACAGCAGGGAATACTGTAGCTTAAGGCCCCTCAACTTTGCCTTGGCTGCCATGAAGGAGTGGCGCTGCTGCTGGACGATTTTGGTGTAGTCAGGGAAGATCAAGATCTTCTGATTCTCACATAAGAGGGTTTCCTTATATCTGGCTTCCCTCAAGATGGCGTCCCTGTCATGGTAGTTCAACAGCCGTGCGATCACCGCCCTAGGTCGCTCGCCCTCGGGTGGTTTCTGTGCCAGGGCACGGTGCGCCCTTTCAATGATGAAGCATGTAGACAGCGTCCCCGGGGGCATCCATGATTCTAACCACTGCGTAAGGAACTGTTCCATGCCACCCGTCCCACAGCTCTCTGGAAATCCAAGGAAGCGGAGGTTGTTACGGCGCGCCCGCCCTTCTGCATCCTCCACACGGAGCGCCGTAATCCGCTGTGCCGATTCCATCGCCGCCATTCTCTTTTTAAGGTTGCTCACATCGTCCTCCACCACTGACACCCTGGATTCTGTCTCCGTGATCCGAGCCACTGCGTTCCTCAGGTCCTGGCGCAATAGTGTGACATCTGCGCCAACGGCCCCTATCTTGGCGTCCAGTGCGTCTCGCGACTGGGTTATGGCCGCCATAAGGGCCGCGTTATCCGGTCCTCCTCCAGGCGGGCCACCCCCCGACGGCCCGGGGCCCCCACTAGGCCCGGTGAATTTATCCATGGTGACTTGCTTAGCAGAGTTGTTACCCCCTCTGGTCATGATGGCAGCGGCAGTAGGGCCACTCGGCCGCCGTCGGCCCCTGGAAATCCTAGACAGGGCACTTCGGGCCGGCTTACTGACGGATGCAGCGCCGCGTGGATCTCAGTCACTGCCCCCACACCAGCCGCCAGTGATCGTGGCTCGCTGTGGCCAGTATTGCTCGTCTAGTTGGAGCGTGGACTCAATGCTGCACACGCCACAGCGAAGCCGTCCCTTCTGGTCCGTGGGCCCGGGGGGCGGGGGGGGAAGGATAAGTGGGGCCCCCACTACTCACAGTTGCTGCTGGAATGCAGTGCAGTCGCTCCGGCACACTCGCCGCCGATAGGGCTCTCCAGGGCACCCGTCTCCCCCGTGTGCTGCCGGCCCCAGACACCAGGCCGCGAAAATCGAGGTCCCGGCTGCACTCGGGCCACCAGGCCGCCCCCGCCGCTCCGGGCCGTCCGCAGCGTCCACGCCGCCCTAGGGCTCAGCCAGGCCCCGGAGGAGCAATCAGTCAGCAGTCTCTCTGCCCCAGGGCACGCGGGGCGCCGCCGCCGACCCCCGGCCGCAGCCCGCCTTCCGGCAGCTCAACAATCGAGGCCCCGGCTGCGCCGCAGTCCACCAGGCCGCACTACGCACTCAGCCGCCCAGCGCCGCTCGGATGCGCAGGATCTCCACTGGACACACTGGACGGTCACAGGCACTTCCGGTATCCGTAACCCCGTTTTGGCTGTGGGTCAAGGGCTCGGGGACCAGGATAAATCGTCGGATCAATGGCGGGCCGGCGGGAGCTCTATCAAGCTGCAACCGCCATCGCCGCTTGCGTAGCCACGCCTTATGTTTTCCCTTTTTAACTCCCGTTTTTTTTCTTTCTCAATCAATGTATATATTCTGTATAATAATGAAATAATGAATTGGGAACTCTTGATGATAATAATAATCACAAAAGAAAAAAAAGAAAAAAAAAAGAAAATGGAGTATCATCGAGAGGTGGTAAAGTAATCTTTGTAATAGAGGCACATGAATATCGGCAGACAGAGGTATTCTATTCATGAATTCTATTTCCTGCAGCAAATCCAGTAACACACGAGTTCCACAACTACAAAGTAGAGGAACCTCCAGCGGAATACGTTCCTTTCGAGGACGTTGAAATTCCACTAACTTAACAAGAGCATCAGCTCTGGTTTAATGGCGCCCTAGAACTACAAAATCACATTACCAGGCTCGGCCCACTAGGTAGACCAGGAGCAAAATGGCAGGTACTAGCCAGATATACACCACATCCTGACATTGAAAGAATGACAGGTCCAGAACTGTTAGCTCAGCTAAAACAGTTAATAAAATACACAGACAATTGGTTCAATATGTCATGCGGACTTTAACAGTCCAACCTACTATAAGGATTCCATAGCACACCCCTCATCAGGGGAACACAAACAAAATAACACCACAGACTATACAGTCAGTAATCGGTAAATTGCCCGCAACAAGGGAACAAATTCCGTTCTGGTTAGCCCAGAAAATTACTCAAATAGAGGCAGTATTCCCTGATAGTATGCCTCATTAGAAACACAGGATTCTAACAATCTGTTTACCGATGGGGATTGCACCACACATGGAGGACTGTGACACTTGGGGTACAGTCTTTGCTTCAATCTACACAAAAACACATGGTGTTCCGTTTATGGCGGTAATACCAGACGTCCTAAGACAGATTCAACATGAATATGGTCCGGAACCGGCCTTAAATCTTGGTATGAAGTTACTGAAAGATTTCAAACAGGTCTCGGCTATACTATTAGCCAACATTAACACCTTGGATGCTATGGCTTTTCCCCTCCTGTGCTGATTGATTGAAAATCCCATTGTTCATGACAAGGTCAGCTCGTCATTAGCACAGCTCCAGTGTGCCTCATGACGAGCTGAGCTCGTCATGAGCATGGAAGGGGTTAAAGGTGAAGCAGCATCGGTGGCAATCCGCCAAAAACTTAAAGAAAGATATTACTGAGCAACCGTATGAGCTTGCCAGAATTATTAAAACACTCCTATGAAGAACGAGGTAGAGATAGTTTGGATGGGAAGCCAGTAAAACCCCAACTAAGTGAAAATCCTGAAAAAGTTTTTATTAAAAATAATCTCACTACTCCTAAAAAGAAGTGGGAAAACACCAAACAGACACTTCCTAGAGAGAAGCGTTCCCAGTCCAGAGGAAGGTCTCCTCAGCAGGAGCCCTCTGAAAAGAGATATAACCTTAGAAATAGGGATAATTTGAGAAAACCTGAAAGATATCAAGATACTGATACACGTTCCCCTCGTACCTTTCAGACTTCCTCGCAGAAATCCGAGAGAAGAGAACGATCAGAAGAGAACAGAAAGAAGAACGTGTGAAGTCCAAAGACGAACAGCACGTTCCAAAAAATAAAAAAACTCAATTCACCAAAAAGAAGGTAGCAAGTCTAAAGATCAGACATGCCAAGGATCTTGAGGACACAACTCAAGAACGGGGAGTGGGCCAGACAATGCTAGACAGTGCAGCAGAGGTAACCGTAGCTCGCAAGATCTTGATGGATCATCTGGAGACAGTGGACTTGAATGAATGCATTCAAGTGGAAACTGCCGACACCAGGGTTAGTGTACCCCATAAGTTATATGAAGTAACACTCCAGATGGAGGGGGACATAACTAGGAAAATAAAAGCACTCTGTTGGGAGAAGCTATCTAAGGGTTATGATTCAGAAAAGGGGGTGGTGATGGCCAGAGCATCTGAGTTAAACAGAACACTCATACCCAGTCAAAAGATCAGGGCTTGATCCATCACCGTTTTTTAGCTCACTGCACCATCCCAGTTCAGAACCTGGCTACATGCAAATTAGTCTGTCCCTGGCCCAGTGCATCATGGGAACAGGGCAGACCAAACTACCAAGCCAATTCTTTACTGGAAAGGAAACAAGCTTCCGGGTACCGGTTTCTGGCATTGCAGCCGTCTTCGGCCCGGCTTGTTTGAATCCTGATGGTGCAGTGAGCAAGGGACTCATGTCTGAGCATACCCTGCCACTCCTATAGTGGCCAAAACGATTCAGAAAAGGGGGTGGTGATGGACAGAGCATCTGAGTTAAACAGAACACTCATACCCAGTCAAAAGATCAGGGCTTGATCCATCACCGTTTTTTAGCTCACTGCACCATCCCAGTTCAGAACCTGGCTACATGCAAATTAGTCTGTCCCTGGCCCAGTGCATCATGGGAACAGGGCAGACCAAACTACCAAGCCAATTCTTTACTGGAAAGGAAACAAGCTTCCGGGGACCGGTTTCTGGCATTGCAGCCGTCTTCGGCCCGGCTTGCTTGAATCCTGATGGTGCAGTGGGCAAGGTACTCATGTCTGAGCATACCCTGCCACTCCTATAGTGGCCAAAACGATTCAGAAAAGGGGGTGGTGATAGACAGAGCATCTGAGTTAAACAGAACACTCATACCCAGTCAAAAGATCAGGGCTTGATCATCACCGTTTTTTGGTGATGGATCAAGCCCTGATCTTTTGACTGGGTATGAGTGTTCTGTTTAACTCAGATGCTCTGTCCATCACCACCACCTTTTCTGAATCGGTTTGGCCACTATAGGAGTGGCAGGGTATGCTCATATGTGAGTCCCTTGCTCACTGCACCATTAGGATTCAAGCAAGCCGGGCCGAAGACGGCTGCAATGCCAGAAACCGGTCCCCGGAAGCTTGTTTCCTTTCCAGTAAAGAATTGGCTTGGTAGTTTGGTCTGCCCTGTTCCCATGATGCACTGGGCCAGGGACAGACTAATGTGCATGTAGCCAGGTTCTGAACTGGGATGGTGCAGTGAGCTAAAAAACGGTGATGGATCAAGCCCTGGTCTTTTGACTGGGTATGAGTGTTCTGTTTAACTCAGATGCTCTGTCCAACACCACCCCCTTTTCTGAATCTAAGGGATATGACATTCTTCTAACTGAACAAGACTGGCCACCTGATTTTGTCAGGGAGTGCCCACTTGGCGAAGAGATAATTATGCCAGCCTTCTCTAATCACATCCCAATTCATAAAAAATACAGCTATGCCAGAAAATGGGCTGTAGCCCAGGCTCCAGCATTATATAAAAATCACGCGAGATGGGATGAGGACTCTCCTCATCATAAAATCCAGTTAAAAAATCAACCTACTGCACAAAGGAAGGATCCAGTTAAGCAAGAAGCTAAAAAACAGGTCAGGGAGATCTTAGATCAACTTGAATACCAGGGGGTGATTGAAACATGCACCTCATCTATGAACAATCCTTTGTTTCCTGTCTCCAAGCCAGACAATACAGACACTTAAACTCTTGTTGCAAAACTTTTGGAGTTCAGAATGCACACAGTACAGCACTGATGAATAACATCCTGGGAAAAAATATAAAACCACGTTAGTTATTTCAAATAGGTTTGTCTGTCAAAACATTTCGCCAGAAAGCAGGAATTTGACCGCTTTCTCAATTATGGGGACACACCGACTAGTTCGCCGTCTCCCCCAGGGATTCAAGAATAGTACAGGTTTATTTTCAGCCAGAGTAACAGAGTTACTACAAAAGTATGATGAGGCGGCATTAGCTTATGTCGATGACATCTATCTTACAGACAATGATTTGGACGTGCACTTGAAAAGAGTGAACACCATAATACTTGGGTTCGCTTCCGAGGGGTATAAATTCAATTTCAAGAAATCACGAATTGCCCACCTCAACGTCCTATTCTTAGGATACGAGTTATCGAGTGAAGGCAAAAGCCTGGCAGCCAACTTTCTACCGAAATGTGCGCTGCTCCAACCTCCTAAAACGAGGTTAAAACTTACAGTCAATTCTAGGTTTCCTGAATTTTGGAAGAACTTACGTTCTAAATTACGCAGAAAGGGTTAAAGCTCTCTATGAACTAATAAAACCTGATTTCAAATCAACTAATTGGACTCAAGAACACACAGAAAGTTTGCGATCAGTGCAAACAGACATGTTAGCAAAAACACAATTACAGACACTCGACAACGTGCGCAATCTTGTAAACCAAATCATCCCAGGGAGATGCAGATTCACATACCCATCCTTTAATGAAGGTGAAAAGGTACCAATAGCTTACAAATCACACTAGTACACACAAGCTGAAATGAAATTCACTTCTACAGAAAAGATTCTGACAGCGGTTCAAACTGCAATAGCAAAAGAGAGAGCTCTAGCCCAGGGTAAACGCATAATGATCGTTACACCTGTACCTGCTTTAGAGGCAGTGATAAAAGCGAGCATTCCAAATGCTAAGGCTTTGCATCAGAGATGGATACAATGGGTTAATTCTCTTGCTGCAACAGACGTTGAATACGTTTTTGACCCCTACTTGAAGACACAAGAATTTCTCCAATACGAACAAGAATGTCCTCTGCCGACCGAGATTCTGCCTCTAGAACATTACGGATGTATAATCTATACAGACGGATCAGCACAGCCTGCAATTGGGGGTAAACAAGCCGATAGTGCTGCGTGCGCGATTGTTAAAGGTCGCTGGCATATAGGTACAGACTGTACAGCTCAGCGAGCTGAACTACAGGCATTCAAGATGGCGCTTGAAAATATCAATCGCGAATTCCCCACACTCATAGTGCACGATTCGTATTACTGCGTTCAGGCTTACAATGAATATCTGCAGACCTGGGTTCAAAACGGTTTCAAAGATGCAAAAGGTGGCACAATTAAGCATAAAATGCTTTGGGAACAAGTAGTTCTTTTGCTGAAAGAACTACAAAAGACTTTCGTGATTCATACACTGAGTCATCAGCGTGATGGCGTTCACGTTGCAGGGAATTAATTGGCTGATGAGGCCGCAAAGGCAGCTGTGCAAACGACTTCCGTAGCTGCAATCATTTATTCAAAAACAAGGATAGACGGTGAAACAATGCTAGCAGTAAATGCCTAAATGCAAGGCGGCTATGCAGCGCTACCTGTAAATTATCCACTTGGATACACATACATAATCGATGCAAATTCGGTCCCTTTTGCTTTAATCCCTGGAGTGGGGGATAGAGTAATTCCAAACAGGAACCAGAGAGGTGCTTTCGTTCACAAAGCACATAAGGGAGAGGGTCTGAGATATCAAGGGATCTTAGAATCTCTAATAAAATTAGAAAAGATGTACTGGTGGCCGGGAATGAGCGTCGAAGTTTACAAATTCGGAATTAACTGTGATACCTGTTACAGAGTTCATAGCTTTGAAAGCCACCAGATACCTGACTTGTAGCCAGCCCGGTACAGACACCACTGTTAGACAGCATTAGACTTTCTACACGCAGACGTCACCATGGACGGATGCGGTCCCACAACTATTAGAACAAGATTCATTTGGATGTGGCCCCAGCGCTCGGCTGACGCCCGAACTGTTATAAAAGATTTGCGAGTCTTTATCGGCACATACGCAATCAGCACGCTACATTCTGACCAGTGTCCTGCGTTTAGCTCTCAAGCTTACAAAGAGACCATGGCTAGCTTGGGCGTGCATTGTGGCACTCAAGTCCATTCCATCCTGAGGGAAATGCGGTAGTGGAAAGAAAAAACTGTGCCATAAAGCAATCTATAACAGCAAGGGTATTAGGTTCGGGTGACGGGTTGGTCAAACATCTAATAAGTTTCCAATGTAGTCTTAATATTCTGCCAAGAAATTCTCTGGGGGGAATCACTCCAGATGAATTACTATTTGGTACTAGAATGATCATCCAGGATCTTGATTGTCAAACTTTAGTGGTAGAACAAAAACCCTTTGATATCAAAGACTATTTGGCTGTTTTACAGGACTTAAATGAAACAAGAAGAAGTCTGAGTAACACAACACAAAAGCCAATAACCACTGAAGAAAAACCACCTGTCCCAGCAAGACCTGTCTGGATTCCAAAGATTGGGCATCTAGTCAGGGAAAAGATCGAGGTGAAGAAGGAATTTGGGCCTTCTTACAGAAAACCGGTACCTATCATAGCAATCCACGGAACAAGATCAGTGTTACTACGGCCACTTGCTGGAAATAGGGAGAACAGGGTCGTGTCCATCGACCTCGTCAAACCACACCATGTGGTCGATAATAAGTAGTAGGCCCAGTGGACTCCCAAGATGAACCAGACGACCAAATCTTGCTACAATCCAAGAGGTTCAAACTGAAAGACTTATCACCTTTGATAAACCTGCAGTAAGAAAAGAAGGACTATGCAACAAAGCCATGGAACTTGTACCTCTTGAAACCCAAATAACAGTTCGTCAAGAAACACCTGTCTACAATGATATAGCCTCTGACTATACAAATATGACAAAGGAAGAAACAGCTCCAGGGATTCCAAGCAATCCGGATGCAATCCCAACAATTGGCAGAACTGCCTCTGGCTATTTCATCAACTTTGATACATTTTCTGAGGATCCCAGTTAACCCGAAACAACGCCAGCAAATAGAAATTTCAAAGAAAAAATAACAGAACTCTTTCATCAACTTGAAAATACATATCTGGTTTCACCATAGGTTGAATTTTGGATTGTGTTAGGTGTACTTTTTCTCCTACTTTGGATCATTCTTGTTTTAAGTTTGGGACAGATGATAGATGGAAAATACAGTACAATGAACACAGCAAGTAAGAGCTCAAAAACATTTTATGAAAAGTTTCCATACTTCTCAGGTTTTAATGTCACAAATCCAGAAACGTTTTATTTAAAAAATGTGAATAAAACAGGAATGAAAAACATGTTGACCAATACTGAACAAATTTATTCTGCAAACTTTTATGCTCAGCTGTCTACATTAGGTTTTAACTTTTGGAAAGATAACATTGAGACAAAAACTGTCTAGGGCACAAAAGACTGGCAGGTGCAAGGTTTAGAAGCCTTATTCAGAGCCTGCATTATCCCAGAACAAATAATGTTTTTAAATGACACTGTTCAACAAACATCATGTCTTGGCTTAGCAAAGATAAAAGGTTTAAACAAACCGTCCATACCTAAAGCCACACATGACAGTAATAGTACTGAAGATGAGGAGGTAGACATAAAACAGATTTTACAACAGAACAGAACTAATCCTGATTGGAAAAAATGGTTAATCTGGCCTACAGACACGAATAACTGTCAAGATAGATTCCTGAACAAAACACAGGGGTTCACAGTAACCAGGCCAGACCCAAGATTACAATGGGATCTACACACGCCTGGCTGCTGGTGAATTTGGGGAAGGATACCTGCTAGGTAAATCACAGAGACACACCCTGATAATCATTACAGCTGAAGGTATGAAATGCTAGGTAACTAATGGCACTCTCTTTCCCACCTAGGCGATAGCGCTTATGCCCTGTGGTCTTTTGTACTCACCCCCTACATAAACCCATCAACCCGGAGTGAGAGACGTTACAATGTGGCACACAGAGCAACACACAACGTTGTTGAGCGCATATTTGAACTGTTTCAAAGCAGGTTCTGCTGCCTCCACAAGAGCAGAGGAGCAGGTCAGTACACACCCATCACCTGTTGCAAAATCATTGCAACCTGTGCCATGCTGCACAACCTTGCCACCAAGAAAGGCACAGAAGTTGATTTGACTCATCATGAGGACATTGATGATGGACCAGAACAGCCAGAGCCCTATGCAGCTGGAGTAGTGCCAGCAACAGATGGTAGACTGAGACGGGCTGAAGTACTGGGTTTTCAGAACCCAGCGGTGCCAGGGGTACACCCTAAGACTTCGTGTCCTTCCTGTTTCAGACTACAGAAACACAGAGTCTTCTAGGTGAAGTCAAAGATCGAGTTTATTGGCTGCAACCAAGTAACAGGCGTCCTAGAAGTACAACACAGTGTATATTCTCAGGAGACTGCTCAATCTTACAAAGCCAGCCTTCTCTTTTTATACAAAATATTATGCTTCAGGCAAACATTCCTTATTTTTACAGTTGACCATTCACATATTTTCACTACAAAGAAAAAGCAGAATCATGATGACAAGCTTATTTTCAGTTTGTCCAACCCACAATAGATCACCCGGCAAGGCCCAACATTTTCATCAGATATCGACGGACCCCTAATAAAAACGGGCACCTCCTCCTCGTAAAGCAGGTCATAAAGTAAGGAACAGAGACAGGTGTGTGTAAGATTAGGCGTGGTTTGTGTGCGATGAAAGGTTTATGGCATGTTGTGCCTTGATACTATCTCGATCGGCCACTGGGAGAGGAACTGACCGAACAGGTTTGGCCTTGGGCAGTGGAGTCAGCTTGCCCAGGTTGTGTAGAAGTCAGCAAAGGTGTATGTGTCCTTCAGACTCGTAAATGGCCTTAGTCACCGGCCTATGTGAGCGCAATCACAAAATGGCTGCCGTATACAAAATGGAACCCGAGGGTTCAGGACGGAATCTCTGACTTCAGGGTGAAATCGTCACTCGAATATGACGAAAATGCTTGTGCATAGTATACTAGCCATTCTCGGTCTGCTGATATCAAAATCGTCATGATACGACGATGTTTATAACATAGGTCCAGAATTTTAAGTACTACAGACCCTCCTTTTGCCCTTACATAGGCAATAACCTATACTCATGCTAATCTGAGTCTAGGTCTATATTCATATAGTCATTGAGATTTTGCTGTAGCATCATTCTATTACTTAGCTCGTCCCTTGATACAGGTTTCCTTACACATGATGTAGCACAGAGGCCACATATTGCAGGAGCACACTGTACGCACAGACAGAACAGGAAAAGAATGGCTAAGATAATCCCAATGACCATCAGAATCTTCCATCCCCAGGCGGATAACAGTTCCCAGAGCCACCCCATCAACGACCAATCTCCTTTATCCACATGAATAGATTCAGAGATCTTATGTAGTTTGGAGATGGCCTGGTACACTGTTGGAGCGTTATCTGGATTTAAAACACAGCAACTCGATTGGATCACCCTACATACCCCACCTCGGTCTGCAAGTATGACGTCTAACGCGTACCCTTAGCTGCTAAGAACGAAGGGGAAGTCTGGGACGCAAAAACATATGTCTCAGTGCAGATGCTCTTCCCTAACTGAGCTCTGGGATTCTTGCCAGTACCTTGCAGACATAGGTGACCCTGATGGGGTACAATCCAAATCAGGGAGGATCTCTTAGCTTGCTGTTTCTCACTCAGAGTAACTCCATATCCGGTCACGTTCCATCCAATATACACTAGTGTCTCATCTCTCGGGCTAGAAAGCACGCACTTCTCTCTGTGTTCTTGGCACACTCAATTTCGCTATTGCCTGAATTCTTTCTGGGGTCAGTTTCCTTCCCTCCTTCGATAAGAGATGACCTAAGTAGGTCACTTCTTGTCGACAATATTGCAATTTTGAAAGAGACACTTTGTGGTGCAACTCAGACAAATGACGCAACAATGACAACGTGGCTTCTTTACAGATTTCCTCAGTATCTGCAGCAACAAGCAAATCATCAACGTACTGAATAAGGGTAGCGCCATCAGGTAAGACAATCGTATCAAGCTGTGTTTTTAAAGCTTGACTATATATCGATGGACTTTCACAATAGCCCTGGGGAGCGCGTTTGAAGCGGAAGCTTCGGCCTCCTAAACTGAAGCCAAATATATCCCTACTCTCCTCGGCAATCGGGATGCTGAAGAAAGCATTCTTCAAGTCAATCACCGAGAACCAGGTCCGGAAGCTGGAATCATAGTCAATAGGGCAGTGATATCAGGAACAACTGGAAATTGTGGCACAACTATTTTATTCACCTCTCTAAGATCAATCACGAACCTGTAAACAGGTGGCTGAGAAGGGTCAGTACGCTTCAAAACAGGCAGAACAGGACTATTGCAAACGTTGCCTCTTGTCTCTTCAATTACATCTTTTTCAATCAAATCATAAATGATCGCTAGCAACGCTTTTTCACCTTCACTAGAAATTTTATACTGGGGAATGCGTGGCATTTTAACATTGGCTTTCAATGTCACAACAATATGGCGGTATTTCCAAAAGACCCACATCATTAGGACCAGTAGCCCAAAGAATATTAGGAAGAAACGACAATTCTGTCGGAAGTTTATCCTTCGACAAATACATTGGAGAAACCCCTTTCTTACCCAGTGTAAGTTGTACTCCCGAAGGAGAACAGTATAAAGTTGCAACAGATCCAATCCTAACAAGTTTTCACCACAGCCTGTCGTTAGAATAAGGGGTGCTTCGAATTCACAAGGTCCAACAGAAAGGGACATAGGACTAGAAACTGGGTTTCTAACCGGGGTGCCAGAAAAACCTACTGAAACATTCATTTCGCCAGACAAAGGTGCGCCAGGGAGTTTAGAGTGCATAATAGAACTCTTTGTAGCACCAGTATCCAACAGAAAAGGCTCTGACACACCTGATGTAATCACCTCAACTTAAGGTCCACTCTGATCTACTGGAACTGAAACAACTCCCTCTCTTTGTCTATGGCTGTCCTAGCAATCATTACCTTCCATATTTTCATCTTCTGCATAGTAGTCATCAGCATAGTACTGAGCTGTCCTACCAGACGCGTTATTCTGCTGATCAAAACTATTCATTGAATTCTGAGGCGGAAAGGAACGTGCGTTCTGGGGGAAATTTCCACGTCCTCTACCTCTAGGAGCTTGTTGAACACCTCAAACTCTTGCACCAGAAGCACCATTCATACGCTGTAACAAAATAGGACAACTATACTTGAAATGACCTTCTTCCTTACAATATGAACACTGATTGGGACCTACAGGAACACGCTGTTGAGGATGCTCGAACCTTTGCGAGTTCCTCTGAAACTGTTGAGGTTGCTGATAGTTACTCTGACCACCTCGAGGCGGATACGCCTGTTGTAAAAGAACCTTCGTTTTTAACTCTTTCGTTTTCTTGTCTGCTCTATCTTTCTCATCTTTGTCCCTATTTTCGTAGTACTGTGCAGTAGCCAATATCTGTGCTGAAGAGGAAACTGCCCAAGAACTTCCTGAATCTTTTAATTTCTTACACAACTCGGGAAGCAAACCGTTGACCACCTTCTGTACTCATATCTTGACCACTGTGGTCGATAAACGTCTCTTCAAACCTGGTGAAGAAATCAGACACCGTCTCATCTTTCTTCTGCTTACACGCAGACAATTTATCCCAATTCACACGCATCGCAGGCATTAAAGTTTTCATGTAATTAATGATCCTACCAGGAAGGTCTGCTACTAAAGGCTCGGGTTTAGCACCACCAACTTGTCAGTCATCTGCAGCACTAATATTAGCCCATGAGTCACCTAACTCTTGATCATGATCCGCATGACGAATCTTTCCCCATAAAGGCTGTGGAACAACATTTCCAAACAACATGTCTATATCAGCTAAATTCATAATGCAAGAGCCTGCAGTCTGTGACAATTCCTTGTAATACCCTGCAGGGTTTTTACGGGGATCAGGTAATGTCTGTTTAAGGGCCAAGACTTCAGCTCTTTTCCATGGAACATGTACTCAAACACGCTGAAAGTGTCCCGGAACAGGTGGATTAGCTGCTTGGTCCCCATCCCTCCAAACTGGGGGAACTTCTCTCATGGGATATTGTCTCGTCTTCTTCTTAACGGAAGAATCAGACTCAAACAACGACTGAGAAATACCCTCACTCCTAAACGATAACAATGTTGCAACTGCTTTCTTAACATCAAAACCCACAATTGTGCCTTTCCCAAACTCGAACTGTACACGACACAACTCAGGCGGATTGGGCTCCAAATCATTCTCCTCTAAATCCTCACAAAGGAAAGTACACATTTTCTCAAAAGCGTACCTCTGTTTTGGTGCTTCCCACTGATGGAAGACATCCATAACAGACTCTAGCTCATATCTTGTCGGGTCGGTAACCCATTTATGTGCCAAATAATCCAACGTTTCCTGCTCTCTAGAGTCAGGCAGTTGACTACGCAACTGTTTGCGTGTTGAGACAGGGGTCATACTGGATGCCCCAAATAGAGGACATAGGAGACTAGCGACAGTGTCAGTCATTCTCTGTCGAACAGAAGGAGAAGTCGACGAGAGAACAGGAGGAAAAACAGAGTGAGGCAAGGTAGATGCAGATGCAGACGCTGAGGCAGTATCAGGAGGAATACCTGAAGGGGTAGTCGATGCAGTAGGTAAAGTCGTAAGAAGTGTAGGTAGAGCAGGTAGCAAAGTCGGCGGCCCTTGAGGAGGCGGCGCCAACTGAATAGGAGCCAACTGAGGAGGAGCTGGCGGCTGTGGAAGTACTTGAGGCACGACAATTGGAGGTTGCACAACTAAAGGTTGCGGAGGTGCTGTAGCACTCTGCGCATAGGGGGGTGGCGAACTCAATAAGTGTGACATTAGGGGGTCTTTTTCAAGGTCTTTTGCTGCATCTTGCTGAAGAGGCGGCAAAACTGGATAACATTTATCGATCACCATTTTACGTTGCCTGTGCAACTGCTCACTTGCCTGTTCTTCTTCGTCATCTTTATACTGCGTAGCAGCTTGCATTATCGAGATACCCCTTTCTCTCTTATTTCTCTTCGCTAATTTAATTTCCTTCTGTTTGGCTTCCTTACGCCATAGGCGGAAAGAGTCAAACATCGCCGGCCGGGCTTTCTTCTTAAAAAGTTTAACTTCTAGATTATCTAAGATTTCCGTGTCAAAGCTACCATATTGGGGCCATTTTAGAACACCATCCTTTCTGGTGTATCGGATCCATACTTCATTATATGTGATGGGGCCTACGCCATGTTTCACATATAGTTCATAGGTTGGAGTTCCAATCGGAGGAACCGGACACGAGTCCTCCAATCGGGAATCCCTATTACAACCAAGACAAAACAAATTTCCAAGTCTGCTAAGACCAGGCATCTTCGCTCACTAGTCTAGCTTCAAACTTCAAAGGATTATCGAATACGATAGTCTCGTGAATACACGAGTCCCTCGGCTTTGGTACTTGCAAGTTCCAAATCAAAGATCCCAAGGGGATACCCAAACTAAGAACCAAACTAAGGACTGGGAGACGCTCCACTTATACTTAACTGAGGTATCGATGACGTCACCAGAAGACTCGTCTATCATTTTGCTCTACCAATCATCAAGGGTCCAAAACAGGGCGATAGTCAGGGCAGCAGTCCTTCGTAGCCGTCGGGAAGCGGGGAACCTCGCAGCAAAGACTTTCGGACCACGTCGACATGCAGGGGTCGATGAAGTGGCAGCCTTCCTCCAGAATTTTCACACGAAGCTCCTCACGAATCTCTGGCTTGGACCGGTACCGCTGATATCGCCCCACGTTGGGCGCCAGCTGAAGTACTGGGTTTTCAGAACCCAGCGGTGCCAGGGGTACACCCTAAGACTTCGGGTCCTTCCTGTTTCAGACTACAGAAACACAGAGTCTTCTAGGTGAAGTCAAAGATCGAGTTTATTGGCTGCAACCAAGTAACAGGCGTCCTAGAAGTACAACACAGTGTATATTCTCAGGAGACTGCTCAATCTTACAAAGCCAGCCTTCTCTTTTTATACAAAATATTATGCTTCAGGCAAACATTCCTTATTTTTACAGTTGACCATTCACATATTTTCACTACAAAGAAAAAGCAGAATCATGATGACAAGCTTATTTTCAGTTTGTCCAACCCACAATAGATCACCCGGCAAGGCCCAACATTTTCATCAGATATCGACGGACCCCTAATAAAAACGGGCACCTCCTCCTCGTAAAGTAGGTCATAAAGTAAGGAACAGAGACAGGTGTGTGCAAGATTAGGCATGGTTTGTGTGCGATGAAAGGTTTATGGCATGTTGTGCCTTGATACTATCTCGATCGGCCACTGGGAGAGGAACTGACCGAACAGGTTTGGCCTTGGGCAGTGGAGTCAGCTTGCCCAGGTCGTGTAGAAGTCAGCAAAGGTGTACATGTCCTTCAGACTCGTAAATGGCCTTAGTCACCGGCCTATGTGAGGGCAATCACAAAATGGCTGCCGTATACAAAATGGAATCCGAGGGTTCAGGACGGAATCTCTGATTTCAGGGTGAAATCGTCACTCGAATATGACGAAAATGCTTGTGCATAGTATACTAGCCATTCTTGGTCTGCTGATATCAAAATCGTCATGATACGACGATGTTTATAACATAGGTCCAGAATTTTAAGTACTACAGGGCAGAGGTCACACGCAGCTATTTCTAAGTAAGTAAGGAGACACAGCCAGGCTTTGAATATGAATGACGTAGTTTAATGGGCACTACAGCAAATTACTAATGGCACACCATGGTACTCCAATGTCTGACTACCTCACTGGGCGGCCAAGGGTTACTTTACCCTGACATGTCCTGTGTAGTGTTGGCAGCATTATTGTCTGCGCCCATGCACAACAGTGCGGGATGCCCAAGGCTGGGTTTCTACAGTGGTTGTTGAGCCAGGGTCAGCAGATTGGCGCCTGCTGCTTCCTCGTATGTCCTGTATGGGTGTGCTACTGCTGTTCCTGCTGGTGGTGTCTTCAGTGTCCCCCACACCTAGGTCTCCAGCGTTGGCTGACTGGTTGGTCAGTAGCAGTTCCATGGCAGATGTCACTCTCCCATCCCCCTAGACACATCTGTGCAGCAGTGCACAAGGCCCTCTTGCATGGCGACAGAGCGCCGACATAGCAGGGAGGTGGCTGTTGCAAGACAGTTCATCGCCTTGGTATTTTGCTGCATACATTGCCTCTCCCGGCGCCTCTGTGTGTGGTCTGACTCTAGATTTTCACACAGAGCCATCATGGACTACGACATGTCCCTTATTCCCTCTGCCATATCTTTCATGCTCTCTGCCATGGAGCTAATGCCCCGGTCTATGTTGCCCATCTAGGTGTTTAAGTGGCGCACCTATATCTGAACTGATAATATTGCTTTTGTCTGCAGGCGCTGCACTTTGACCATTGTGACCTCCAGCCCACAGAAGACCCCTTCTCCATCCTGAGTTGTGCTTCTCTCCCGGACCCTACGGTGTCTGGCACCGGTATGCACACTTTCAGATGCAGACTGCTGCCCAGCGTTGTTTGCCTCCACTGGGGCAGTTTGAGTGTCACCCTCCCTATCATCATCATCAGACGTCTCCAAGATTCTGAGAGGGGGCACATCATGCCTCCTTGGCATTACCAGTTCTGAGGAATCAGTAGCTGGTGAGGGAGAGAGTGCTGGTAGGTCCCGCTGTGGTGAGTCGTACAGCAGAGGTAAACAAGGCTGTGCTGTGGTGGGTCGCTCTGGTGTTGATGCTGCCTGTGCTGTGGGTGCGGGTGGCGGCTCAGTGCTTTGCCCTGCACTTGGGCCTGCGTCCTCACTCCTTTCCGTTTGGGGTTCCCTTTTCTCCCTTTCCTGCGCTGTCCTGCGCGATGACTCTCCTGTGGACAGATATGGACATTGGCTTAGTGGTGCTGTACACCTGTGTGTCATTATTAAATCACATTCCTGTCACACATTTGCAAAGTCCTCAACTGCTTATGGATGTAGTGTGTGGCATGCCTTGCCGTTTGCTGTGATGAATGCAGTGATGTATGTTTCTAAGACTACGTCTCCCATGATGCATTGCAGGTAAATCCTAAAAGCTGTACTGGAGTGTGAAACACACAACCACATTGGGGAAGGGGGACAGGGAAGGTGGGGGAGGATTGATGTTCATGCAGCTTACCTTGCTTTGATGCAGCTATGGCTGAGCTGTCGGCATCCCCTATCCCATGGACACTCTCGGGCTCCAGGGTGGACTCCACCAGCTGCTGCAGGTCTGTTAGGGCAGGTGCCCTGCTCCTTCTTCCCACTGTGGCACTGGCTTCTTTTTTCTGTGCTGCCAGCTTTTTTTTGGTTATGATCCTAAGATCATACCACTGTTTTTTAAGGTCATCAATTTCCCGTGTTGTAACCCTGATGGCATTCACCTTTGACTGGATCCCCAGCCAGGTGTTCCTTTTCACAGCCTCTGCAACATGCAGAGGTTGCTTTCCAAATAGCTGGGTGTGGTGTCTCACAACCTCCTCCACCAGCACCTGCAGTTCAGCTGTGCTGAATTGTAGTTTTCTTTTGCGCTCTGCTCCTTCCCTCTGTGAGTCCTGGGATTCCAATGTGCACTTCAGCTCAGCTCAGGGCAGCCAGTTGCTCAGTGCCTCACAGCTCTCCAGAATGTTCAGTTACTCTGCACCTGCATGGGTGTGGCCACTTCCCGGTTGTGGAGTAGATGCATTTGATAGGTTGGTTCCTCTGTTGCTTTGTTGTGGGGTGTGGTGGATGAACCTGATTGGTTAACAAGCTCAATTGGTTTTATTTTGTATCTCCAAATCGGTATTTAACGAATCGGTATTTACCGAAACGGTAAATACCGAATCGGTAATTCCCATTCATTCCTATGGGCCTGGAGGCCTATAGGGATGAATGGGTATTACTGATTCGGATTTTATCGATTCAGTATTTACCGATTCGGTAAATACCGATTCGGAGATTCCGATTTTTACCGATTCAGTATATATTACCGATTTTTTTCCTACATCCTATTTTCCGATTCTAAAATACCGAATCGGTAAAATTCGGTATTTTACAATCGGTAAAATGGGTTTACCTACATATGGCCCAAAGCTTCTAACTTTGGAACTCTAATTTTTTTACTATTTTTGACTTTTTCCCAAAATTGAACTCTTTTTGGCACAAAGTAATCTGCTTAAAGTAGAACTATTCTCAGAGAACAAGAAATTCCCTTTTGAATACTTCCTAGAGACAATATTTGACCTTGTCCTCATAACCAAAACAGTATATTATTCCGCTATGGGATGGTCTCGACTTTTTTTTCTGTTATTAAGAGCCATTTCATGAATGTACATTTCATTATTGATTTAGTTAGCATTAATGCTTTCATGCTTTATACTTCATATGAAAACACTATTCTTAAATGCGTACAGTCAAATGCTCATTTTTTTGTGTGTAAAGCTTTTCAAATGCATTTGTTGTATTTTGGGTGGGATTGTAAACACATGCTTTAGATATGTTTTAGTGCTTATAATTTAGTAGTGTTAAACATAATAAAGTGGAGTGGGTGTTGTTTACGGATTTAGGATCCTAGCGTAATTTTCCCGATTCATGCCCATATATAGGTATAAATCACCCTATCCTTATACAGGCATAGAAATCATAACGATATTTAGACTTAGCCTATGCAGTCCAAATATGGCAGGGCTACTTCCACTAGTTCCGAAAATCCACAACGATTTCTTGGATAACCCCGCCTTCAGCAGTCAGGGACTTCCCCTTGCTTGAATATTGATTTATCCAAGAACTCATGGAGTTTTCAAAGAACTGAGTCTTTGAATACGTTATTATGTCCAACCTTACGTCAAAGTAGGCACCTTCAAGATATAAATATGCCCACACTTGTCCAGGCAAACACACGGTGGTTTGGAGCAGTCCGACTATCTACTTGCCCGACGCCCTGCTGCAGCAAGTGCTGAAGGAAGCCGACCCTCCAGCAGACGCACTGAGAAAGACGCTGTCCTTTCTCTTGCCGACAAATCCAGCTCCAGTGTTTCCAAAATACCCTTGCGGGTTGTTGGGAAATCGAGTCCTGAGAGAGAGATACCATACCTCCTTCATTCTAAAA
Organism: Lissotriton helveticus; assembly: GCF_964261635.1. Classification (NCBI taxonomy): domain Eukaryota; kingdom Metazoa; phylum Chordata; class Amphibia; order Caudata; family Salamandridae; genus Lissotriton; species Lissotriton helveticus. The sequence continues at coordinate 422,954,534 of NC_136071.1, forward strand.
CCAAAGAACGGAGCGGATTAGACCCTTTGAGAATTCTTGGATAGATTCTTGGCAAAAGAATACTGAAACTAAGCTACACCTCACTTACTTCTTCCCTTGTACTAGACCTAGGTTAGGTACATCGGGGTAGGCATATTTTAGAAGCACCAGTTGAGAACTGTTAGTCTTTATTTATTGATGTATGTATTCTATGTATATTATGGCTTGGAAACCATATCATGCTTTTACAGTATTATTTTATAATACCCTTCGTACTGTATGCATTGTACTTTGCAACCAGTATTACGATTGTAGCAGTTAATTTCTCCTGCACGAGAAAGAAGACTGTTCAATAAATACCCTTTTATTGAAAACGCCCGTCTCTCTATTTCTCTGCACCTCTGGTGAAACAAAGCATGCACGATTGACTGAGTGAAATAACTATCTATTGTTTCCGCGACTCTAGAGATACATTTCTTATTTTTGGGAAACAAAGTTGTCATGTTTATGCGGTTGTCAGAAACGAATCCCTTCTTGTTTATTTGAGAATGTTTCTAGTGACCTCTGAGCTAGCTGGCACACACACAATTAAGTCTAGTATATTCGATAGAGACCTAGTAGACTTCAGTCCTATGTCAAATCTATAGGATATATTATTCCAATGCGCAGAGCCTATTGGGAATATAGGAACTACACTACAACGCTTTCAAACTGTGCCCCACTTGATGCACGCTGCATACTATTACTGTCCATAATGATTTATGATGGATAATGGATTAGCCCGTCCCTAAAACATACATGTAGTGCCAGTGACATATTAAGGAATTTGGGGGCCCTGGGCAAAATGTATTTTGGGGGTCCCTGTTTGGATCAGTTTCGAATTTCTGATCCAGTTTCAGCTCTTTCATGACAGTGAACAGGCACACTGGTCCAAATTCTAAATTTGTTTACATCTAATATTCCAGTGTAGTGATATGTTTTTAAAAATACTGCAAAGAATTCAAGTGACACCATCCCTTTTCTCATATGTGAGATCCTGTTTGGATCTAAAAGAGACTTATTTTAAGGATGCTGCTTGAAACAAACACAACATCTGCAAAATGTATGTATTAGACTCTCACTTATTAACCATATGGAAAATAAATTAAAGGAAAATGCTATATGTAAGAATCAGTTCAAGAATTATTCAAGGTCATCAGGGCAAATGAGTCTGCAGAATCACACCAAATGTTTTTATAAAACGAATCATGGTCTCCCACCATTCATTAAAAAAAGGCCAGTTTGTGGACCAGGTCCCAGGAGGAGTCTATATAGTAATGTGGGGGTGCTGTAGGCACCCCCATGCCCCGAGGACCGTCACCTACCTGGGACAAACATAATGAAAACGATGAGCTATGGGAATTACCACCTCCCTGGAGCTAATTATCAAAGAAGTGCGGGGGAGGCCCTACAGCCTCCCCCGCAGCCCCAGGGACCACCACCTCCCCAGAGCTTTCAACCGGTATGCAGACAAAATATCGATATTTAAATATCGATATGCAATTATATCGAAGTTTAAATATCGATGGGACAAAATATAGAAGGTAAGTAATATCGCTAAATTTAATATCGATATTAGTAATATCGAAGTTTTAAATATCGATGTTAGTAATATCGATGTTAATAATTTCGATGTTACTAATATCGATTTTTAAATTATTTTTGTGTATATTATTATGTATTTATTATGTTTTTAATTTATTTTTATGTAATTTAATTAAATTTTGTATTTTAGTACTGTAGCGGGTTGTGGGTTTATAGGGGAATAGGGTGGGAAGTAATTTAATTATGTTAAATTAATTATTAATTAGTAGGAATTGTAAATTAATATTTATTAATTGGTAATTATTTTTAATTAATTGGTACTTCATTTTAATTAATTGATTAATTGATAAATATGTTCTGTAGCGGGTTGTGGGTTTATAGGGGAATAGGGTGGGAAGTAATTTAATTATGTTAAATTAATTATTAATTAGTAGGAATTATAAATTAATATTTATTAATTGGTAATTATTTTTAATTAATTGGTAAATAATTTTAATTAATTGATTATTTGATAAATATATTCTGTAGCGGGTTGTGGGTCCATAGGGGAATAGGGTGGGAAGTAATTTAATTATGTTAAATTAATTATTAATTAGTAGAAATTACAAATTAATATTTATTATTTGGTAATTATTTTTAATTAATTGGTAATTAATGTTTATTAATTGATTAATTGATAAATATGTTCTGTAGCGGGTTGTGGGTTTATAGGGAAATAGGGTGGGAAGTAATTTAAATGTAATTAAGTAATAATGTTCTTTAATTAATTGTTTGGTTAATTATTTAATTGCTAATTAATTATTAATTGTTAAATAAATATTATTAAATGGTATATTCATTAATTTCTTTAATTACATATATTTTTAACATGTTTTTAATAATTATGTATTGGTATTTGTACATGGTTTATATCTATTTAATAGTTAATATTTTTATTATTTAAAATAAAACATTTATTTATAAGTATGTTATTTTTACCCCTACGCTATCCAACATTTTCCCTACTGTTGCACTCTTGGGAGTGGGAATAGTAATTTTTACCCCTACGCTATCCAACACTTTCTCTACTGTTGCACTCTCTGGAGTGGGAATAGTAATTTTTACCTCTACGCTATCCAACACTTTCCCTACTGTTGCATTCTCTGGAGTGGGAATAGTAATTCTTACACCTACGCTATCCAACATTTTCCCTACTGTTGCACTCTCTGGAGTGGGAATAGTAATTTTTACCCCTACGCTATCCAACACTTTCCCTACTGTTGCACTCTCTGGAGTGGGAATAGTAATTTTTACCTCTACGCTATCCAACACTTTCCCTACTGTTGCGCTCTCTGGAGTTGGAATAGTAATTTTTACCCCTACGCTATCCAACACTTTCCCTACTGTTGCGCTCTCTGGAGTGGGAATAGTAATTGTTACCCCTAGGCTATCCAACACTTTCCCTACTGTTGGCTCCCTGGAGTGGGAATAGTAATTTTTACCCCTACGCTATCCAGCCCTTTTCCTACTGTTGCACTCTCTGGAGTGGGAATATTAATTTTTACCCGTACGCTATCCAACACTTTCCCTACTGTTGCGCTCTTTGGAGTTGGAATAGTAATTTTTACCCCTACGCTATCCAACACTTTCCCTACTGTTGCGCTCTCTGGAGTGGGAATAGTAATTGTTACCTCTACGCTATCCAACACTTTCCCTACTGTTGCGCTCTCTGGAGTGGGAATAGTAATTTTTACCCCTACGCTATCCAACCCTTTCCCTACTGTTGCGCTCTCTGGAGTTGGAATAGTAATTTTTACCCCTACGCTATCCAACACTTTCCCTACTGTTGCGCTCTCTGGAGTGGGAATAGTAATTGTTACCCCTAGGCTATCCAACACTTTCCCTACTGTTGCGCTCCCTGGAGTGGGAATAGTAATTTTTACCCCTACGCTATCCAGCCCTTTTCCTACTGTTGCACTCTCTGGAGTGGGAATATAAATTTTTACCCGTACGCTATCCAACACTTTCCCTACTGTTGCGCTCTTTGGAGTTGGAATAGTAATTTTTACCCCTACGCTATCCAACACTTTCCCTACTGTTGCGCTCTCTGGAGTGGGAATAGTAATTGTTACCTCTACGCTATCCAACACTTTCCCTACTGTTGCACTCTCTGGAGTGGGAATAGTAATTTTTACCCCTACGCTATCCAACCCTTTCCCTACTGTTGCACTCTCTGGAGTGGGAATAGTAATTTTTACCTCTACGCTATCCAACACTTTCCCTACTATTGTGCTCTCTGGAGTTGGAATAGTAATTATTACCCCTACGCTATCCAACACTTTCCCTACTGTTGCACTCTCTGGAGTGGGAATAGTAATTTTTACCCGTACGCTATCCAACCCTTTCCATACTGTTGCGCTCTCTGGAGTGGGAATAGTAATTTTTACCCCTACGCTATCCAACCCTTTCCCTACTGTTGCACTCTCTGGAGTGGGAATAGTAATTTTTACCCCTACGTTATCTAACACTTTCCCTACTGTTGCGCTCTCTGGAGTGGGAATAGTAATTTTTACCTCTACGCTATCCAACATTTTCCCTACTGTTGCACTCTCTGGAGTTGGAATAGTAATTTTTACCCCTACGCTATCCAACACTTTCCCTACTGTTGCACTCTATGGAGTGGGAATATAAATTTTTACCCCTACGCTATCCAACACTTTCCCTACTGTTGCGCTCTTTGGAGTTGGAATAGTAATTTTTACCCCTACGCTATCCAACACTTTCCCTACTGTTGCGCTCTCTGGAGTGGGAATAGTAATTGTTACCCCTACGCTATCCAACAGTTTCCCTACTGTTACGCTCTCTGGAGTGGGAATAGTACGTTTTTACCCCTACGCTATCCAACCCTTTCCCTACTGTTGCACTCTCTGGAGTGGTGATAGTAATTTTTACCTCTACGCTATCCAACACTTTCCCTACTGTTGCGCTCTTTGGAGTTGGAATAGTAATTATTACCCTTACGCTATCCAACACTTTCCCTACTGTTGTACTCTCTGGAGTGGGAATAGTAATTTTTACCTGTACGCTATCCAAAATGTAATTAATTTTTTTAATTAGTTTTACATTGTTATTAATTGTAATTTATATTATTATTTTATGTATATAAATGTATTTGTAATTTATTATATTTTCATTTATTTATAAGTTATTATAATAATTATTTTAGAGTTAATATTAATTAAGTATATACTATGTATTATATTTTTATTATTAGTTTTTATTACATTATTTATTAATTTTAAATATTATAATATATTACAACTATGTTTATTATATTTATAAGTATTATTTTGTTAATATTACATTTTATTTAAATAAAAAAAAACGATATTTTAAAAAAAATGATATTTTTGACATCAATATATTTTTTTCGATATTTTTGTACTTACCTTGTTAGAGATAGGATCCCGATATTATTGTCCTCGATATTTTTCTTGCGATATTTTGGTACCTCGATATTTTTGTAGTCTATATTTTGTCATAGATTCCTTTCAACCTTACGTCAAAGTAGGCACCTTCAAGGTATAACTATGCCCACACTTGTCCAGGCAAACACACGGTGGTTTGGAGCAGTTCGACTATCTGAGATGTTGCCCCACATGGTGTGTGCATGTAATAATTGGCTGTGATAGATCAGCACATGAGGTATTCACCCATGAACCCAAAGCAGACCAGAGATGCGTGTGTGGCAGCTTCAGCAACACCTGCCTGAAACTTATGTATGTCTTGTGATGTTGCATGTACAGGCGCTGGTGCCCGAGAGTTGTGTGCGCCATAGCAGAATGAATGAATGAATACATACTTATGATACACGCATGCATGCGATTGCTGCATGCCGCTCTGCGCGGATGCACATATACTCGTGTGTTCACCGCCATACATAGAAATCAATCTATACTGTAAGGTTGATGCGTGGGATTAAACACAGCGTGACAAGTGCAAAGTGCCTTAAAACAAACACGGAGTCAAGTGAGCAGCACTTTAGTGCAGGCTGATGCTTCCCTGGAGTCTGAGGCAAGGAAGTGTGTGTCTCACAAGGGAAAAGGGTCGAGTTACTCACGAACACCTCGCCCACCCTGGGGCTTTACCGAATAGAGCCAGAGATGCCCACTTGTGCATGGGATATTTATACAGGATTTCATGGATCGGGACCTGTCAAATATACCTGGGTGCAATGATGCCTACACAAACACAAATGCAAACACACACACACACACCTACCTACTTACCTACCCACCTAACTCATATGTTTGTGTAAGTAAGCAGGGCGCTGCTGGGTGAGCAGCAGTTGGGAGGAAGTAGCTTTAATAGGCCATGGGGACGTCCACACTACAGCAGCCATGTAAACCCACCGCCTACATTTGTGTCCGACTGTCTGCTTCTCGGTTTATTATGCCCGCTTCCCGTGTGCACGTAGTACGTGCACAACAGATGTGAAAACAATATCTAGCATATATAAAAGTCACGGAAAGTTGAGCACCGGGCAGACATATCAGAATGAAATATTACAATTTAACAACACATTTAACATGTATTTACAGAGGGTCACAGCAATAAAAAAACAAGCATTGGCATAGCCAATAGGTCTTGCCTTTGGGACATTATAAGTGTTTAGCCATGCAACAGTTGATTTTGCACCATGGATGTTGTGCTGTATAATTAAATACTTATAAGGTCCCAAAGGCCAGACCTATTGGCTATGCCAATGCTTGTTTTGTATTGTGTACCCGGTATATAGCAATTCATTTGGGAAAATATAAACAGTGAAAAACCGGTATGAAAGACACCTATGTATTTCTGAAATGGGAACAAAATATAGAGTTTAGTAACAGTAGCAATTTTCACATTTTCAAAATTGTGGTCACCCATACTAGCATGTGAATTATAGGAGATTATCAAAGTGACTTATTTTTTATACATTGTCTTACATTTGGAAGGTAGAAATGCATTGAAAGTTATCAGGTAATAACCATTGCTCTACAATTCTGTGTTCCCCTAAGTCTCCCGATACAAAATGGTACCGCATCTCAAAGTGCCTAGTTGTGGATTCTAAACCCTAGCCATTAATATTTATTTATTATTTAGGAGTTTTATATAGCGCTAGCCAGACCCGATCGGAGCGCTTTACAACATTTGTCGAATGACAGTCGAGTATACAAAGAGTGGAACAGTAAACACAGTGTTCAAAGATGGGTCATTGATCAGTATAAGTCACGTAGCATTCGAATGCAGAGTAGTAATGTTGGTGGTGATAGTAAGGAGGGTAATGTGTGGGCAAAGAGGAAGATGCTGTAAGGAGTTGTTCTTATTGCAGTGACTGGATGGTCAGTTGGTGGCGGATCGGTATTGTAGGGCCGTTGTCACTTCGTGAGAGCTCGATTCAGGAAGAGCACTTTCAGCTGGCTTTTGAATTCTTTGAAGGAAGGGTTAGTCCTGATATGTATAGGGATGGCATTCCAAATTCTAAGTGCATTTCCAGAGAAAGACTGAGATAAGGTCTTTTGTTTGCGGGTTTTCGGGGGGATGAGTAGCAGAGTGTTGGTGCTCCTAAGTTTATTGTCTGTCTACTTTGTTGAGTTTGGCGGCTAGATAGGTGGGTTTACCAGTGTGCAGAGCTTTGTGGGTGAGACAAGCAGTTCTGAAGTTAGCACGCATCTCTATTGGGAGCCAATTAAGCTCTTTGAGAGCGGGGGAGATGTGTTCGGATTTCTTTACTCCAGTCACCATTCTGACTGCTGCATTTAGGGTTGATTTAAGAGGAGCAAGGTGTAATTTAGCCGTGCATTTGAGGGTGGCGTTCCTGTAGTCTAATCTAGATAACACGAGGGAATGTGTGACTTGCTTAAGGTCTTTTGGAGGGATGAAGTGTTTGATTTTGTTTAGTAGTTTTAAGTTGAAAAAGGCAAATCTTGCGGTGTTCTTGATGTGTTTGACCATGTCAATGGTGGGGTCTAGAGTGATTCCCAGTGACTTCACGGAGTCTGCTGGGTTGAGAGTGCAGTTGAGAGCATCAATAGACTTTATCCATTCCGTGATTCAGGGGGTCTACTCTTTGTTGGCGATGAGGAAGATTTCCGTTTTGTCATGGTTGAGTTTCAGATGGTTTTGGGACAGCCATTTTTGGACTTCTATTAGGGTGTCGTTGAGTCTTTGCATGTCCGCTATGGTGGAGGTTTCGAGGTAGATCTGGATGTCATTGGCGTAGAGGTATGTTAGCTTTTTTGAGGATGGTGGTGAGTGGCTCCATTTCCATGTTAAACAGTGCGTGTGAGAGAACTGAACCTTGGGGAACGCCTCTGTTTATGGGGTGTAGGTCGGATGTGAAGTTTCTGATTTTTATTCTTTGAGAGCGTTTTTTGCAGGAAGGAGGTGAACCATTGTAAGACCACCCCTAGCTCACCCAGCACCTAGGGAAACCTAGGAAAACTATACAGCTTTAAAAACTAGACACCCAGAAGATTATAGGATGGGGTAACTTGAGCGGCTTTCGCCAGGTTCTGTTACCCAGAATACCTTGCAAACCCCAAACTTTGTAAAAAAAAACACATTTTCCTCACATTTCTTTGATGGAAAGTTCTGGAATATGCATGGATCCACATAACTCCTCCCACTCCGCATTCCCCAAAGTCTTCCGAGAAAAATTGTACCTCATTGTGTGGGTAGGCCTAGTGCCCGCAACAGAAAATGGCCCAAAAGGCAACCTGGACACACCACATTTTTACAGTGTAAACTGATCCTTTTTTGCAAAGTGCCTAGCTGTAGATTTTGAATCCTAATGTTGTGTAGTTAATATAAACCTATATAGGATCTGCGCATTTACACAATATAGACTAGGGGATTGGTGTTCACACTGATTCCAGATACCCCCACCGGGTATGTTTGCCTGTATACCAGCTAGCTCATAGTGCCACTAGAAACCCCTCTTACTAACGAGAGAATAGTTCTTGCCAACTATTGAACATCACAATTCTGCCCAACAGAGATCGTGTAAACAGTACAGTACTTTTTGCTCAGTCGTTCATGCTCATTTTGTCTCAGAGAGATACACAGAATGAACGGTGGGGACGTTTTCCAATAGCATTTATTGAACCAGAGTCATTCTAGTGTAAAATAGGTGTGCAGAAACAACCATCGGACAGAAACAGATATAGTTGATATAAGCATCAACAGAGTAAAAGGAAGGTAGATTTCTACCATAGTGCTAAAACAATGAATACAGGCAGGTATAAAAATACATGACAGTAAAAATGCGTACTCCTATGGTGCAGCCCTAACTAGATTTACCTAAGTGTACGTAGCATGTATGAGCCATGTGGAGCCAAGAATCCCTACAGGATAAAGTCAACCCCATTACCTGAAGTGAGAGACTGTGGGACCCCGTCTTGGTCTTCAGATGGACACCCAGCGAGGGAGGTCAGACCACTGCGAGCTGGAGTGTCTGCGGGCAAATCTCAGCTTCTTGCGTCAGTGTGTCAACAGGGAAATCCTTTTCTCCTCTGCCTACCTTAGCAAGATAGGGTGTTTATATACCCAAAGTCTTACCCTCAGGGGTTCTACCTTGCTGTGTCATGTCGACCTTAGGATGACGGAAGGAATGACCCTTAAACATAGTTATTATCCAGGAGATGGTAGTCCTGCTGAGTTTCCAAAAATGCTCATGCATGATGGATGAGGCTAGTTTTCAGGGAAAATCCCACGTCCAGTAAGCAGTACCATAATTAGGTAAAAGGTCAGACCCAAAAAACGTTTATGTAGTGTAATGGTAGGGGAGACTATAGGTGAAAGGTTAGGTGGCTACCTGAGCCTATATTGGGTAGTGGCGACTGGTAAAGTTTGAGAGTGGTGGGCTGGCCTGCGTGGGGGTGTTGGGGCTTACTTTAGGGGGACACAGCATTTTTTGGGAGAGTGGTCACTATTTCCCTTAGTACTAAATGAAATATTTGGCTAAATTATGGAATTTATACCAGAAGACCTGCTTCACACAATAAAAAAAACATCAATACACAGTTAAAAATAAATTAATTCAGAATGAATTGCACTTCTCATTGTTTCATCCACATACCCAGCAAAGAGCATGGCTAATCAATCAATTATGGGGCACTCAGCTCAGCTCAGCTCTCTCTTCAAGACCTGCAGTAATCAGTCTGTGGGCATCAGGTCCATCCCCTTTTGAGCCATTCCTTTTCATTTGTCTATGTCAATGATGTTTAAAAATCCTTGCTTGCTAGTGGTCAGGCCAGCCTCGTTGTCCCCTCTTTCTCTCTTCTGTTCCTCCCACAGAGCAGGGGCTTAGTACTGTCTCAATCCGCCATGTTCTTTACCTGTTCTCTGGGGGACTCTTTTCTTTCTTGGTTTCCTGCCCTTTTACTGTTTGTCTGTGCTCTGCTTTACCACCCTAGCTTCTTGCATTTAATTATAGTATTCTTTCTCCCACCTCTCTTAACACCCCAGTTGTGTTACAGCTGCCTCCCCTGCCCTGCCTCCTGCTGGGTTGCTTGTTAATAATTGTCACATCAGCTGCTACCATTTCATGAGTGCTGGACTGGTTTCTTTTTAGGTCTCGACTATTCAATCCCGCAGGGATAGATAGGCGAGAATTATAGTAAGCACTTCAAAAACTCTACCAAACTTGCGGATCACGCACAGTTCATGTGAGCTATGCGCGTGCACAAACCAGCCACGTCACACCACCATTTGTCTGCGCCTCGCATCAGACTTCAAAAGATCCGCTCCCCTGCCCCCGCATCAGACTTCAAAGGAATGTGCTCCCGCTCCGCTCCCCCGCCCCCCCGCCACAGCAATGCCAAGTGCTTGTTGTTGTTTGTTCACCCCCATGGATCACCATGATTACTTGTGGCATACAAACTTCTCCCATTATAAGCTCTACATGCAAGTGTTTGTGTTTCCTTTCCCTTAATCAGCGCAGCACCTCTTCTCGGCCGCCCGCTTCATCTTTCACACCAGACCACTTACATTTTTTATCGTATTTCCTGATTAGTGCCCACATAGATACAAGCGACAATGCGCTAGTCCTTCCATCTTAAACTTGGTTTTCCTTGTATTACAACCGAAATAAACACAGAGACAACAGAGGAATTTCTATTTGCGAGAGCTGACTCTGCTCTGATGCTCCACGACGTGCTGCCACTTTGCACCACACATTAACTGAGGCCACTACACGGTGTCGGCAACAAAAGGCAGAACCAATCCTCCTATAAACGTAGCACGTCTGTGCTGCTTCTTCAACCATGGCTTGGGCTTTACTCAACATGCAGGCATTCCCATAATGTACGAAGTCATCTTTATTTAGTTTCAACTACAGCCCCCTCCCCCCTACCCCCCCAGGAACAGATTAGCTATCAGCGTGAGGCGATGTTTTGGGTTTTGTTTTAATCTAGGTTCCCCGCATTTGTTAGCCTGCATTATTCTTCACGCCACACACTGCTGCACGCCTCACACTGCTGCACGCCACACACTGCTGCCCCCTCACACTGCTGCATGCCTCACACTGCTGCACGCCACACACACTGCTGCACGCCACACACTGTTGCACGCCTCACACTGCTGCACACCTCACACTGCTGCATGTCACACACTGCTGCAAGCCACACACTGCTGCACGCCTCACACTGCTGCACGCCTCACACTACTGCATGACTCACACTGCTGCACGCCTCACACTGCTGCACGCCTCACACTGCTGCACACCACACACTGCTGCACGCCACACACTGCTGCACGCCACACACTGCTGCACGCCACACACTGCTGCACGCCACACACTGCTGCATGCCACACACTGCTGCACACCATAAACTGCTGCACGCTGCACGCCACACACCGCTGCACACCTCACACTGCTGCATGCCTCAGACTGCTGCACGCCACACACTGCTGCACGCCTCACACTGCTGCACGCCACACACTGCTGCACGCCACACACTGCTGCACACCACACACTGCTGCACGCCACACACTGTTGCATGCCACACACTGCTGCACGCCTCACACTGCTGCACGCCTCACACTGCTGCATGCCTCACACTGCTGCACGCTGCATGCCACACACTGCTGCATGCCTCACACTGCTGCATGCCACACACTGCTGCACTCCACACACCATGCCTCACACTGCTGCACGCTGCACGCCACACACTGCTGCACGCCTCACACTGCTGCCCGCCTCACACTGCTGCACGCCTCACACTGCTGCATGCCAAACACTGCTGCACGCCACACACAGCTGCACGCCACACACAGCTGCACGTTTCACAATGCTGCATGCCTCACACTACTGCACGCCACACACTGCTGCACGCCTCACACTGCTGCATGCCTCACACTGCTGCACGCCACACACTGCTGCATGCCACACACTGCTGCACGCCACACGCTGCTGCACGCCACACACTGCTGCATGCCACACACTGCTACACGCCTCACACTGCTTCACGCTGCATGCCACACACTGCTGCATGCCTCACACTGCTGCACGCCACACACTGCTGCACGCCACACACTGCTGCACGCCACACACTGCTGCATGCCTCACATTGATGCATGCCTCACACTGCTGCACGCCACACACTGCTGCACGCCACACACTTCTGCACGACACGCACTGCTGCACACCATACACTGCTGCATGCCACACACTGCTGCACGCCACACGCCTCACACTGCCGCCCGCCTCACACTGCTGCCCGCCACACACTGCTGCCCGCATCACATTGCTGCACACCTCACACTGCTGCACACCTCACACTGCTGCATTACTCATACTGCTGCATGCCGCACACTGCTGCATGCCACACACTGATGCATGCCTCACACTGCTGCACGCCTCACACTGCTGCACGCCTCACACTGCTGCACGTCTCACAATGCTGCACACCTCACACTGCTGCACGCCACACACTGCTGCACGCCTCACACTGCTGCATGCCTCACACTGCTGCACGCCACACACTGCTGCACGCCACACACTGCTGCACGCCACACACTGCTGCACGCCACACGCTGCTGCACGCCACACACTGCTGCATGCCACACACTGTTGCATGCCTCACACTGCTGCACGCTGCATGCCACACACTGCTGCATGCCTCACACTGCTGCACGCCACACACTGCTGCACGCCACGCACTGCTGCACGCCACACACTGCTGCATGCCTCACACTGATGCACGCCTCACACTGCTGCACGCCACACACTGCTGCACGCCACACACTGCTGCACGCCACACACTGCTGCACGCCACACACTGCTGCACACCATACACTGCTGCATGCTACACACTGCTGCACGCCACACGCCTCACACTGCCGCCCGCCTCACACTGCTGCCCGCATCACATTGCTGCACACCTCACACTGCTGCACACTTCTGCATTACTCACACTGCTGCATGCCGCACACTGCTGCACGCCACACACTGATGCTTGCCTCAAACTGCTGCACGCCTCACACTGCTGCACGCCTCACACTGCTGCACGCCTCACACTGCTGCATGCCTCACGCATCGCACATCGAGGAAAGCGGTCATTGAAGGCAGCAGAGGGGCATACGGCGAGGAGCGAACCACGCGCTCCATAAGGCAGCGGGGCCAAGGACAGGCTCAAGGCACGCCCCCATTCAGGTGCTCAAAAACCTCTCACGTTTCCCGCTCCGCGGGAAATGCTCGCACATCGAGGAAAGCGGTCATTGAAGGCAGCAGTGGGGCATACGGCGAGGAGCGAACCACGCGCTCCATAAGGCAGCGGGGCCAAGGACAGGCTCACAGGCACGACCCCATCCAGGTACTCAAAAACCTCTAGCGTTTCCCACTCCGCGGGAAACGCTCGCACATCGAGGAAAGCGGTCATTGAAGGCAGCAGAGCGGCATACGGCGAGGAGCGAACCACGTGCTCCATAAGGCAGCGGGGCCAAGGACAGGCTCACTGGCACGCCCCCATTCAGGTGCTCAAAAACAACATTGCATCCTCCGTCCCGCGGGACGCGTGCTGGTGCGCGCCGGGAGAAGCCCGGGACAAGGGCGGGACCGTCTGTGGCCATCCGGGGCTAGCCGTGGCTGGGCTGGGCTGGGCCACACCCTTGAAATCTGGTAATTTCCAGGTATTAACTTACTTCCCTTGTTCCCAGCATTAATCCACTAGTGCAGTCTTGGGCGAATTCTATATCAAAGTGTGTTTCCTCATGCCAATGACTACTCGTTCTGGGAAGAGCATGGGGGGGGCGGCTATGTATGTGGCACAATGGACCAGTTTATTACTCAAGCTTTTTCAGTTATTGAGAAAGAGATTGCCCTTACTGAGCGCCGCATCTCTCTTGAGCCCCTTAACCATAAACGCTCTTCCCTGGGGCCCTTGGCACTGGCACTCGGAGCTCGCCGAGCTCTCGGATATTGCTACTCCTAGTGCCGACCAGCTTAGATCAGGTGCCATAAGGGCCAGCCTGAAGAGGCTTAATGCCCTTGACTCCCGCAGGCACTCGGTCACACAGCTAGCACTGGGGTCTGTTCTGCCTCCAGTGCTTTCCGCCCCCCTGGGTAACTCCATCTCTCCTGAGGGACCCTCTGTAAAACCAGAGGTAGTGGCCGCCAAAAGAGTTAGAGCAGCATCTACTAAAAGGAAAAGAGCTATAAGCCATCAAAGGGGCAGCCATCTTAAACCCCCCAAGAAGTTTAGAGGAAATTGCTCTAAGGTTTGTGTGAAACCAACGGGGCTGGGGGCGGTGGTGAAGTAGAATCTCTCAGGGTCGTAAGGGACCTCCCCTCCTGGTGGTCAGTTGCTATGCACTCCAAGTGACCTAGAGAATGTCAACTCACAGCATACTTCAAACGCAGGCACTTTATCCCAGTCACCTCCTATCGCCCAAATTGAGAAATTAATGAAATCTTTGATACTCCCGGTACTTGAAAGAGTGAAAGTCTTGACAGAGAGGCTGGATAGATTCGAGCAAGCCACTCTAGACAATTTCTTTTCACTCAAGTCTTTGATTAAATTACATTCTAGAAACCGGGAGGGTGGGTTGGAGGCGAATAAATTCTCCCAGGTGGTTCCCTCTCCTGTTGAGGCGAGTGTACCTAAGGCACCAGGGGCAGCTCCTGTGGTTAATGTGTGTGCGGGGATTGCTGTTGATGGGGGCCTTATTCAGGCCAATGCCCCAACAAGTCCCAACTGTAACTCGAATTTGAATAGAGGGACTCAAGGTCCTTGTCAAAGCCTCCGTGCCCAGAACAACATCATCAATAACAGTGTGGGAGGTAGAGGGGGCCATAATTGTAATTCACCTGTTCCACCGATAATGCCCTCCCCGGTTGAGAAGGGACCAATTTACCCCCCTTGTATTAACCTACCCCCTGATTGTCAGCCTTACCTAGTGGTGCTTACCAGGGTCACTCAGCAGAAGGCGGGCAAATACGAGTCCTATGACGAACTTAAAATAAAACCATATTTTGGTTACGGGAAAATAGACCTCTGCCTGGTTCACTTGATGGGCAGGTCCTTCATGTTAGACGGGTGAGTTGGGTAGGAAATAGGACTAAGGACACGTCGGGTGATTGCATCTTGGTCAATTTCAGGGATGTTAGGGTAGCAAGGTTTATCTGTAACCAACAACCTAGCCAAGGTACTATAGGAATTAGCACCCATGATCTTAGCTATTTCCATCATTACCCAGCAATTTTACAGAATGCTAGCTATCATACCGGGGGGGAAGGGATAGAGGGTCTTACCCCCATGATCTCCACCCACTTCGGTCCCACATCCTAAACAGAGGCCTTGGATCTAACAGGCTGGGGTGGGGTTGTTGACCCGGTGTTCACACCCTTGACGTGAGGGTACCTGTTGTAGCCGACACGTCTAGGTGTTGTAAGGTGTTTGAGCATGGTGCACTCCATGGGCCTCTCTATCCCCGTGAGTTCCCTTCCTCACCTTGCTCCCCCCCGTGAACAAGCTTGTGCTTGTTTGTTCACAACCTGAGAGTAGTTGTAGGCTGGTTGTCTCTGAGGGTACACCACCACCGGAATCCCGCCCCGGGCCTAGCATGTTTAAGCTGCAGTCTCCAGTAGAGCAAACTATAGTAAATAGAAACGTAAGGGTTGTTAGCTGGAACATAGCGGGTATTTCCAGAAAATTAGATCTCCCAGACTGGAACATCTTTATTGAATCTTTTGGGATAAGTATTTTCCAAGAGACTTGGCGTCTGGAGCCTTGTCACAAGGTTGGATATTCCACGTATTTTGTTCCGGCAATCTCCCCCTCCACTGGGAGAGGTCGCCCTTCAGGAGGCCTCCTTATTTAAGTTAGTATTTCCCTGGGTGGTCAGATTAGGCACAGAGAAACTAACTCTCCCGATTTATTAAGACTATCAATTAGAGGGCCTCAGAGAGGGCGTACTTTGGAGTTATTCAACATTTATGCCAGGGGCACCAAAGGTGGCTCACCATCCCCAACTATATCTGGGCTTGAAGACGAACTTAGCCAGTGTAGTACTGACATGTATGTCATGGTTGCTGAGGATCTCAATTGTACTTTTGAGCCCCTCTCGGCAGATGACATCCTGGGTATCTCTGATGAGGATGCCAGGAGGGGCATTCCATCTCTATCAATTTTGCCCATAAAGAGGTGGTCCCAACGGGCCATCCAGCTTAACACTCTAACTCTGGAATATGGTCTAAGAGCAGCGAATGGTAGATCAATATCGGACCCTTGTGGAGCACACACGTTCAACAGGGTAGACTATACATCGAGGATAGATTACATCTTACTCGATTTCAAGCTTTGGGGCTTTATGTGTGATATGGAAGTCCTGTCCACTACGGACAGCAATCATAATCCTTTGTCTTTGATCTTGCACCCCATGTGGTCGCCCCTAATTGGACTGCAGGAATCTTCTGTGCTGCGGTCAACTGGAGAAGTTTGTCTCTCAAATTGTGGGAGTTACCTCAAATGGTGTACGGTTGCCCTGGATGAGGGAAAGGTTCATAACATAGGGGCACTTTTGGGGAATGCCTTGTCCAGCCTGGACTCCACCCCCTTGGATCCCCCCGAGGTATCTTTGCTCTTTTGTGATACCATCAAAGCCCTGGGTAAGTTATTTTTAACAGATAGTAGGGGGCCCCCCGGAAGAGTGTGTCGGAGACCCAAGGGCAATCCAGGGTGGTATTCCAAAAAATGTCGGCAGACGAAAAGAGCACTATTGAAAGCCGTTAAACTTAGGGGACCTGAGTTAATTTGTGCGGCTAGGAAGGAGTATAAGCACTCTACCAGCGAAGCGAAGAAAGAGTGGGAGGACCAGTTCTGGCGCGACCTGAAGGAAGCTAGTGCGGGGAGGGACTCCAGGGGTTTCTGGGATCTAGTAAGGGCTAGGAATCGGCCCGATGATACCCTCATAACATGTAACATCTCTGAGGAGGTATGGTTTAATCACTTCTCTCTCCTCTATACCACCAATTTGGTTGTAAAGCAGGGGCAGATTAACGTACCACCATTGGGCCCCTCCGGGATGAGTGAAGATCTTTCCTTTATAGCTAAGGAAGTGGAGAATGTGATAAAATCCCTAGTCCCAAATAAAGCAGCAGGCCCAGACGGGCTACCGGTGGATTTGCTTCGCCTTAATCTGAAAGAATGGGGGAGGCTCATTTCATCTTTGCTTAATGCTACTTATCACGGTGCGGCAATCCCAGACTCATCGAGGGGAGCTGAGGTTGTCCCGATCTTCAAAAAGGGGGGTCGGGACGACCCTGCTAACTATCGCCCCATAAGTCTAATTGACGCAACCCAGAAGGTTGCAGGAAAGGTGGTCCTTGGGAGAGTGTTCCAGTGGGCAGATGACAATAAAATCCTTTCTGACTTCCAAGCAGGCTTTAGGTCAGGTACCGGGATTATTGAGCAGTCATTTAGATTGCTGCTCCTTTATTGGAAGGTGGTTGTACTAGGCAAAGGCAGTCTTTACCTCGCTTTTATTGATCTAAAGACTGCCTTTGACCTGGTGCCCCGGGATCGCCTGTGGGAGGTACTGTCTGACTTGGAGATGCCCGCCTATATATTGTCTTTACTGGTGAAGCTTCATTCAGGAAACTTCGCGCAGGTCAGGTTGGGTAAGCAGGGTCAG
The DNA here is from genome assembly GCF_964261635.1 of Lissotriton helveticus. Lineage (NCBI taxonomy): Eukaryota > Metazoa > Chordata > Amphibia > Caudata > Salamandridae > Lissotriton > Lissotriton helveticus. The sequence goes on from NC_136071.1 coordinate 422,972,252, forward strand.
AAGACTGCCAGAATTCAAGTGAATAGGGGTGTCCGTCAGGGATGCGTCCTTGCCCCCACTCTGTTCTCACTATATGTGGAGCACCTTTTGAAAAATCCATCTGATGCACCATCCCTGGCGGGCAAGAGAATACCAACTCTTCTATTCGCTGACAATACCTTTCTGATCTCTAAATCCCCTGTGGGTTTACAGAGCCTCCTGGATAGCTTCCAATCATTCTGTACAAGTAGGGGACTTAAAATTAACACAGAAAAGACAAAATATTTGGTACTCAACCCCCCTAAAAAGCTTGGACGGCCTCCTGTACTATACCACGTGCCCCTGGAAAGGGTCAAGGAATTTGATTATTTAGGTATCCGTCTAACCGACACCATGCGGTGGAACACCCATCTCCAGAAGATGTTGCTAAGCCACAAAAGGGTTGTGGGGGCTCTCCTGAAAGAACAGCTGTCCTCCTCTTTCAAACCTATTGCCCCTGTGATAGATATATACAAGGCGAGAGGTGTTAGTGCAGCATTATATGGGGCAGAGCTCTGGGGAACCTGCAATACTGATCAGCTATCCTGTTCCGAGAACAAATTCTTGAAGGACCTGATGGCTCTTCCACAAAGTACCCCGACTCTACCCCTATTACTCGATATGGGATGCCGCTCAATTAAAGATCAGGCAAAGCTGCGTCCACTACTACTCTGGGCCTGATTGTGGAGGGTTTCCGAACTTGCCAGCTATGCGGAAAGTCTGTTGGAAGTATTATCAAAGCCTGGTTGGTCCAAAATTAGGTGGCTTAGGGACGTTAAATCCCTGCTTGGAGAGTTGGGGCTCGGGGAAGCTTGGCTTACCAGATCTGCCCCACCTAAAGCTGTCCTTAAGAATATCTATTGGAATTGGGTATCGGAAAAGAGCAGCATCGACCCGAAACAATGTAGAGCAACCAGTGAGTTCCTCAGGATTAAGGACATGCCTTCCGCGAACCCTCCCTTGATATAATTTCAAGATCTATAGATAGGGCTTTGTATTTTAAGTTTAGAGTAGGTATTCTTCCAGTGGGTGAATTGACCGCCCGCTGGAAAATCCCGGCCCAAACCTCACCCTTTTGTTTATTTTGTGCGTCTAGGGTTGAGTCTGTTGCACACTTCCTTTTTGAATGCCCCGCTTATAAATCCCCGAGATCTAGGTGGCTAAAGTCATTGTGTAGGGAGTTGGGCACCAGACATCACATAGTCGCACTGCGAATTTTGACGTCCGACACCCGGACCTTGTTCGTGTGTGGTATGTCAAAATTTTTAAGCTGGGCTTGGTTAATCAGATCCAAAAGGCTTAATGAAATTGTTTAATTATGGTCATTGTAGCTAGACCTTCTTAAGTAATTTATTGATGTCATCTGTACTATTTTAACTAATCTTGTGGTTGTATTTTATATGTCTTGGTTTTTAAATTGTTGTGCTATGTAATGCTTTTAAAGATATGTTTTATCGAAATAAAGCCTATTGACTGACTGACTGACTGGCATGCCTCACACTGCTGCACGCCGCACACTGCTGCATTACTCACACTGCTGCACGCCTCACACTGCTGCATGCTGCACACTGCTGCACTGCTGCATGCTGCACACTGCTGCACGGCACACTGCTGCACGCCTCACACTGCTGCACGCCTCACACTGCTACACGCCGCACACTGCTGCACGCCACACACTGCTGCATTACTCACACTGTTGCATTACTCACACTGCTGCATTACTCACACTGCTGCACGCCTCACACTGCTGCACGCCTCACAGCTGCTGCACGACTCACACTGCTGCACGCCTCACACTGCTGCACGCCCTACACTGCTGCACGCCCTACACTGCTGCACGCTGCACACTGTTGCATTACTCACACTGCTGCATGCTTCACACTGCTGCACGCCACACACTGCTGCACACCTCACAATGCTGCACGCCTCACTATGCTGCATGCATCACACTGCTGCACGCATCACACTGTTGCACGCTGCTGCATGCATCACACTGTTCCACGCTGCTGCACGCCTCACACTGCTGCACGCCTCACACTGCTGCACGCCTCACACTGCTGCACGCCACACACCGCTGCACGCCACACACCGCTGCACTCCTCACACTGCTGCACGACTCACACTCCTGCATGCCTCACACTGCTGCACGCCTCACACTGCTGCATGCTGCACACTGCTGCATTACTCACACTGCTGCATTACTCGCACTGCTGCATGCTGCACACTGCTGCACGCCTCAAACTGCTGCATGCCTCTCACTGCTGCACGCCTCATACTGCTGCATGCTGCACCCTGCTGCATTACTCACACTGCTGCATTACTGACACTGCTGCATGCCTCACACTGCTGTGCGCCTCACACTGCTGCATGCTGCACACTGCTGCATTACTCACACTGCTGCATTACTCTCACTGCTGCATGCTGCACACTGCTGCATGCCTCAAACTGCTGCATGCCTCACACTGCTGCACGCCTCACACTGCTGCACACCTCACAATGTTGCACACCTCACAATGCTGCATGCCTCACAATGCTGCACGCATCACACTGCTGTACGCTGCACACTGCTGCACGCCTCACACTGCTGCACGCCTCACACTGTTGCACGCCTCACACTGCTGCACACCTCACACTGCTGCACGCCACACACTGCTGCCCGCCACACACTGCTGCACGCCACACACTGCTGCACTCCTCTCACTGCTGCACACCTCACGCTGCTGCACGCCTCACACTGCTGCATGCCTCACACTGCTGCACGCCTCACACTGCTGCACACTGCTGCATTACTCACACTGCTGCATTACTCACACTGCTGCATTACTCAAACTGTTGCATTACTCACACTGCTGCACGCCACAAACTGCTGTACGCCACACAGTGCTGCACGCCACACACTGCTGCACGCCTCACACTGCTGCACGCCTCACACCACCACCACATCACTCAGGGACACCACCATATCACTCTGGAACACCACCACATCACTCTGGGACACCACCACATCACTCTGGGACACCACTACATCACTCTGGGACACCACCACATCACTCAGCCCAACCACAACAGCATCACTCAGCACCACAACAGCATCACTCAGCACCACAACAGCACTGTCCTTGCTTGCTACCAACAAGCATTACCATAGCCAATAGGACTCGCATTAGGAAAGTGTAAGCTATTGGCTTTGTGAATAACAATGCTATTAATTTATATATTTTCAAAGCCAACACATATTTTAAAAAATTGTCATTTACAATACCAATAGCTCACACTTTCCTAATGCGAGACCTATTGCATTGCAAATCCTTGTTTATTGTGTACTTCACGGCTCCTCTGTCCACTTTCTCTGCTCACCCTCCCCCTCTCAATCAGTCTCCAGCCTGCCTTCCAGCAGAGCCAGGCAGAGGGAGAGAGAGGGTTGTGCTGTAGCCTGCCTCAGAGCAGAGGGGTACTGCTATCAGTGCCTTTCTTGCTCCAGGCAGCCGGGCCATGGATTGACTCTGGTTTTTGTTCCCCCATTTCACATGCAATGTGACACACTCAAACTGGATGTGAAAACCAGAACCGGGACAGCTGTGTTGAAAAGCTGTAGCCAATAAGCTTATCTAGGCTCAAGGATTGGCTTGTTTTCTTTACTGATCATTTTATTTTTCTCATTTCTGGTTTTCATGAACGGAAATTGCTTGGAAAGCTGATTGTGAAGTTTACACAAGCTCCCAGAGAAATTGCATCATCCCAGGCAGAACGTGGCTCAGCCACAGAAAGTAAGTCACAGTGTGCAACATGCAGTTGCAGAGCAACGCGCAGCTATCATGCAATGAATCTTGTGCTGAAGTTCTGGGGTGGATTATTTTCAGACACGTAATACAATAAACTACATCCAGTTTAGCGAGTTATTTCGTAATTTTCTAAGAATAACTGGTAAAAAAAAATTCAGTATGCATGCATTGGCAGGACTGCTTATTTGCTGTGGTTTTCAATAAAGTGAACATTTTGTGAAGCTGTATTCTGAAATATCTGTGACTCCAGTCTGCTCTGACATTGCTACCAGGCAACATTGTAGGGCAATCGAAAGAAGAAGAGAAGATGGGTCCGACTGTGAATTGCGGCATGATGCTTAGCAGTGGAAGCACATTTATGTGGAAATAGAATAACCTTCTGTAACTTCCGGCTCCACTAACAGTGTTGGACGTGGACAGTAAATAGGCCTCGGTACCAAATAAAAGTGGGCCCTATTTACGAATAGAGTTGTAATTATGGTGACGCACATTTGCGAAATACCTCAATGTTTTAAGACATGCTGTTGGAGGGGGAGAGGGGCACGCATTTGTGGGTGAAACAGGCAATGTTTGATACCTTATAATATTAGGCTAAACCAGTAATGAAATTCTGTATACTCCTTTCCTATGAAACGTATTCAATATGAACACATATCCCTGCTTTTCTCCTCACCACTTTCCTTCGCTCTGAAAACTATGCCTTGGAAGGGATACTGGATTTCTACAGTACCTTCCTGATTCTCAATCTTTCGTCCTCCTTTCTTCTTTCCTGGTCCCACTTTTACACTGATAGTGTCCGTGTCAGGCTTTGCGGAGACTGCTCTATCTTATTAGGAATTTATTGTGGGATAGGAAGGCTACACGCCGTGCTCTGCAGCAGGCGCATATATAATTATTGTTGGACTTGGTCCTTTTTGCAGGGTCATCCCTAAACTTTTTGTCTTTCTCCGCGCCTTATTTCTGACATGGTGTTGGTGGTTTTAGGCCTCTGGGCACTTTAGCACTGTGGTCCAATGCAAAGTGCATGCCCTTTCTGTGTTACCTTGCTGAGATTGGCCTGCCCTCCCATAGGAATGCATAGGGGATTCCCTGGTCAGTGTATGTCAGTGGTAATTCATGGTATGCGAGGAGCAGTGTGGTCAAATTTAGTATGTATGAAATTGTGACAATAAATGCTGTGCAATGGTGTGCACAGATTTATTGTAGTTATTTTAGAAATGCCACTTTTAGAAGTTGGCATTTCTGTGTGCTTTGTTTCTACCTGCCTGATGTTGATTGCATGTCTGGGTTGTGAGTGACAAATGGGCCACCAGTTTATCCACAATGACAATGTAGGACTTTTACTGTTTGGATATATAGAAGTAGATGTACTACTTAATAAAATATAGCTCCCTGTCTTAGGGCTCGATAGGCCTTTCTAAGGAGAGACTTATAAATATTGTTAAGTAATGTGGGGGCTTTTCACAGGTTTAATGGCAAGGTCAAGCTAGTAGTTTAGTTTAAAACTGCTCTTCTAGTTTGCAGTGGCAGACTGAAAGCCATGTTGTGCTTCATCACACTCAGGGTGGCACAATCAGTGCTGTGGCCCTGGGCGAATACTTTAACTGACAAGCCCTAGGTACCCTTGGGTCCATATACTAGGGACTTATAAGTAAGTTAACTTATGCCAATCGGGGGTAGCCAATCCAAGATGCACTTTGTAAAGGTTTAGGACACTGGCACTGAGGTCTGGTTATCAGGCCTCAGTGCACTTTTGGAGTTGAAAAACCAGCATCATCAGTCAAAACTTTGGGGGAGAGCATGCAAAAAGAGGCATTTCCATACCCCGCCACACTTAGGGCATCAAATTTAGCAACAATAAGGTGATGGACGGAATACCGAATTAATCTCAGTCACAAATAATCGCTCGGGTCAGCATTCCAGTCCTTCGTTTTTTTGCCCACAGTGCCACTTTAGGCAAAGGCGCACCTTATGCAAATCACTACTGACCAACTCCTGATGGAAACAGTCCTTCCAGAAATACTAAGCAAGGGCACCTCCAGAAGGGGACTACAAGCAATCAGATGGTCTGCAATGGGACCCAGAGCGATCACCAGTGAGTATAACAAACTCAAGAATTCCTTCCAACACCTTCTTGTTTCTGCAGTACTCGCTTCTTCCAGTATGATTTAAAGAATATATCCATAAGGAGTAAGAACTAAGTCATGTCACTGTGGGTGCAATCAGAATCATTGTGTCTGCAACTACAATACCATGTCTTGTTTCGTAGGAAATAATGCAATACAAGAGAAAGATATATTTTGTCGGCCTCTCCTTTAGGCACACTCATCTCGTCTGTACTTAGATGCATAGTTTCAGCATCTTCTGTATCTTTAAAATGTAAATAATCTGTATCTGTTGTGACCCAGTGACTGAACCTTTGTTTACATCGTATTTATCTGTTTATTGATTGCGTCTATATCATGTTGTAACTTAACGCTTCAGCTACATTGATTTCTACTCCCAGGACGGGCTTGCATACCAGAGTGATCCCTCTTTCTGATGCACAGTGTGTTATTCTCTGAGCCTCTTTAGATAGCTGGGCTGAACATTTTTCACCATTTATGGAAATAATGCATAGTCCTTGTATTTTCTATACTGATCTTTAAAATGCTATGTTGTGAGTATGTCTGACAATACTTCAATGCCACGTCTAGTGTTAGTAGTTCTTCTGGCTCACTTAAATTTAACTATGTCTCTGTCACATTCCATCTCTATTTTACATGGACCTCCATTAGGATTTTCCAGGGGTAGCGTGTTCTAACCTTATCGTGTCCTTTGGTACCCCTCCCTAGCATTCTATACTACTTCTAGTTTCAGCAGTCATAAAGGAAGTGGTTCTAAAACCCAGGCTTTCTTCCTGTGGTTTTCCCACCTATCCTTCCCCTAGGCCTTCAGCAGCAAATGAAAGGCTGCTAAGAGACTAACGAAGGGGCAAAAGGTGGCCCTGTCATGCCAAAAGGGTTAGACTGCTATTTGATTTCACTTTTGCTACCCCTGGCATTTTGGTGAATTGGAATTTGTTTGTGCTGTTAGACATGCTATGCTACCCAACTTGTCGGTGATTGACTGTTCTTGACGGTTACAAGGGGAATGTGAATTTCTTCCCCTAGGAGACAATCTGTACATTTGACCATGTTTGGTATTTTACTGCACACAGAACAAAAACTAGACCATCCCATTCCCCTTTTTTTGTCTGTGAGCACTCCTTGTTTAACAATTCCTATAGTGGTGTCACATGCAGTGTGGGTTTCCAAGCCACATGAATGCAAAACATCTTGATAGTATTGTTTGTCAATTCTTTTTCTATCATAGACCCTTTTTTGCATTCTTTTGATGTCCTTATTACAAGTAGCATATCATTTATTGTCTCTCATTGCACTGGGCTCTGTCATAACATATCGTCAGTGGCTTTGCATTAGCTATTGCTGTGTCATGTGATTATACTGCAAAAACAAAAAGTTGACAGATGCAATTCTTGAATTAATTTCAGCCATGGCAATTACTTGGGTTGCCACTCAAGACAAAGGATCGGCTTATGCTAATCAATAGCAACACTGCTACTCGTGGGAACAGTCTGTCCCAAACTGCAAGGCAAGCCCCCCTCCAGAATGTACCCCAAACAACCCCAGACCACTTTCCACCGACCTAGGTCTCTTCAGCTAGTTATAGCTTGAGTCCTATGGCACATCACGGGGACCCACGACTGGGCATACTGATCACACTTAGGGTTTAAACTACAAAAACTTGATGATGGAGGAAATGCTTGAATTAATCTCAGTGACTGACAATCACTCAGGGATGCAATCCAGTTCATAGTTTTTCACCCACCATGCAAAGACCAGGCTTATGCAAATCAATACTGACTATGCTCCACATGGGAACAGTCTGCTCAATACTGCTAGGCGAGGCCCACTCCAGAACAGACCACAAGCAACCCCAGACCGGTTTCAACCTACTTAGTTCTCATCAGTGAGACATAGCATAAGTCCTATGGCACATTGAGCACAGGACCCACATCTTGGCATACTCATCGCACTTATGGTATAAACTGTAAAAACATCAAGGTGATTGGTGCAATGCTTGAAATAATCTCAGCCAATGGCAATCACTTGAGTCACATACCAATCCATCGTTTTTCATCCACCATGCCACTCTACACAAATGTCCTGCCTCCCCTTTATGCAGAACAGAACCAACCCTGAGTCCAAACTAAGGGGGAATGGTGTGCACAGTCACAACAGCCTGTGATGTTGCCCCGAGCAATTGGCAGTTGCTGATAATAATTCAAGCATTCTATTACTTTTTTTTGCATTCTCTAATGCAAAGCCCTAGGTGAGATGGGCATGCCCAGAAGTGGGCCCCATGCACACTGTGCAACTGGAACCAAGCCATACCCGACTAATGAGCCCTAATTAAGGTGAAACTTGTCTTGTGTTACTTGCGTTCTGGTTCAGGGAGAACCTGGCCGGACAGTTCAGGCAAACTGTTTCTACTGGAGTAGGGTCAATACTTATTTGCAATATGACTTGGTCTAAACTAAGGTGGTGATTACATCACAAAACTTTCAAAGAGAGGGAAGATGGCGGATTGAGTCCGCCGCGAGTAGCAGGCTTCCGAGAGGTCTCCCGAATGCCTTTTTTTCTCGCTATCGCTACAATTACTGCTGAAAAGCTGAAATCTGAATGCTGAATTCGAATCGCAGTAAAAAAGAAGATACTATTTTCTATCTTCTTATGCAAGAATTGTAATAAAATACAACAAAACAAAACTTCATATTTTTACGATAGTTACTTACCCGGATGCTCCGGCGTGAAGCAAGGCTCTTGCTCCACTTCGGAAACACCCGAAGCTGCATTCACCGATGGACCAGTCAGCGGTGCTCTGTGATCTATTACCCTTGTCTCCCTCCTGCCTCACACGCCATGGCTCCTCCCAAGGTCCCCGTTCCGCCTGGTGGACCATTGAATCGAAACTCCGCTACTGCTGCTGTGGCAAATTCTACAAACGATCTTGGCACCGGCACAAGCAAAAAGAGCGCGCCTAAAGTAGGCAGACCAGTAATGAGGTTACTACAGTCAGGGAAGGCAGCGGATTTCCTTGTTACTGCTCCAGAAGCTGGCATGGCTGAAATGGTGATGGGGGCGGTACAGCCCAGGCTCGGGGGTCCGCTTGACTTGGCCTGTGATCCGGGTTCAGTGCCCCCTTCAGAGGGACTGACTGTGTCTCACCCTGAGACTGATGCGATGGCTCTGCTCGCAACGGAGGGTGTGCAACTTTCTCAGCCACTCCAAATGGAGGTGAGTGGTGCTGCTGTTGCCTCTATCGGCTCTGTAGGCTTTGTAGACTCAAATGTAACTGAAAAAGTATCATTGCTTTCGCAGGCACCCTTATTTACACAGTTTTCAGCTATGGGTGGTCGTGAACTAAGTGAACTGGGTGACACATCTGATAATAAGGAAACTGTGTTACAGCTCGGGAGAGGTTCGGGATCTGAGTCAACAGCCTCTGGCACTGAAACTGGCGAAACTGTAGAGCAGGGGGCTGCACCTGTGCTAGAGCTGTGGCAATCTTTAGTTCTAACAGACTCATTCACTTCAGATTGTGGAAAACACTCACTTGAGCACTCAAGACAGCAAGTCACTAAAGCCAATATCTTAACTGCCTCCTCACCTGCAACAAATACAGATGATTCACCTGGTTATCTATCTGCGGACCCGGCTAACCTCTAAACTACTAAAAAAAAAACATAACTTTAAAAATACTAAACAGGCTAGATCTTTCAGAAAGGTTCCTGAACCTATAAAAACAATGCATCAGTAAGGCAGCGTACCAGCCTTCCCACACTCAAAAGTAAAATCTCAGGATAGCCCCCTACGTAAATGGGTGTCCTTGAAGGGAGAAGTTAAGGCTATCATTTTGAGACTATCTTGTTCTGGGCTGGCCCTGATGCCTAACAGCGGTCAAAATACGTCTCCTATCCAAGCTACATTGCAGCATCTATTAAAAGAATCCATTCTGATTGAGGGCCCTCCCACTGCTTACCTGATTTGCTCTACACAACCTGCACAAACTACAAAGGAGGTCTCTATGCCTTTGAGTAGTGGTTTAGAAGTGAGTACAGCCACAACTGTATTGGGGATGGCGACACCACCCGAGCCAATGATAGAGCCCTCGCTAAGCTCAATTCTGAAGGTACTATCAGTCCAAAGAACAGAGGCGCAGGAGCACTATATACAGATCAGGGCAGATAATACTTTGATCCAGCAGTCACTAACTACAGTAACTAGTAAGGTGGCTGTACTGACCAGTGAGGTGAGGGAACTACAGCAACGACTGGCTGACAATGAGGATGCGATTTCACACTCTACACATTTGGTTCATGAACATGACAGTCAATTCATTACTTTAAAAGGAAAAATCTAAGATTTGGAGAATCGGCAAAGCCGGAATAATTTGAGGGTATTTGGCGTCCCGGAAGTTAAAGGCATCGATCCGCGGGCCTATATAGTTCAGTTATTTCAGATGGCATTCCCCGATCTTGTCGATTGTGACTGGGACTCTCAAATCCAGCGAGCTCACAGGTTGCCGATTTTTCTTAATCAATTGGATCAGTCAAACTTACGCCGCCCACGACTGATGCTCATTTATATAGGTAACTGAATACTATGCCAGGCTATCGCTATCAAAGCCCTCCCTACTATACCGGTTGTAGTTGAATCATTCTCTATTGTGGCCAGATCAGAAATATGTAAAGTTACTATGGACAAAAGATGGAGGATGCAACAGCTCATTGACTCTTGGAAGGCGCTTCGTGCCCTGGTCTGTCTCCAAGAACCGGCCTGATTGAAGTTTATAAAGGATGGTCGCTCACAGATCTACTATTCAGACCAGGAGGCAAATCTAGCACTTTCAAGAATGCAGCAGAATCCTAAAGAATGCCAGGAATAGACAGACAATAATTATTGGTGTTTCTTCTTTGTCACTTCCTGTTCTTTGTTTTTGTTTTTTTCTCTGGAAAATATGACATTTTTTTTCTTTATCTACTGCTTTACGATATCTTACTGGATTATAATGCTACTAATTATAGTAGGGAGGATCTTGAGGGTGCTGCTCCTCTAGGCTGTCTTAGATCGACAACAGGTTAGTGGGGGTGATTCCTTTTCTTGAGCACTGGGTGGGTGGGTGGGGTGGTTCCCAACCTTAGGGTTTGGGGTGTTCTTTTTGGGGGTTTTACCTGTGATATATAGAAGTGCATTAGGGTTTTACAGTACATGGGGTACCGATTATATCAGAAGTAATCAATTTGATAAATCATGATGTTCAATGTCTTTATGTAGCAAGTTTATTTTTTCTAATGCTTGTATTTTGGCTTTTTTTTCTCTATAAATGTCTGGGGAAAGGCAAAGGTCATGCACAGTATGAGTTGTAATGCGTCTTATAATGGAGAGAATCAGGTGTATTATCTGGAACGTAGCGGGGCTCAATTCGCCATCTAAACATCAGCTGGTCAGGGAGGAGCTTAAACTTTATTAACCTCATTTGGTAATCCTTGAAGCGACACACTTGGCCTATAAGGATAGAGTCTTGCTTAAACAGCTAGGTTTGAAATACTAGGATGTACCTCAAAGGGTGCTGCAATTAGAGGGGTAGTGATCCTTAAGGATAAGTGGCCAGACTGCAAAAAAATTAAAACTGCTTCCAATTCAGGTGGTAGGTGGGCCGTGGCACAACTTGAAGTCTATAATAAAAAAATATGTCTTCTGTGCGGTTTATGGTCCAAACGTGGACGATCCTACCCTATTTAATAAATTAATGCTAGATTTGTTTGATTGGCAAGGAGAAAAAATTATTGCAGGGGACTTTAATTGCACTTTAAACTATGACATCGATTCAACTAATAGTCTGCTTTCCCTGGAATGCTGAGTGTTCATGAGTCAATTTTTGAATTAGCTTGAATTCATGGTTTGACAGACGCATGGTGCGGATGCTGCATCCTACTCTGCCAGGCTATACATATTCTTCTGCGCCCCACTGACACTACTCAAGAATAGATCTGGCTTTTGTTAGTAACAGTATTTTAATAACTGCTCAAATAGAGGTTTGCCCATGAATAACCTTTGATCACAACCCTGTTGTGATAAGCTTTCAGTTAACAAGTGTAGACAAGAATAAGCGATCTTTCTTGTTTCCTAGATACTTATTGACTGACCCAGAGTTCCTACCATACACTCAATGGAGTTTTACGGAGTTCTTGTGGTCCAATACTAATATCTCTTCTCCTTCCATAGTATGGGACACAATGAAAGCTTATATACGGGGTACTACTCCACAGTATATTCATCAAATAAATAAAATTCAGCAGAAGAGCCGCCATACATTAACAACCTTAGAAATTATGCATGCAGAGGAACTTCAGTCTGGCAGCCCAAACAGTGATTTAATATATGCCTCTTTAATTGACACACACTTACGTTTGAGCAGGAAGCTTAAGGAAAAGATAGCAGCTGCTTTTAACAAAAATCAAACATCAATATGAATATGGGGACCAGGTTGGGAGGATCTTGTCATACCAGATTGCGGATATAAAATCTAATAGTGGCTAGATACGATAAAAGGTCGAGATGGCCGGCTACACACATCTCCCGACTCAATCTAGATACAATTTACTCAGTTATATATGTAACCCTATACCCTCTTCTGTAACATTGATAAAAGCGCATTGGACAAATACTTACAACTTGGGGAACTCTTGTCTTTGAGCTTAGAGGCAGCGGACTCTCTTCAACAATATATCACTGATGAAGAAATAGTATCTGCTATAGCCGCGCTGCCTTCTGGCAAGGATGCAGGTGATGATACTTTACCAATTGAATTCTACAAAACCTTTAAAAATTCTATTCTTTCGCTACTTCAAGATGGTATATATCAGATAGGGGAAGGTGGGGAAGCTCCCAAGTCCAGGGATATAACGAATGTTCTTTTTTTTCCTAAAAAGGGGAAACCTACAGAAGACTGTGGGTCTTAGCGCCAAATATCCCTCATCAATTCTGATGCCAAGATTTTTCCCAAAATATAGGCTAACCAGTTAGCGTACTTCATGCCGGACATTGTATCGCACTGCACGAGCACCGCACTGCGCGAACTGCGTAGTGCGGTAGGGAAATGCTTTTTGCAATTATTGCACAGAGCCGGATGCTTGTCCGCACTGTGCAATCATTTCAAACAGCATCTTGTACAGTGCAAGCGGTTGTTTTCTGTCGCTCAAGTAGATTTGTACTCGAGCTGCAGTTTTCTCAACGCAGACTGGTAGTTTCTCATCGCGAGTGGTCGCGAGCATACACGACCACTCGCAATGAAAAACCTGACCTCCCCGCGTTGATAATCTTGCCGGGAGGTTTATTTTCCACGCTCGCGATCGGCAACTTGATGTTGCTGATCGCGAACAAAGAAAAAGTCTCGCCAGGATGTCATTTTGCTCGCTCGCGGTCGCCAACTTGACGTTGAGGACCGCGAGCAAGCAAAAAATGCCCACTACGCTATGCTATGCGATTTTGCACTGTGCTACATGCAACTCGCGTAGCGCATAGTTGCGCAAACTACGCAAACTACCGAGCGTAGCCTAGTTTTCCACCCAGGCCTAATCTGATCAACAGCATGGGTTCATGATGGTTAGAGATACTACTTCTCATGTAAATACAGCTATAACAGCATTTGATATTGCTAATAAAACATCAAGTCATTTATGGATGGTCCTTTTAGATGCTGAAAAAGCATTTGACCATGTTGGGTGGGATGCGCTATAGGCAATATTGATTAACAATGGGCTACCAGGTCACTTTTTGAGGTGGATCCATTCACTATACATCAACCCAAAGGCTAAACTTCTATATACAAACCTGCACTCAGCCTCTTTTTCGATATGTTGTGGTACTCGGCAGGGGTGCCCTCTCTCCCCCATGTGGTTCGCTTTATATATAGAGCCATTTGTTAATGCACTAAACCGGAATACTCACATTATTCCATTTAGTAATGGGATGTGTCAACTTAAGGCTATCGCATATGACGATGATGTTGCGGTATTTACATCTGACCCAGTATCAGCACTGAGTGCAATTCAGGGAGAAGCAATAACTTTTGGTCACTTTTCAGGTTATATACTTAGCTCCCATTAACCTCAAATTCTTCACAACTTGGATTTGTCTATCCCTTTAATTGGAGGATGTGCTGTTGTAACTTACTTGGGGGTTTGGATATCTGCTACTATTGAACAAATTTAGAGACTTAATTACGAACCATTACTTGACTCGGTTACACAAAAAAGGAAGAACTGGAATTAACTTCCAATAACTATTATCGGTAGGACTAACATAATAAAGATGTCAATTCTACCCAAGTTTCTTTATTTGTTCCGAGCCATCCCTATACGTGTCCCCAACTACTATTTTAAAAAATTGGAGGGTGCATTCAGTAGCTTTATTTGGGACTACAAGCAAGCACGCCATTCGATAAGCTCTCTTAAACTTCCCTATAAACTGGGCGGATTACAACTCCCTGAATTAAAACTTTATTTTTGGGCAGCATTTACTGGGCGCCTGCAAAGCTTACTAACAGATATACACCCGTATTTTGGCCTCTCTCTGGCACTGGGTACAGACAGCAACATGTTTTTGTACAGGATTACCGATCCTAACTGTTACAAAAGGGTCCGCTTTAAGACCATTAGAGATAAGGTCCACAAATGGCATGAAATTCTCTATTACTGCTCACTCCTAAAGATCTCACAAAGCATGACTATTTTAGATTATGGAATAATCCAATTATACCAAGCATATTTCAAGATTTTACTGCTTGCAGATGGGCAAGGTGTGGTATTGAACGGCTCGGCCAGCTTTACGATGCTAATGGTTTCCACACCGTTGTATCAATACAATCTACTTTTGATCTCCTACAACAATCCTTTTTTAAATATTTACAAATTAGAGATTATTTCTTAAAATTACATCGGGTGTTGCTCCCTCATTCTCATGAACTATTGACATATTTTTTCAATCTTTCCCTAAAAGCTAGAATAAGCACAATATACTGCCAACTCTGTAGTTTTAGAGGCGACGATACTTATCGCCTGGCTTCCAAATGGATCCAGACGTTAGATACTACTACGGACGCTTCTGAGAAAGTGTCTGCTTCAAATACTTTAGATAGTTCTACTTATTCCATAAGCTTAAAGTTGCAACAATGTAAAAGATAATGGTGGCAGTGTTTAATTTGAGCCTGTGGTTTCCGGTGCTCAGCATCGGTACTTAATTGTAAGCACCAGAATCTAGAACAGTCTGCCACATGGTGGCGTTGTTCATTTAATTTAGAAACAAGCACTACAACAGTTATTTATGAAATCATTAAGATTGACTAATACCTGCTGGCAAAACCATTCTTTTAACTTTGGGGTTCTGGAATTGTCAGAATTGGCCAGTGGCGGCTGACCACATTGTGAAGTGGTTGGGTGGCAAGGTGGGGGGCATAAAGAAATTGTGACTTACCTGATGATGCATCTTTGTCCTCTACCGATCTTCAACTGGCGCACACTGCGCAGGCTCCCAGAAGCCAATCCCAGCGATGATCTCATTCTGGGAATGCAGTTCCCAGCATGAGAGCACCACTGGGATTAGGCTGAGCGGCCTTGGTCTGCTTCGCTGTTCAGACAGTGCCTGGTAACCTGTGGCTTTTACACAGCCGAGTGGAGAAATGCTAAGTGTGCATAAAAGTATGGCTACCCTAAAACGGCCAGCCAAACCATCCTGCACACTTAGGAGTGCTCACAACTCCTCCTCCTGAAGCTCAGGTGGATGGCCCAGCCCCACCACTCGGCTACCTCGGTAGAGGCAACAGTGAAAAACAAAATGATAATAAAATAATTTGAGACACATTTTTTGCCATAGCGGAGGAGCCGCCCCTGGAATTGTCACACTTGTAGGAGAGGGACGGTTATTAATTATGCAGTTATTGTGTCTGGAAATTCCAGATCATTTCCTAATATGAGTTCAAACTAAATGATAGAATCGGAGGGTTTAAATCTTAGTACATTTAAAATATGCTGCATCATAGAGCCTATTAAAAAATAATACCCTTCCCCTGTCCGTTATAAATCCTACACAATTGACTTCAAAGGCCTCTCTAACCCTCCCATGACTTTAAATAATCGAAAGCGAGAGCAGCCAGAAATTATAGCCATAAGGAGGGCTGGGAGACTCCACCCTGCTGACGCGGTAATTGTAGATTTTGAATAGCACGTTATGGCTTGCCATAGCCTTAAATACATTTTTGCCATCTAACTCCAACTTTTTGAAAAAAGCCTATGGTAAGATACTAGGGTATAGATCTAAAAAATATAAGTATCATGGAAGAATGACCTTTTTTAGAATATTACAATGCCTAATTAAGCTGATCTGTAACCTATCTCATTTCTATTTTGTTAAGTGACTTAGAATGTAATGATTTGTAATCTACAATATGACCCACACTCAACGTAACGTGTACCCTAAAATAAATGGCAGATCCACCCAGAGATTTAAGCAACGGGGTTCGATTAAGACCTTGATTAAAGGGGTCTAAGTACAGGGCAAAGAGCAAGGGTTAAAGAGGGCAGCCTGTCTGGTGCCTTTATTAATCTTTATTTTCTCAGTCAGATCCCTGCACAAACAATCTGTGCAGTTAACGACCTATATGAGACCCTCGTTGGACTAAAAGCAGCACGAGAACCTGTGTACAGCACCAGCGAGCTCAAGAACTGCTAAGGGATCCTACGAGCGCCTTCGAGGGTCGCGCAGGATCTGCCCGACGGGTCTATTCTGTACACAAGCCACATCCAAAGCAGCGATAACTGTGTTAAACTGCGAGGTGCTGTCCCGAGAAAGAAATTAACAGCTAGATTCATGAAAGGAAATTGCGCTCGCAAAGGGCCAGATTCTGAGAATCTGGGCCTTTGCGAGCGCAATTTTTGCATTTGGGATTCATCATCCCAAATGCAAAAATCGCTATTTGCGAAATCGCATATTTGCGAGGAATTGTATTTAAGGAATCTCTATTTGAGGTTCCTTAAATGCAATTCATTAACCAATTTTAAATTGCAAATTCACAATTTTTGATCACTATTTACCACGAAGTGTGACTTCGTGGTAAATAGCGAAAAAATAGAAAAAAGCACTTTAGTGCATTTTTCTCAGTTGCATGTTACACACACACATGTCCAAAGTGTGCGCAACACCTGTGTAAATTTGCATTTCAGGGGTGCTACAGGGTGTCCTTTGGACACCCCTGGCACCCTTGAAATCGCATCCTTATTTGCGATTAGCAAATTGCTAATCGCTAATAAGGAATAACTCCCCATTCATTCCTATGGGCCTTTAGGCCCATAGGAATGAATGGGGAGTGGGCCTTTAGGCCCATAGGAATGAATGGGGAGTTATTCCTTATTTGCGATTAGCAATTTGCTAATCGCAAATAAGGAATATGTAGGAATCGCAATATTTTTTGCGATTCCTATATGAATCCCGTTTTGCAAGTCCTTAATAGCGATTCCTTATGAATCGCTAGTAAAGACTCGCAAAACGGGTGTTTGAGGAATCTAGCTGATAATCCATGCTGGGATCGGCAGGCAAAGGAATAAAACCTGATCGTCAGTTGGGGAGTAAAGAAGAATAGATCTCCGACTCGGGGTTAATAAGAGAAGTCAGCCGGTAAGACCCATATTTAGTCGGATCTTTCTCTTTCTCAAAAAATATAACAATGAGAATTCGCCACCATGCAGGCACCTGCTCCAGATCAATAAATGAATCGAACAATTTAGCCATACTGGAACCAAGACCTTGGAAGAGGTTTTGTCTAATTCCAGTGGTAGCTGATCTGGGCCTGATGATTTCCCAGCTGAGACACTGCCTTCTCTATGTCTGTTCAGTGATTAAAGTCTCAAGAACATCTCAGTGTTCTTGAAGTAACAGACAGAACAATGATGTGTGTTCTATGCACCAGCAACAAATAAACATGTGGAACCCTAGTTTATCAAACAAGCTGGAATTCTTAAATGACCATGTTTATTATTCCCCCCAAAAATGGTCACAAATCACGATGTTAAAACCTTTCTTTCAATCTTGATATACGCCAAAGATCCGGAGGGTTTATCCCCTGAGAATGACCCAAATGAGAGGAAAAGCAAGCATTGGCAAGCAAGTAGGTCTTCCTTGGCAAGCCTGAACTTTTTTTAAACTTCTTTATTTTCTTGGAAAACATATTCAATAGGCATCTAAAGTAATAAAAAGTGGCAATGCTGCAGTCTGAAGTGTGTGCATACATGTACAATGGAAATAAGCAAAAAAGACCTGTGCAATAATCAATGAAAAAATGACATGACAGCATATGTGAACAGACAAAACGCCATTACCTAAATGTAGGACAGCCAATGGCTCTCTGTATTTCATTATGAATGATTAGTAAAACATGAGGCTTTCGAAACAGCTAAAGCTGTCTCGCTAGACCATATAAACCTAACAAGCATTTGCAATGCAATAGGTCTCGCATTTGCAAGAGTTTGAGCTATTGGCATTGTAAATGACTATGCCTTTTATTTATGTGTTTTGAAAACCTGCAAGTGTTGCGTAAACACACACTTTGAACAGATAGTCCTTGCTTACGAGAAGCAAGGCTGGCAGTAAAATTTGGCGCAGTTATTGCCAGCCTTGCTTCTCGAAAGCAAAGGCTACAAGTACAGAGTGCATGTTTACGCCCCTCTTGTAAGTTTTGAAAACACATAAATAAAAGGCATTGTCATTTACAATGCAAATAGCTCAAACTCTCGCAAAAGAGAGACCTATTGGATTGCAAATGTATTTTTTTTTTGTAGGCACAGGAAGATATGTGATTTTCCCAGAATCACAGGAAGATGAGCCCATGCCGAGACTCAAACCTGCGTCTGAAGTTTCAAGGTCAGCAGCCCTGGCCGTTACGCCACACTCTCTCTTCCAATGTTTATGTGATAACTCCCCAGTGCCCTGCTCTCAGTGACCCACTATGTTTTTTACCTTCACTGTGATGTTAACCTAGGCGGTGTGACTTGGGCTACTAGGACAGCAGTCCTTCTACAGACCTCTATCCCTCGTCCAGCCTGACAGAGGATAGTTGAACAGTGTGGGGGTTCTGCCATGTGCACACCAGTGGCTGCTGTCAGTGGGTTGGCGTACACGTACTGAAGGTTCATGACAATGGTTGAGGCCAGTAATATTGTGTGGGGCACTATAGGGGTTTCTAGAAGTGTGTGACTGTATTAGGGTTGTGAAGATGAACTGATGGTGCTTGGCAGTGGCTGAGGACCGTCAAAGTGTGTGGGACACTTCAGTGGCGCGTGGCAGATTGTGGTGGTAGAATGGTGTAGAGCCACTGATGAGACACAGCAGTGGCCAAGGGCAGTAGAGTGGTGGAAAGCACTTCAGTGATGCCTCAATGTGTGAGTCAGAAGGGTTATTTAGGCACACTTATGGTGCACCCTAGTGGCCGAGGGCAGTAGAATGGCGATGGGCAGTTCAAAGATTCCTGCAGGACTGTGTGATGGCAGTGGGGTGGTGTAAGGGCAACGATTGTATATGGCATTGGCTTCAGGATGTTGGGAGATGCTGATGGTGTGTAGTAGTGGTATACATGCACAGAAGGGAATGAGTCCACTAGAGTAGTGCATGGCACTAGTGCATAGTAATGATAGAGGCAATAAAATGAGGCATGACCTTAGCAGTGGCTGCGAGCAGTAGGCTGGCGTGGAGCTCTGAAATGATGCAGGAAGGCGAGGACCACTTGGATGGTTACGTTAGTAATTGAGGGTAGTAGGGTCTTGAGTCACTCTGGAATGGTGCATGGCTGAGTTAAGTCGGATGGTATATGGCCCCAAGATGGTGCTTAGAGGTGGTGAAGATATATACAAAAACAATAGCCCAACAATTATCAACTCAAAAAACAATTATTCATGTATGTAGGAAGCATTACAGAAACAGGAAACAAGGAGACTCATTAGGTTTGTCTAAAGGTTGTGAATCACCAATTCGTATCACATACAGTTACATGGGGATATACATTTAAAGCAGCACTGTATAGAGAAAATCATATGACAACCTGAAGGCACTTGGTGTATAGTGATATATACAAGTCAAAACAGGTGACGACGCAAGTGAACAAGGTGAACAGCGTGAGCGGCGCAAGGTGAATATATATACAGTGGTTGCTCAAAAGAATATTAAATTACATCAATCGCATTCATTATTTTCCATTTTTGTCATGAGCCGAACAGCAGAAATACGCCAAAGGGTTGCGCTGTGATGTCGACGGCGTTTCAATCCTCTTTACTAGGGATCGTCTTCAGGACGGGGTTGTCAATTTAGTAGAGTGCTGCGGGGGAAAGGGAAGAGGTCAGGGCGAGGGAAGAAGGGGATAGGACAGCGCAGGACGGCCTAGAAGGCTGAAGCGTGCAGCCAGTGAAGTAAGGATCTGGAAGAGTAGATCTCATGATTACCAGGTGAGACTAGTGAAGATCTCAAAGGGGGATCTTGTGAGCATACAATCTGAAAGAGTAGATCTATTGATTACCGGGTGAGACTAGTGAAGATCTCAACGAGGGATCTGTGAGAATATAGGGCGAGCGATCAAGAGTTGTGCAAGGACGAGGTAGGTGATACCTAGATGATCAGGTATACAGGTGTCGTGCGCGGTAAAAGTCATGTCAGGCTATGAGTGAAAAAAGCTGTGAAGCAGAAGTCAGGGGCTGTGCATTAGGAAAGGGCCGACAACATTTAGGCGTGAAACCAGTTATGGTACATGTTGAACGACCGTGAACGAAGTAGCTGATAAAGGCGTGAGTGGGAGAGGAGGAGCATACCAGAAAACGGCAACAACCTGGCCCACGGGTGCCTGGGGAGCCGATCGGGGTGGCAGCGTCTGAAGGGTAAGCTGAAAGGAGAAAAAGGGAGGGTGAGGAGGGGGGAGGTGGGACCGGAGGTGGGCCGGGTGAGCGGAGTCAGAAGGTGATATACTAACATTTGAGCAAGCAAGACGTGTATCCAAAAGGGTCGGGGGTGTGGTTCAATTAATGGATCGGCATCTGGTGGTGAAGGGC
Source organism: Lissotriton helveticus (assembly GCF_964261635.1). NCBI lineage: Eukaryota > Metazoa > Chordata > Amphibia > Caudata > Salamandridae > Lissotriton > Lissotriton helveticus. The sequence continues at coordinate 422,993,240 of NC_136071.1, forward strand.
CGTAGGATAGTTGTTAACTCTGGACTTGACAGAGGGTGGCACTTTGGTGTTTGACACCTGGTAGGGTTGATTCATGTCTGCGGCAGTGGGTAGTAGGACTTTGTGTGGTGCTTGAAAGTAAATACAAATGTCTGAGGGCATTAAGGTTGGAGTTTGACACAGATTGATGCATGGGAGTGGCACAGGGCTGTGTGGTACTATGGTGGGGTGCTTGCCAGTGGCTGAGGGCAGTAGGTTGGTGTTTAGCACAGGGCGGTTAGTGCCACTACCTGGGTCTGGGCAGTAGAATGATTCTGATATGGTGATAAGGAATGCCAGTGGCCAAGTGCAGTAAAAAAGTGTGTGGCACTCGGAATTAAAATCCTGTAAGAGAGGGCATTAAGGTTAGTGATTTGCCAATGGGTAAGGATATTAAATAGTGTTTCTCAAGCAATTGGTGTATACCACCTGCTCTGGCAGTATGTTAGTGTTTCCACAGGCGTAGTGCACGGGAGTGATGGTTACTTTGCTAGGGCAATATGGTCATTAGTGTAGCCAGGCCTTGTGCCGCCCATGCGTTTGCCTCCCGTTTGCTGACAAGCAGATAAGAACGGGGTAGGGAGGGAAGAGGGGATAAGGAGGTTGCTGCCGCCCTCTTATTGATGGTTACTTTGCTAGGGCAATATGGTCATTAGTGTAGCCAGGCCTTGTGCCGCCCATGCGTTTGCCTCCCTTTTGCTGACAAGCAGATAAGAACGGGGTAGGGAGGGAAGAGGGATAAGGAGGTGGCTGCCGCCCTCTTATTGATGGTTACTTTGCTAGGGCAATATGGTCATTAGTGTAGCCAGGCCTTGTGCCGACCACGCGTTTGCCTCCCGTTTGCTGACAAGCAGATAAGAACGGGGTAGGGAGGGAAGAGGGGATAAGGAGGTGGCTGCCGGCCTCTTACTACGCCACTGAGTAGGGTGGTGTTTTAAACAGGGAGGGTGCATGTCACTGGTTGAATGCAGTAGGTTGGTGTTTGAATGGCCGTGGGCAGTAGGATGGTGTGTGGCATGAGTGTGGTGCATGCCAGTGGGCGTTGGCAGTCTGGTGATGTCTAGCACTAGTATTGTGCATGGTAGAGACCGAGTGCAGTGGAGTGCTTTATGACAGTGGCCTACGGCAGTGGTGCGATGTTTGACACCTGGTAGGCGGCAGCACATACCGTGGCTGACGTAAGCAAGATAATGTAAGGCACAGCATTCTGCTTGTCAGTGGCTATGGCAGTGACGCAGTGTTTGACACCGGGAAGGTGGCGGGGCATGACTTGGCTGACGTCATTGGGAATACGTGAGTCACAGCACTCTGCTTGCCAGTGTCCAGGGCAGTGCAGTGGTGAGAGACACGGGCAAGTGCCTGGCAGTGGCTGCAGGCAGGAAACTATCCTGGGCCCAGTGGCACCTCAGCGTCTTTCTAGGTGAGTCCAAGGACAGTTGCCGCTTCCTTTCCCTGCTCCAGGGGACGGTGCACAGTCGGGGAGCAGAGAGACCCCTCCCTCGTTCCCCAGCCCCTGGACCTGGTGCCAGCAGGCTGTTGCGATGAGGTGGAAGTAAGAACAGATGGCCAATGATTCATGGTTACTGAACTACAAGGCAAAGTATTAATAAAAGGAGGAGAAAGGCGGGAAGGGAGTGGCAATGGATCTCTGCGGATGCGAGAAGTGCAGCCCGCGAGAGACAGGTCAATACAGGGGGACTCGGGGAGAACAAGATGCCTTCTGCCAATCATTGCAGGAGAATGCAGTCTGTCACACGAAGAGACCCCCTATGCGTGAATGAAAGGAGACACCTGTGAAAGAAACAAGTAGGGGGAGGGGGGAGTGGTAGAGAGCAGGCAGCGTTTCCCTTGTGGGAGCATGCAACCACATGGCGCCACCATATGGCGCCGCGCGCTCTCACAAGGAAATTGCTAAACGTTCACTCGTTGCCATTGGAAGCAAGGCAACGCGTGCACGTTTTTGTCGGAAAAGCTCTGCCGATGGCTTAAGATCTCCTTCCTATGCAGCGCTGCGTAGGCGAGACCTGAAAATGACATCATACATAATGGTGGTTTTGTGGAGCGCAGCCCTCATCATAGGTCTCATTAAAGACGGGCTGGCCCATTGTGAATTTACCCAATTTGTAAAAAGTTTGTACATTAAATTAGATAGACACCCATAGCTCTGGTGCAGATTGGAGCAGGACCACAAGCCTCAGAGATGCCGGGGCAGATGCTGCCACCGACGCCTTGAGCCAGCACCCAGAAGCGCGTATTTCTTTGTCTTGGGCTCCTGCTTCGTGAGACGCCCATAGTGCTGGTGCAGATTGGGGCAGGACCACATGCCCCAGAAATGCCTGCAGGAGACGCCGCCACCGACGCCTTGCTGCCCGCACCCAGAGACTGTTTTTCTTTGTCTGGGGTTCCCACTTCGGGGGACATCCGTACATCTGGTGCAGATTGGGGCAGGACCACAAGCCCCAGAAATGCCTGCCACCCGTGAAGCCTTACAGCCTGCGCCCAGAGGTGCGCATTTGTTTGTCCGCGGCTCCCGCTTTGCAGGAGGCACACGGGCGCTTGCCCGGTTGTAGACCGGGCCAAGAGCAGGCCAGTCAAATCCCGGAAGAGGCTGGGCTTGGCAATTCCTCGTGGCTTTTCCACTCTTTTCAACATGGACCCAGCTTAGGAAGAAAGAATAATGGGTAAGTGGAAACATGACTTGGGGAAGGGAAATGGAAGCCCCATTGAGCCCTGGTCAATGGCCACATTGGGCAATTATTTGGCAAGAGTGTTGGGGGAAATATCAAGGGAAATTGATATAGCCGAATGACGTCTGAGTTTGCGGGAGGGTGGGGGCTGTCCCAACCCCCCAAACAACTCGCACACAATCAAAGTAATAACTGCTTAATTACTGCAGCACTAACAATTTTCCCCTCCACATCTGACATACAGGATGCTGATCGGACAGCTATTGGGGCGGTTGAACTCCCAGATGATAGTGTGTGTGCAACATTAGTTAAAAGAAAATGTAAAAATAAATGCCTAATAATTGTGAAATCAATCACACGGGGCTCCAAGCAAAAGTCGCTGCCTAAGGCCATCGGCAATGAGGTGGATAAGGACACGGACAATATTAACTGGGAACTGAATAATGATAATTTCAAACAAGTAATAGATACGTGAATTGCTTCTCTATATGAAAAGATGCACACGATTGAATTAATGGTGATAGCTTTAACCTCTAAAATTGATCAAACATTTGGTGCTCAAAGCAACATTATATCTGAGATGGGACATGAAGCCACTCATGTAAGGGCCAAAATAGATGAGGTTAACCCCTGTTCAAATGCGAAAACAAGTACCCATACTCACAGGAGTGGGGCTGCTAATGCTCTAGGGTAGGCCCCAAAGCACGCCTGACTGTCAAAAAGGAATTCAAGCCCGACAGAAGGGGGTTCAGCCGACGCAGTAATGAACAGCAGGAACGATAAGGAAGGCTGGGTCCCTTTCCACAAGAGAAGGATAATCTGCCTATACTAAACCTCCCCCCTGAATGTGGCCCATATGTTTTAGCAATGACATGGGTCCCTGAGATATCTTCATCCTCTAGTACATCTACTATGCAGTTACAAAACAAGGTCTGTCATTGGCTCTGTAAAATGCCTGTTTTTAGTAATGAGTTCCGTTACCTCCAGGAGTCCTGCATGCGTCTTGCATAATTATGTAAAGATTATTTTGCCTCCCAATACTGTATCCCTCTTAACCAAAATTGTGAAGCTCTCTGATACCTGTAAGGGTCACGTTACTGCTATACAAAACTTCATAAATAAAAATAAGAGAGTATATGGATACTCTTTTTGTTAGAAGGGTACTGTGGGTGGGACCGGGAAGAAAGCAATGTAAGGGGGACTGAATTGGGGTCAATTGCAGAGACCCATCATTGACAAGGAGCTTCATTTTTATTTAACGCTCCCAACAGTTGACAAATGAAGGAATCACCCTTAAATGCCTACATTTTTTTTTATGGCCACTTGAGGCCAACAAACAATTATACACAGACCCACCTGAGGACACCAAATGAGTATATCCAGACCAATCAGAGAAACATTGAATTCCTACTACCAATCAATACCTTCTGCTGAAATGTCTCAACAGTAACGATTGACTATGTGGAAATCCTGTACTTTGACCTGAATGTAATAAGGGGGATATGCTACCAACATTTGCCAAAGAAAATAAGAACAGTATCTCGAAATCATTTGAAAATAGTTCCCAAATTCTTAGCTTTCTTTGTTGGAATGTCGCAGGTGCAACTACTAAAGTGATGGACCCGGAATGGCTTTGCCTGGTTAACTAATATGACATAATTTACTCCAAGAAACCTGGGAATGCAAACCCTTTTTTGTGGATGGATCTGAATCCTTCCACGTCCCTGCAATAGGGGGAGAGGTTGTAGAGCACAAGTTGGCCTATCTATCCTGATCCATATATCTAATTTATTCAAAATTATAGTTATCCCCGTCAAGCACACTGGGATTCAGGTTATATGGGTAGTGGCAAGTCGGAATTTGAATTTTTTCTTGGTAAATTTCTACAATGAAGTGATAACCTTGGGCTGCCAAACCTCTAAGCTATTTAAGGTAGTGCATACTCTTGAAACTAGAGCCCTTCAAAGGCTACAGTGTTTTAAACTTGTAATGGAAGGGGGGGGGGGTTATAACACTAAGATAGGCCAACTTAACTTAGATGACAATCCTTTTATGAAGAAAGTGCAGCATAGCTTTAAAGCTGGTGCAGATTATAGAGGTCAGCGGATGATAAAAACCTTAGGTCGCATTGACACTATGAACTTAGTTCACTTGTAAGACAGAATTTTTGTGGCAAACCAACCTTTATAGGGTGGGGTAAGGGAACAACCATTGACTATATTTTTTTCAAGGCCAATGGCAGAACGGGTTAGATTAGGCGATATCATATCCACCAGTTATAGAGATCACAACCCTATAGTGTCAGGACTTCCAATACCGATGAGTGAAGCAAGTGTCACTAACCCTGGTTTAACTGGGATGGAAACTGTAGATAAGGGGCGTAGAGTTAGGTAGCGTACTACTCAGACCCAGGAGTTACTTAAGTCCCTTATTGTGGCTAATATGGACCTACTTATGAACCCACAGCTTGGGATTGATCCTCCTCCTGACAAGGTCTTGGAAACTTTTGGAACCCTCACTAAATCTATTAAGGAGATCTTGAAAAGCCTCTCCGCCCCAGTGAAGCAAATCAGATCTGTGTAGTTTGATCGAGAGTGAACACCAGGCCAATAAGTAAATCAGTACAAAAGGGGGTGGTGATGGACGGAGCATCCGAATCAATCCAACACTCACACCCAGTCAAAAGATCTGGGTTTAATCCATCACCGTTCTTTAGCCCACTCTGCCACCCCAGTTCAGACATGGCTATATGCAAATCAGTCTGACCCTGTGCCTCATGGGAACAGTCCAGCCCGAACTGCCAAGCCATGTCTTCCCTGGACAGGAAACAAGCTTCCGAGGACCGGTTTCTGGCATTCCAGCCGTCTTCAGCCCGGCTTGCTTGAATCCAATGGTAAAGTGAGCAAGGGACTCACGTCTGAGCATACCCTGCCACACTTATGGTGGCCAAAAGCGGTACAAAAGGGGGTGGTGATGGACGGAGCATCCGAATCAATCAAACACTCACACCCAGTCAAAAGATCTGGGTTTAATCCATCACCGTTCTTTAGCCCACTCTGCCACCCCAGTTCAGACATGGCTATATGCAAATCAGTCTGACCCTGTGCCTCATGGGAACAGTCCAGCCCGAACTGCCAAGCCATGTCTTCCCTGGACCGGAAAAAAGCTTCTGAGGACCGGTTTCTGGCATTCCAGCCGTCTTCAACCCGGCTTGCTTGAATCCAGTGGTAAAGTGAGCAAGGGACTCACGTCTGAGCATACCCTGCCACACTTATGGTGGCCAAAAGCGGTACAAAAGGGGGTGGTGATGGACGGAGCATCCGAATCAATCAAACACTCACACCCAGTCAAAAGATATGGGTTTAATCCGTCACCGTTCTTTAGCCCACTCTGCCACCCCAGTTCAGACATGGCTATATGCAAATCAGTCTGACCATGTGCCTCATGGGAACAGTCCAGCCCGAACTGCCAAGCCATGTCTTCCCTGGGAGGCATGGCTTGGCAGTTTGGGCCGGACTGTTCCCATGAGGCGCCTGACTGGGTGTGAGTGTTTGATTGATTCGGATGCTCCGTCCATCACCACCCCCTTTTGTACCGCTTTTGGCCACCATAAGTGTGGCAGGGTATGCTCAGACGTGAGTCCCTTGCTCACTTTACCACTGGATTCAAGCAAGCCGGGCTGAAGACGACTGGAATGCCAGAAACCGGTCCTCGGAAGCTTGTTTCTTGTCCAGGGAAGACATGGCTTGGCAGTTCGGGCTGGACTGTTCCCTTGAGGCACAGGGTCAGACTGATTTGCATATAGCCATGTCTGAACTGGGGTGGCAGAGTGGGCTAAAGAACGTGATGGATTAAACTCAGATCTCTTGACTGGGTGTGAGTGTTTGATTGGTTCAGATGCTCCGTCCATTACCACCCCCTTTTGTACCGCTTTTGGCCGCCAAAAGTGTGGCAGGGTATGCTCAGACGTGAGTCCCTTGCTCACTTTGCCACTGAATTCAAGCAAGCCGGGCTGAAGACGGCTGTAATGCCAGAAATCGGTCCTTGGAAGCTTGTTTCCGGTCCAGGGAAGGCATGGCTTGGCAGTTCAGGCTGGACTGTTCCCATGAGGCACAGGGTCAGACTGATTTGCATATAGCCATGTCTGAACTGGGGTGTCAGAGTGGGGTAAAGAACGGTGATGGATTAAACTCAGATCTCTTGACTGGGTGTGAGTGTGTGATTGGTTCAGATGCTCCGTCCATTACCACCCCCTTTTGTACCGCAATAAGTAAATCAGACGTTATACTGGCAAGATCAAGATACTTTACAACATAGGAAGAAAACACTAAGGGAGGAATCATGGGACAGATTAATGACTGCCTGCGCCAAGAGAGATTCTATGGAATTCTGGCAAATAATTAGGGGTAAAGATTTGCCCTCACACGTTGACAATGATATAAGTAATACTATCTCAGCAGGACAATGACCACAGCACTTCTCAAGTATTTACTCAGGAGACATAAGTAGACCCAATGAAGGTGCTGGGTATATACATGAGCATCCCATATTTCTAACATTCGACTTAGAGGGAGTTAGAGAGGCGATTAGGACTAGTCAAGCCAATTGGGGTCCTGGCCTGGAAGGAAGCCCAATGGAGTTATACAAACAAAATATTACATGTTGGGCCCCTCTGACAACAAATATCCTTAATGGAGCTACAGCTAGAGGAATACTAAAGGAAGTGTGCCACAGTTGTCCCAATTTTTTTTTAAACTGTACCACCACAACCCTTGTTACTACCAACCAATTTCTTTGCCTAATTCGTAAAGGTGACCGGACAAATTATTTTGGGGAGGCTGGAGGAAAGGGCTCATAGTAGTAATATCCTCAGTCTAGTACAGTATGGCTTCAGGGAGGGTAAGGGAACTATGGAGCAATGCCTAAATCTAGAGATAATGATAGGTAAATATGTGGTAGCAAAGAAAAGTCCCATCCATTCAGCGTTCGTGGACCTAAGCAGCGCTTTCGACTGAGTTAACAGATCAAAGCTATGGTCCATTTTATCTGACATGGGATTGCCACAAACCCGGCTGGGTTTTCTGCGAGCTATGCACTCAGAGATAACAGCAACTATTAGATTTGGCTATAAGGGGGAGTGCACGGATTCCTTTAACCTCCCTATAGGTGTTAGGTAAGGTTTTGTACTGGCCCCCCTCCAATTCCTATTATACATTAACGGCTTGAATATATTTTCGATAGAAAACGGTAAGGATATGCCCAGGATACAATTTGCTTTCGTCCCGTCTCTGGGGTATGCAGATGATGTAGTTTTATTATCCCGCACATCTAATGGTCTAAGGGGTTTGGTGGGTACGTTTGTAAATGTTATGGACGATCTTGATCTAGATACCAATATTCCCAAACCCCATATTATGATTTGCGGGAAGATCACCTCAAAAGTTAGACCCATATGTATTAAGGGTAAAGTAATATTGCTGACAAGTTCTTCTCCATACCTGGGAGTCACTTTTGACCAACATAGAAACTGGAGCCTATGTATGGCTGTCAGAAGCCAACGTTTTAATCAAGGTTGTTGTGCTGTTTTTATGTTTTCTGCCTCAATAGGAAACAAACCTATAGTTCCCCCTTTTACAGATCTATAGGATGAAATGTCTGCCAGTCCTTATGTATGAGGAAGCCATCTGGGGCTATCATAATTGTTTAAAAATACAGAGAGAGGAGAATGGATTTTGTTGAAAACTACTTGGCGTTGGTCCCCTAAGTCCTAGTACCTTCATGCATGATGAGTTGGGATTGGGATTTGTAGAAGATTCTGTAAAAATTGCTCCTTTACTCCTCTGGATCTCTGTCTGGAGTGGTGATCACACTGCTTTTAACAGAGAGTAATTAATGACTGTCTTCTTTGTGATCTGGGCGATAAGATACGATGGCTGGCATATATAAAAAAACCTGACTGCTGAAATCGGTCATCCTGAACTGTATGACGCTCTTCAATCTATTGTTAAAGCGGACGGGTTAGAGGATGAAGGAGATATATATGAGACAAACTATGGAAATAAGGGAATCTAGGGGCATGGACAGAATGATAGCAAGAGCCTGTAAGAAAATACAAACCACTCCAGGCTCAGAGCCATATCTTACTTTGGTTAAAAATCCATGGGAGCGATCCCTTCTCATAAGGTTTCGATTGGGTTCACTAGGGTGCAGTCTCTGCTCCCTCTTGGTCAATATGATAGTAATTCCATTTTAACGTGTCCTTGTGATGGAACCTTGCAACAAACCTTGGTCCACTTGGTTTTATTTTGTCCGACATATTACTTCCAGCGATAAATATATCTGTTTCCTATTTTAAAATCTAGAGGATTTTACCAATATAGACCAGCTTTTTTCTACTTACAATTACTATCAAATTCAACTGTTTTTATAGCTGTCTTGTCTTTCTTAAAGTGTGCCTTAAAAATTAATTCTGCTATACATGCCAAATGTTTTTCCCCCAAAGCCAAAGTATGCTGCTTCTTGTACATTCTGGTTTTAAGGAAAATGCCAGAAGTAATCTTTTGCGCCTCTTTTTAATTTTCTGAATTTGTAAATGGATGTTTTTAGGATGAAAATGATATTGTTAAAAACTTCTTGTTTGTACTTTTATGATTATTAATTAATAATTTAATAAACAAATATTGATATTAATAGATACACATTTCCGACAAACCTCTAGGTGGGAAAATTATCACAGACTGTGAATCTAAAATTATTAATTCAGCAAAACTGACTAGTCTCTCGGCTCTCCCGTCTGTCTTTAGTAGCTTACGTTCAGTAATATCTCTAAATAAGGGCAATTTACATACCATTTGACTTTTTAAATTGGGAGACCCAGTTTTCTTCATAATGATTTTAAATGTTTTTATGTTGTGTGCATGACTCATTTCATTGAGCAAAATGTGTAATAAGAAAAAAAGGGTCTCTGAAAGCTAAACCCTGGGCTGCGAGATGTTGTGTAGCCAACCATCAGGTATAGTTGTATTGTTGTGTGTGTGTCTGTGCACTTGTGTGTCTGTGCATTTATGTGTTTTTTCGGATATGCAATAAGTTATTGTTGCATATATGTATATAGTCATCTATCTTCCACGAGCACTGCGTGCACGTGGAAGATAGTGTTCTATTTAGAATTGTTATGTTTTGCATGGGACTGGAAGCACTAAGGGGAATGTTCAGGCATTAACTGTTAAGCTTGTAACTTGAGAGGCTGTATTAAACTCTTCTCTCCATAAACACATTTTCTTATTGTGTTTATTTAATGGATTTGACTTCCCTACACTGGCGACGAGGGGTACGACAGGTGGAACACTTTAATCGGGTGGTGAAAGAGGCTATTCAGCTTTCTATTAAGGGTGGTTTGAATTGGAGGAATGCTTTAAGTTCTATGCTTTTGTCTTACAGGACTTCTCCTAACTCAGTTACTCTAGTCAGCCCCTTTGAACCTTTGAGAGGGAGAAAGCCTAGTACCACCTTGGTTCCATGGTGGTTAAGAGGGAAAGTTTCAAGTTGTAAATGGGATAATATTGATTATGATGTGGTTAAGGAAAGAGTTGAAAAATACAAAAGTAAAATGAAAATGGATATGGACAACAAAAGAGGCCACCCAAGCAAGCAAAACGTGGCTATTGGTGATTATGTTCGGGTAAAAAGAAACATCAATGTCTCTAAAGGGTCTCAATGTTGGTCGGATCCTAAAATATGTATTGAAATTTTCAATAATGCAGTCAGGATAGAAGGAGGAAGTGTCTGGAATCTTAATAGGATTTCATTGTATAAAGGATTTAATTGTTCTCCAAAGACTGAGGAAAAGTCTGGTTTGGGGGAAAATGTACGACTATGTGTTCCTCCTAGATCTAATTCTGTTTGTTATAAAGGAAATGTTGAACATCAAAAGGGGAAAAGGGAACATTATGTGCCGGGTAGGTTTAAAGATTTTGTTATGGCGATAGAGAAATAAAAAAAAAAGAAAAAAAAAAGGGGGGGAAGATGTGTTGCATATATGTATATTGTCATCTATCTTCCACGAGCACTGCGTGCACGTGGAAGATAGTGTTCTATTTGGATTTGTTATGTTTTGCATGGGACTGGAAGCACTAAGGGGAATGTTCAGGCATTAACTGTTAAGCTTGTAACTTGAGACGTTGTATTAAACTCTTCTCTCCATAAACACATTTTCTTATTGTGTTTATTCAATGGATTTGACTTCCCTACAGTTATGATGTGTCTTCGGGTGTGTAGAGTAGGGTTAGATGTCAAATTAGTCATTTGTTATAAAACATTGATTAATGCGTTACCTGTTTGCAATTGTTTAAGTATGTGCATCTGTTATTCTACATTTTTGTAACGTGATTTGTGTTAGTGTCTGAAAGTCTAAATTTACATGACCGTTTTTATATTACATTTCTTTCTTTTATGTTTTAGTACTTTTTGAAACATTTTTGCAAAGTGATTGGTATAGGTGTCTGCTTGGTCTAAAGTCATATGTCTATTTTTTCCTTTAATTTCTTTTCCCCAAGGATACATCTAAAATCATGACCTATATGTACACAGGTATAAACACTCCCAGTGCAGAAGTACACACTTAGAATACTGGGCCAGTTAGCGTGTAGATCTACATCAATACCTTTGAGAACTGTTTTTGTGAGTATGTGAAGTAATACTACAGGAGTAGGAGTACCAGCGGAGTAGTACTACTCATACTTGTCAAGGCTTTTGTGAATCACAACCCGGGAGTTTCTGCAGGTATGAATTAAACTGACATAGTCTTATTAGTAACATTCACAGTAGATGATAGTTGGGGTGCATTGTGCGTGAGTAACAGTAATCTAACTCATTCCTGTTGTAGGAGTATTTTTATGAATTAGAAAAAGAATGCCTAATTTAAATGTGTTTAAGTGAGCATGACTAGGCCAAAGTAGTCCTGCATGTTTATCTAAATAATTGTACATTTTACTTGATGCTAACAAGCTTTTTACAAGTGCATATGTTCTGTGCACTTTTCAACTTCAGAAAATTTGCAAAATGGAAGTTTCATTAATGGTGTTAGGGGTGTTCTCAGTGCTACTGGTCTGCACGCGTAATCCTGAGGTGTATTGGCTCACTAAAGTTTCTAGTTGACTATTAAGATAGTGTTTACTATTAAACCTCTGAAAATAAACTATTAACTTGAAGAGACAACAAGAGCCAATTTAGTTTTCAGTACAGTTTTATTTTTAATTTGCTCTAGCCAATGCTTGTTTGTCATTTGCTTGACGTTAATCGTAATTCAGCACGTGAGGAAGTTGAGCTTGTGACACGCGCAGATTCACGCGGGTGAAGTCTATATTAGGAACCATCGCTAACGGCTCAGCGCTTCGTCTGTTGTTGACGTGATGAAGAGCGACTCTGACCCGCAGAGCCGTCCGTGATCTCGAGTCCGTTTTTAAACCCCTTCCCGCCCAAAGACTGAGCGAGACTTATAGAAACTCAGTGCCTCATCCTAACCCAGTCTTTTGTCCAAATCGAGTGCTCGTTCAGTAACTCCCCACCTTCCGTTTGATGAGAAGAAAGTACGAGACTTTCACTGAAGAGAAATGAACGACGTAGTCTGAGGCAGCGTTTCCTTCACGACGCTTCACTGAGCGGAATTCTTCTTAATTGCCGACCTGAATCCTCAAAGTTAAAAGGACAGTAAGACTTTAGAAATAATTAACTCAAAGTGTAAAAACTTTCAGAGACTGAGCGGAAACAATTTAGCGATCGAGTTGTTAGATTCGGTCATGAGATAGAAAGCAGAGTTTAAACAACACTTGGCAAAAGCAACTGATTTTGTCTACTCATGTAACTTTGTATATAATTTTAGGAGGATAATTTACTCAAATGTTTCTTAGTTAGAAATAATTAGAGATTTAACTCAGTGACAGAAACCAGTTCTATAAGGTGCAAGTAATTTAAGGAATAGGTTGCAGTCTGTATCTTTCTGTTTTCTTAAACTACAGAACTCCTTTGAACAGAAGATAACTGGAATCTTCAGGTATGAGCATTTGCATGGTTTAAAGAATTGAGTTAATCTAATCTAATTATTCTACTATCCTACAAGTTACTAAAAAGTTGAATTTAACGTTTTTTTAATTTAATTAAAAGGAGTCAGTAAAATCAATCAGCTACATTTGACTCAAGATCCAGAAAAGTGTGAACAAGGGCTGTTAATTCAAATGGTCAGTTTTTTTTTAAGTGGTTAAAAAATATTTCTGAGATTTAATTGCTTGAAGAAGTTGAATTGTAAATTTGGTGTATTGCACAACAGGAATATGTGAGTCCAGATAGCACAGAAAAGAAATTACGGCCTGGAACACTTTAAGAGAGACAACGGCAGGAAGCAGTGTTGTTTTTGTTGTTTGTTTCTCTCTCCACTTCCCCTTTCCCTTGGGGACTAGTTAACATAGTCAGAGTATCTATCCTGATTGTGTTGGTTGATCGTTGAGGGAGCTGGGAGTTAGCGACTACAAGAGGAAACGCCAGGAGTGACTCTCGTTACTACTCAACAGAAGACGAAGCCTTAAACCCAACTGTTTCCTCTTGGATTCGTTAATTCACCTTCATGGATATTCCTCAGTTGACTCAGTTAGTGCAGAAGTTAAATTTGGAAATGGAAAATATGCGGTTGGAGAATCAATCGCTTCGACAAGAGTTAGATGAAACTAGGGCGGGGTTTTCGGTTTGGAGGGATCCAACTGAGGAAAGAAAACCAATCCTTACCCCAACTAAGTTTGGAACATCCTCTCTTAGAGATCAGTCAAGTAGTCAGCCTGTCCAAGTCACTGTAGTTACTCCAACACCAGTTCCTTTGGCTAATCCTGAAAGATTTTCTGGGGATAGTAGTAGGTACACTACCTTCATTAGTCAATGTCAATTGCATTTTATGTGTAAACCTCAGATTTTTACTACTGACACGGCAAAGGTAGCCTTTATAATTTCTTATCTTGGAGGGGTGGCTGCAAATTGGGCTATGCCATTGGTTGACTGTAATGATCCATTACTTCATAATTTACAAAATTTTAAGTTAGCCATGTCCAAATTATTTGCTAAACACACGTTTATTCAGGCATCTGATAATGAGCTTCTGAGTCTTCGTCAAGGAACTAAGGATCTCATTTCTTATATTACCACTTTTAATAGACTTTTAACTGAGACTCATTGGCCTGAGGAGAAAAGAATATCTTTGTTTTATAGAGGTCTTAAGGATGATTTGAAAGATTCTCTTGCACATATTGTCAACTTGCCTGATGACTTTAAGGAATTTCAGGATCTAGTGGTTAAGTTAGATCATAGATTAGGTGAACGTAGAAACGAGAAACCGAAGAGTGATTCCAGAAATCCTCAACATCGAGTAGATAAGAAAGAGTCAGATGAAAAGCATTCTTTGGTTGAATCAACTCAAATAGGTGGAATCAAGGGACCCTTAACTCCAGAAGAAAAAGAACAAAGACGTAAGGGAAACCTGTGTTTGCATTGTGGAAAGCCAGGACATTTCTCTAGAGATTGTACAATCAAACCAATCAAGAAGAAGGCTTTAGTGATTGAAACCATTTCTCAAACTCAGTCGGAAAACTAGAATTCTCGAAGAAACAAGAGATCGTTTCTTCGAGTGATTCTTTTTCTAAGATCTCTCAGTATGCTACAAATGTAACCACACACATTCCTAAACATTTTACAATTCGTATGGTTTTAATTTTAACTACATTACAAAGACATAGTATACCTGTACTTTTAGATTCAGGAGCCATCGGGAACTTTTTTGATTTGGAATTGGCTCGTAAATTAAATTTGAAATTTGTTCCTAAGAAAGAACCAGAGCCGGTGAGAGCTGTCGATGGATCAGTTTTAACTTCTGGTCTAATTCGATTTAATACAGAACCATTGACCATTGTAACTGACAATGGGCATACTGAGAAAACGATCTTTGATTTAATTGACACACCTACCTTTGGAGTTATTTTAGGGATTCCTTGGCTGGAGTTACATAATCCAAAGATTGACTGGATTAAAAGAACAGTTACTTTGGAGTCCTCTTATTGTAAATTACATTGCTATCAAGAATCAAAAGACCCAGTAATGCCACTTTTTTGTGCAACTCTGAAATCTGAAATTAGTAGTCTTCCTAAAGAGTATCAGAATTTTTCTAAAGTTTTTGATCCTGTTGAAGCTACAAAACTCCCACCTCATAGAAGCTATGATTGTCAGATAGACTTAGTTCCAGGAGCTGTTTTACCTTGCAGTAGAGTTTACGCTCTGACAGAACCTGAGAATGATTATTTAAGGAAATATTTGGATGAACTTTTAGATCTAGGGTTCATCCGTCATTCAACTTCACCCGTCTCATCGCCACTTTTCTTCGTTGCGAAGAAGACGGGTGATTTGAGAGCGTGTATAGATTATCGCGCAGTCAACAAAGCAACCATCAAGTATAGGTATCCTCTGCCTTTAATTCCAGTGTTACTTAATCAAATTAAAGGCTCCAGTATATACACTAAACTGGATCTTAGGGGAGCATATCACTTGATTCGAGTAAAAGAAGGCGATGAGTGGAAGACTGCTTTTCGCACGAAATACGGTCTTTTTGAGTATACAGTCATGTCGTTTGGCCTTTGCAATGCTCCCGCAGCTTTTCAATATTTTATCAATGAAGTATTACACGATCTGCTGGATGTTTGGTGCATAGCATATATTGATAACATTTTCATTTATTCAAAAAATACCGAAGAGCATGTGCAGCATGTCCAGTCAGTTCTACAGAGGTTGAGGGATCATTCTTTATTTGCTAAATTGGAAAAATGTGTATTTCATGCCACCAGGGTGGAATTTCTGGGTTATTGTTTAACTCCTGAGGGAATTCATATGGATCCTAAGTAGGTAGAAGCAATTTTAACTTGGCCAATTCCAACTTCCATTAAAGACACTCAAAGGTTTCTAGGGTTTGCCAATTTTTACAGACGTTTTATATCAACATTTTCTGCAATAGTTACACCAATTACTCAGTTGGTAAAGAAAGGGAAAACTTTTTCTTCGAATAAGGAAGCAGATAAAGCCTTTTCTTTATTGAAAAAGGCATTTACCACTGCACACATTTTGGTTCATCTTGTTCCTGATAGACCATTTTATGTGGAAGCAGATGCTTCGCAAACAGCGATAGGAGGAGTTTTGCTTCAGAAAAATCCTGAAAATGGTCATTTACATCCAATAGCTTTTTTTTTCAAGGAAGTTATTGTTAGCTGAACAGAATTATACAATTGCAGAGCGAGAACTTTTAGCTATTAAAGATGTGTTTCAGGAATGGAGACATCATCTCCTGGGGGCAAAACATACTATCACAGTACACTCTGATCATAAAAACCTGCAATTTTATTCTACAGTAAAAGCTTTCACTGCAAGACAAATGAGGTGGTTACAATTTTTTTGTGAATTTGATTTCTTAATCACTTATCGTCCTGGGAACAAGCAGTTGTTGTCTGACACACTCTTGCGATTAGTTTGTGAAAGAAAATTCAATTCAATTAGTGAACCACCAAGTATTCTTCCTAAGGAGAGAATTGCAGCTGAAATACATTCCGAAAGTTTCTTAGATTCAGTTAAGGAGGAATTAAAGTCTTGTAGTACTCAAGAGTGGTTATCAAAGGAAGAGAATTCAATCAGAGAGGGTCTTTTCTTTCATAATACCAAATTGTTCATTCCTACAAGAGCTTTACAAGACAAGGTGATGCAATGGAATCATGATTTGGCAATTGCTGCACACCCAGGAATTAACAAGACTTTGGAGTTGTGCCAGCGCTATTTTTGGTGGAACAAGATGATTCTTACTATTCAGCAGTTCATTAAAGCTTGTCCAGTTTGTCCTCGACAGAAGGCCTTGCATACGGCTCCAATGGGGTTACTTCATCCAATGGCAATACTCCCACAGCCTTGGCATACAATCAGTTTAGATTTTATTACTGATCTTCCCAAATCCAATGGGGACACAACTATCCTGGTAGTGGTTGATTTGTTAACTAAAATGGGACATTTTATTCCTTTGCAAAAGATTCCAACCGCAGCAGAATTTAGTACAGTATTTTTATCTACCATTGTCAAGCTACATGGTCTGCCCACTAAGATAATTTCTGATAGAGGTCCTCAATTTATATCGAGGTTTTGCTCACAGCTTAGTAAGCAACTTGGAATTGAATTGGCTTTATCTTCTTCTTTTCATTCGCAGACAGATGGGCAAACAGAAAAGGTTAATCAACATGTTGAACAGGGTTTACGATGTCTTTTGGCTACTACATCAAGTCACTGGGATGAAGTTTTGCCTTGGGCAGAGTTTTCTTATAATAACACCACACATTCAGCTTTAGGTTGTTCTCCCTTTTATTTTCTTACTGGGCAACATCATAGATCTCTTCCTATTCTTCTACCTGATGAGCAACAGACCATGCCTGCAGTTTCTGATAGATTAACAACACTGTTAGATATTCAGGAAAAGGCTAAAAAACAGTGGATTAAAAGTAAGGTAACTATGAAGAGGACTGCAGATTCTCATCGAAAACCTTCACCTTTATATCAGAAGGGTCAGATGGTTTGGCTATCCACAAGTAATATTCAGTTAGAAGGTCCTAGAAAGTTAAAACCAAGATATTAAGGCCCTTTCGAAATTGAGAAAATTCTGAATCCAGTGTCTGTAAAATTAATTCTACCTGATGAATATGCCATTCACCCAGTATTTCATGTGTTTCTTTTGAAACCCTTTGAACCCACTACCCGACCTGATAACCCACCACCTCCCATGATAATTGGTGATCATCTTGAATATGAGGTTAAAGCTATCTTAGATTCAAAAAGAGTTCGGGGAACCTTGTTCTATTTGGTTGATTGGAAAGGTTATGATCCATTGGAGCGATCTTGCGAACCGGAAAAGAATGTTCATGCCCCTAGACTCATTAAGTTTTTTCATGCTTTACACCCTGAAAAACCCAGACCTGTGAGACGACCTTTGGGGGGGAGAACTGTTAGGGGTGTTCTCAGTGCTACTGGTCTGCTCACGTAATCCTGAGGTGTATTGGCTCACTAAAGTTTCTAGTTGACTATTAAGATAGTGTTTACTATTAAACCTCTGAAAATAAACTATTAACTTGAAGAGACAACAAGAGCCAATTTAGTTTTCAGTACAGTTTTATTTTTAATTTGCTCTAGCCAATGCTTGTTTGTCATTTGCTTGGCGTTAATCGTAATTCAGCGCGTGAGGAAGTTGAGCTTGTGACACACGCAGCTTCACGCGGGTGAAGTCTATATTAGGAACCATCGCTAACGTCTCAGCGCTTCGTCTGTTGTTGACGTGACGAAGAGCGCTTCTGACACGCAGAGCCGTCCATGATCTCAAGTCTGTTTTTAAACCCCTTTCCTCCCAAAGACTGAGCGAGACTTTTAGAAACTCAGTGCCTCATCCTAACCCAGTCTTTTGTCCAAATCGAGTGCTTGTTCAGTAACTCCCCACCTTCCGTTTGATGAGAAGAAAGTACGAGACTTTCACTGAAGAGAAATGAGCGACGTAGTCTGAGGCAGCGTTTCCTTCACGACGCTTCACTGAGCGGAATTCTTCTTAATTGCCGACCTGAATCCTCGAAGTTAAAAGGACAGTAAGACTTTAGAAATAATTAACTAAAGTGTAAAAACTTTCAGAGACTGAGCGGAAACAATTTAGCGATCGAGTTGTTAGATTCGGTCATGAGATAGAAAGCAGAGTTTAAACAACACTTGGCAAAAGCAACTTATTTTGTCTACTCATGTAACTTTGTATATAACTTTAGGAGGATAATTTACTCAAATGTTTCTTAGTTAGAAATAATTAGAGATTTAACTCAGTGACAGAAACCAGTTCTTTAAGGTGCAAGTAATTTAAGGAATAGGTTACAGTCTGTATCTTTCTGTTTTCTTAAACTACAGAACTCCTTTGAACAGAAGATAACTGGAATCTTCAGGTATGAGCATTTGCATGGTTTAAAGAATTGAGTTAATCTAATCTAATTAATCTACTAACCTACAAGTTACTAAAGAGTTGAATTTAACGTTTTTTAAATTTAATTAAAAGGAGTCAGTAAAATCATTCAGCTACATTTGACTCAAGATCCAGAAAAGTGTGAACAAGGGCTGTTAATTCAAATGGTCAGTTTTTCTTTAAGTGGTTAAAAAATATTTCTGAGATTTAATTGCTTGAAGAAGTTGAATTGTAAATTTGGTGTATTGCACAACAGGATTACGTGAGTCCAAATAGCACAGAAAAGAAATTACGGCCTGGAACACTTTAAGAGAGACAACGGCAGGAAGCAGTGTTGTTTTTGTTGTTTGTTTCTCTCTCCACTTCCCCTTTCCCTTGGGGACTAGTTAACAAAGTCAGAGTATCTATCCTGATTGTGTTGGTTGATCCTTGAGGGAGCTGGGAGTTAGCGACTACAAGAGGAAACGTCAGGAGTGACTCTCGTTACTACTCAACAAATGGGGCTGTGTGATGTGCATGATATAATTGTATTACTGTTCTTTTTTCACACGGATGCCATGCTCAGAATGTTCTTGTCTATGTAGGATTCAGGGTTCCTTCTCAAGCCTTTTTTTGTGGACCTTCATTAACTGAACTGTCTATTATATTTGTGTATTATATAAACATGACGATATTGCCTTCATTTTCTATGTGTACCCCATTCAATAATATGCAGTGAAGTAGGTGTTTCTAAATGTATCCCATGCACTAGAATGATTATTGATTAATGTCACGATAGACTGCTAGACCAACCCTGTCTGACCATTAGAAGTATTTAAATTTGTGTGGCTTTTTTTTATCTAAAACCCTATAAAAGATCACGTTTTTGGGAGATGTGCCACACATGTTTGCACTGGCTTTGGATGCTGACTCTATGCCAGCTTGTCTGTTGATTTATACTTGGACTTACTTGGGCTTTTAAATTGAGCAGACTCTGCACTAGTCTGTTATTTCATTTTATACTTAGACTCTTCACTATGTCAGTCTGTTTTTTTGCTTTAACCTGGTTGTGGTTATTGACTTACTTCGAAGACTGGGGTTGTGCTAGCCCTTTCACAGATGATGACTTTGACTAATTTGATTAAGCTAATTCATAATTGACAAACTAAGTACTAGTTGTCTCTGTAACAATTTTAATGTTAAATTAAACCAATAAGGTTTAACCTGCAATTTATTTTAATTATTATTTGAATTTGCACTAAGTGTTATGAAAAATCAAAGGATCTTATGAAGACTCAGACACTCCCCATCTTATGCATTGACCCTCCAAATTGCTTGAATTAGAGTAGTGACAATATGGATAGGACTATAATTCCGCAGGGTGAAGTACATTGCCAGACAGCCATGCAACCTTCCTCAAATGATTTTTCCTCCAACATCTATTGGGATATTCAGCTTTCAAATGCTTCCTCCCCAGTTTTGTCGTATTTAACATAACTGGTCCTGCTCTATCAAATTACCCATGACAGTGGTGTAGGGTGACCTTAAGACTACAACCACAGCTACACCTGACATTGTCAACAAACTATTCTGTGTTAGGAGGCAGATTCACTAAAAACAGTTACCCATCTCAACCTTATTGATTTTTTCGCCATACCCCTTAAATTCCTTGAGCTGTCAGTAAGGAGTTCCTCATGTCTACACACTCAGACATATCTTTCCCTCATTCTATTGCTGAGTAGGCTCTTTCCACACTGACTATTTAGAGACACAGCGCCAACTTTGGGATATATATTTTACTAAATATAAATGAATATTCTTTGGTATGGAAAAAATATGACATGGGACAAAATAGGTAATAATACTAGATAGAACAATGCTCTCTGCAGGTCTCCAAAATTTTACTTTATGGAAAACGGTCCCAAAATTTTATAGGAATAAAATTCGGTAGGATGTTGCGATCGACCATTATATAAAGGCAGAAACAGCAGCCAATATATAATGTATTGGATCAAAAGATGTGTCCCTGTATGAGGTAAGGAGCATTAACAGTAAAATATGGTGACATCAACTAGAAGTAAACAAAGAATAAAAAAGCTGCTAATGGGCAGACAATTAACTTATAAGGTACACTTGTAGAAAGAATATGGGCAATAATAAACAGGAGCATTATTTGACAAAAGGGACAAGAGGAGATGAAGGCTAAACAATTTAGTAGTCACAGCTACAATCCTAGGCAACATGGATTCTGAGGCTCAATCTCCCATGACTCTAAATGTTACTTACTTTGTGCAGCTGGATTGCGGAGAAAATCCAGAACTCCCTGGGAATGGGCCAAAGGAGCTGGCTGGGCTCAAGAGTTGAGGACTCTGAGAACGAGAAGACGACTCGGAAGAGGTGCTTTCCAGGTATCTACCTAAAGGAGAGATCGACAGGGAAAATCAGATACTCTCAAAGTACTCAGAAGCTCACTATAACAATGAAGGGGATACATGTACACACACACACACACACACACACACATACACCCCTACATACACACACACACATACACACACACACACAAACTCATGCATTTATGTGCAAGCAAACACGTATAAAAGGAGATTTATGCTTGGGAGTTATTTCGAGGTAATGAGGCCAAAACCCATTTTAGGCGTCTGTAATTCTTGAGCATCTATTCGAGATGCCTCCCTTAAGAGAACAAAGAAATAGAGTAACACTGCATGATTTGATATTATTAGAAGATTTGTATTGGACTCACAGAAGCCAAAATGTGGGTACTTCACGCTGAGAATGTGTTAAGCCATATCCTGATAACTCTTGTGTTCCTAGATTCATAAAACCTTTGGATGACGAATGTTAAGAGTCTTTTTGGGTTGAAGTTTTAATTGAGATTTTTTTTTTTTGCTTAGCACCTTTGTTTATTTTATTTTTTATTAAACATTTTATTGAATTTTAAGAAACATAATCACAGCAGTTGTATAAGCCCCCTCCCCCCCAAAGGAACATACACAGTTCAGCGCTTCAGCGTCATAGGACTCGTGTCCGACTATCAGCAAATACACAGCCGTTTATCCAACAACCCAACGACGAGCAGGCGGCGCTAAATGCACTCATCATTATCTTAACAGACAAGTGGGACATACCACCCCCAAAACCCGCTCTCCCCACTCCCAGATGACTACGTAACCGTCCCATGCCAGCTTGTATGGCAGCACCTTATGCGCGCGCACCCTTCCCAAACAACGCCTTACGTGTCTCCACACAGCCCCCCAAACCCCCACAGCCCTCTCAGTAGTTTACCTTACTATGTCTGTTCCCCCCCAGGAAAGTACACCCCTTGGGTACCCCAGAAAGCAGGCCACATCTTACACTCCCGTAATAAGTGATCAAATCTTGTCCTCGTGTTGCGCTTCCTCCTCCCCACTGCTGGCCGAATCCTCGGCCTTTTCTTCAATGCCCCGCCACTCAAATGCGTCTGGAACAGCCCCCAGAAATTTTTCGGGCGGCTCCTGGGGGGCTCATTATAGTGTTCAGACTGCGTGCAGCAGTATAGCATGTCTGTGCCCAGCGTTTGACCGTGGGTGCTGGTCCTCTCATCCAGCATAGGGCAATCACCACTTTGTCTATGAGCATACCCGCGTCCACTAGCCTGCGAGTAGCCCTGGGCAGTTTCCTGGAGTGACCCAAGAGGGCCAGCTCAGGGTCCAGGGCCAACTCAACCTCCACTATCCTGCTCAGCTCTTTAAAGATGTCCCCCCAGTAAGCCTTTACTCCCGGGCAGAACCATGCCAGGTGCAGGAAATCTGCCATTGGCGCATGGCACCTCTCGCATTCTGCCTCCTCGCGGAGGCCATATCTGTGCAGGCGTTCAAGGGTGTAATAAACCCTATTAATGAACTTAAAATGTACCAGCCTATGTTTACCATTTAGAGATATCGCCTGCTGTTCACACAGCAGTAACGCCACATATCATCATCTATCGTAATCTGTAAGTCCCTTTGCCATGCCAGCCTCGCAGCCGTGAATTGGTTCTCCCTGTGGGACATCGCTATTTTATAGAGATTGGTCACCAACTTGCAGGGAGTCTCAGCCTTGATTACATAGGTAAGCTCAGGGACCTCCGGTGGTTCTGCAAGGTCATCCCCCAGCTGCTCCAAAAAGGCTCTGCGTACTCTGTGATATTGGAAACGTAGTAGTAATGAGTCCGCCCCCCCACTCTCAGTAACTTGATCCCAGGTCTTAACCTTCCCCGCCTGCATGGAGTTCAACTTGTGTAGGGCACTTATCACTCCATTATCTCTGCAGGGAGCCAGCCATTGGGCCCATTCCACCGGCATACTGGGCGAGTACAGCAATGCCCCTCCCTGCTGTTGCAGGAGGCAATGCCAAGCGTTGTTGGTGGCTGTGATGGAATCTAGAATTCCAGTTCTGCGATCCACTGGTTGGAAGATCGTTGCAGTAAGGGAAAGTGGGTCTGTGAATAACTTTTCCATGCGAAAATGGGGAATATGCGTGTCTCCGTGCACCCAGGTGTGCATGTGCGACCCCTGTGCCACCCTGTAGTAAAGCTCCAGGTCTGGGGCCCCTAGGCCCCCCATACTGTACGGCAACGTGAGAATTTTCCACCGCACCCTCGGTTGCCTACCCGCCCACGCAAGTTTTATCATGAATTGAGTCAATCTCTGGAAGAATACGTGGGGTAACACCATCGGAAGATTTGTGAACAGGAACATCATTCTTGGGAGCACCACCATCTTCATGACCGAGATGCGACCCAGAAAAGAAAGCGGGAGTCTACCCCAGGCCTCTACATCATCCTCCAGTTTGCTAACGGCCATGCCGTAATTCTCTCTAAACACTATCTCGGAATCAGTATGTAACCGTATGCCCAGATATCTAATCGAGTCAGTGGTCCACTGCAGTGGAAATTCCATGTCGAATTCCTGTGTGACTGGAGTAAGGGGAAAGGCCAATGATTTTGTCCAGTTAACCTTCAGTCCAGAGAGAGCTACTTCTCTGAGCACCGCCGATAAATTGTTTTCCGGGTCACTGACGTATTGCAAGGTGTCATCTGCATACATAGAGACCACGATTTTGTAGGTAGGGAAGCCTATGCCCTCATGACCATGGTATTCCCGCAGTGTGCACGTTAGTGGCTCCGCTACCAGGGCATACAGCAGGGGGGACAGCGGGCACCCCTGGCGGGTCCCCCTGCATTTGGGAAAGGAGTCTGTAACCAGATCTCCGAGGCGTATTCTCGCCTTCGGCCTGTTGTACAAGGTTCCAATCATTTGCAAAAACGGCAATCCTAGTCCCATCCACGTTAACACCTGCCGCATAAAAGGCCACTCCACAGAGTCAAAGGCCTTTTCCATGTCAAGGAACACTGCCACGGCCTTCGTGTCCTGTTTTACGTGCTAAATAGTGCCGAAGACTGTGCGTATGTTGTATGTGATGCTTCTGCTCGGGATGAATCCTGCCTGCTCCGGCGCAACCAGCAGTGGAGCCAGGAGCGCCAGCCGATTTGCCAGCACCTTAGCAAATATCTTTGTGTCAACGTTTAGTAAGGAGAGGGGCCGATACGAGCTGCACTCATCGGGCACCTTCCCCGGATTGAGGATAGTCACCATGATCGCCTCTCTCATCGACTGTGGCATGCAACCCGCCACACATAGGTCATCAAGCAGTGTCGACAGGTGTGGGAGCAATAAGTCTTGGAACGCTTTGTAAAAGCCTACCGTGAGCCCCTCTGCCCCCGGGGCACTACCAGACAGCATGCCTGCAAGGGCCTCCGCAATTTTGTCCTTCTCTATGTGAAGCATCAGGAATTCCCAATGCGTGTTTGTGAGGGTGGGTAGCTCTATATGTTCCAGGTATTCTAGAATTTTATCGTCTAGGTCGCCGCTCTTGGATGTGTACAGATCTGTGTAGTAGCGCTTGAATCTCTGTGCTATGTCGGCCTCATCTGTGAGGACTTCTCCCACTTCTGTCTTCACCTCCGTAACCTGTGGCCTGCCCCGTCTCCCCTTTAATACCTTAGCAAGAACAGAGCTAGGTCTATCCCCCTCTCCATATGTGCGGGCCGAGGCGTACTTCCCCATATGTTTGGCCTTCCTGTCTGCCTCCTCGTGGTATTCAGCCAGTAAAGATTTAATGTCTTTATCTAATGCTGTGTCATGGACCCTCTGCTGCCGCTCCTCTAATTGCGCTAGTCGCCTCTCCAATTCAGCCAATCTTTGCCTGATGGACTTGAGAACCCCCGAGTGTTTGGACATAGCTATGCCCCTTATATAGGCCTTAAATGCCTCCCACACTGTTTGGAAGCTGTCAACTGAGCCTATGTTAGTCCTGAAGTACATGTCAATAGCCTCCTCCAACTCCCCTCTGAATAGTGGGTCAAGGAGCGAGTAGGGCGGGAAGCGCCATGTAAATGGTGGAATTGTTTTCTTAGGGGTAGCTAATACTAATAGTAGTGGTGAGTGATCAGAGAGAGTGCGTGGGAGGACCCTGCAGTCTTTGAGCTGTCCCAGCAGGGAGGAAGACGGCAGCCAGTAGTCTATTCGAGTGTGGATGTCATGGTAGGCCGAGTAGTGTGTATAGACACCCTGTGCTGAGTTGCATGCTCTCCACACATCCTCTAGATCCAAGCTGGTAATAACGCTATTTAACATTTGCGCAGCCGCTGTAGGCCTGCGGGCCGGGCCAGCCGATCTGTCCAGTGTTGGGTCTATAACCAGATTAAAGTCCCCGCCCCAATGGAACTGGACCTTACGGTAATCACGGGCCGTCGCAGCCAGAGACGTATAAAATTCCGGGCAGTCATAGTTAGGACCATACACATTAACTAACACTAAGTCCAGCCCCTGTCCCTTGCACTTAGATATCACAAATTGGCCTGCCGGGTCTGCCCTCTACAGCTCCAGTGTGTATTTCGATTTGGGGTTCACCCAGGTCAATACCCCTCTAGCGTGTGTCGTGAAGCCCGCTGTAGTAGAATTCCCCTCCAGCCCCCTACTATGTAACATTTTGCTCGCTTGTGGAAGGTGGGTCTCCTGTAGAAGTGCAACGTCCACTTGATGCCTTTGTAAGTAACTCAATACCTTCCGTAGCTTCCGGTAGTCGTTAAGACCCCTGACGTTCCAAGTGAGTGCCTTAATCGTGTCTTCCAGCCTAGGGTCCTCAGGCTCAGCTGTACCCGCCATCGCTGTCTGCTCTGAACTTCGTGTGTGCACGCTCACTGAACGTATCTGCGCCTTGCTCTGTGTACAAAACCCACAACAGTCCCCCCGAACACCCCAACATACTCCCCATGTGCTGTATCGCCCCCACCCCCCTCCCACAGCTGACCACCCCCAACCTGGCCATGCAGAGTCCACGACCCCCCCGCATCCAACTCCCCTAACTGCATGACCCACTGGGGGGCAAAGGTTGCTTCACAACTAACCAGTAGTGCATCTCCATAGATTGCTAGACGCCTTCCTCCACCCTCTTGTTGTGCCAACACTCCTGCATCGTTAAGGACCAGATTACTCAGTCCCCTCTATCAAACATTAACCTTAATAAGTTTCAGTAAGTGCTTTATCCCTCCCCCTGTCTGTTATGTCCCAAGGCTTCCAATGTAGGGCAATTCGCACACACCTAAGCAACTTTGCACTATTATCATCGTACACTTGTGTAGGTGGTGTCACCACGGTACACCACTCTCGTGCTCACCGTCAGCCTTACCAGACCATCCCGCCCGCCTCCCCCCACCCAAGTAGGAGGATATCATGTCCGATAGTTATAGCGCCACAAGACCCAACGCCTCACCACTCTCATTGCCCCTTACCCCCTCTTGCATCAAGTAATGTACAAAGTCAGTCCTGTTCATCCAACTGGCTGCCGCTCGCCTCGTCTTCCAGGTGCCTGACAGAGTCTTTGCGATGTTCCTTCATCCACCCTTTCAGCACCTGCTGCAGGGCCTTCGGGTCTTTGAACAAATGTGATTTCCCCTGTCGGTTGACACGCAGTTTTGCAGGGTACAACATGGCGTAGTCCAAGCCCAAGTCACGCAACTGCCTCTTAAACGGGACAACATGTTTCCGAGCTTCCTGCACGCTAGCCGTGAAGTCCAGGTAGAGAGATATCTCAGAGCCCTCAAACTGCAACGACTTCTTTTCCCTTGCAAGTCATAGCGCTGCATCCCTGTCTTGTGGAAAATTGAATATTTTCGTTATGTATGTCCCATTATACACCCTCTCTTTCACGTCCCGAGCTCATCATGACGGTAACTAGAAAACCCGGGCACATTAACGTAAGGTTGCACAAACACATCTCTTCCTCAAACTGCAACTGCATATTCTTATGGTCAAGCCGATTACGAGAAACGAGCCCCGTTGTAACCACACGCTCTTATGGTCAGGCTGATTCCGGGAAATAAGCCTCCGTTTGCCAAGACACGACAACCAATTCCGAGAAACTAGCTCCTGTTTGCTAACGCATAACACCAGACATCCTGTCACAACCATTTCTCTATTTCTTATCTAAGGAACCAGCCTAGGGTCATTTCTCAACTCTCTGTCTCTGCCATGACTTCCTCACGATTATGACACAGTTACGTCACTACTGCCATGATTTCTGTATGATTGCCACATTAGTAACTGAACTTTGCTAAAAGGAAGCTCCTTCTTCTTTTCTTTGTATAAATGCTGTATTTTCTTTGATTAAAGTAGAGACTATTCGCGAGCCTCCTTAGGTGACGGAGCTCTCCCTTAACTCGAGTTACTGAATAAAGACCCTGAATTCTAACCACCATGGACTCTGCTCTTCATGCTTTACCCTATTGATATTATAGAAATTCCGATCAAGGTAAATTACTAAAATATTTACCACAGCAAATTGGCGCCCGAATAGGGACTTCCCTTTCTCCCCACACGCCGGTGATGCGGACCCGAACCTGTCTCTCCAGACACCGACAGACTTCCAAGTGCACACTGCAGGGTGTTCCTGCATGAACTCCTTCGTGTCGAAGAGGGACCGTGCCGCGGCCTAGCCATCCACACGAGGCGGTGAGGACGACAGCGGAAGTCTCGACCCAGAGCCCGAACATTGTGAAGTTGCCGAGTCCGAGGTCTTCAGAACCCGGACAAGCCCCTGATCAAGAGCGCAGCGTAACTAGTCCAGTGACCAGATCTTCAAGGTCTTCAAGTTCTCTGCACCTCGGTGAGTACTGCTGGGGGTGTATCAAGACGGGTTCTGATATTTTTCAGGACACAGTCAAGACGGGTTCTGATTTTCAGAGCACAGTCAAGACGGGTTCTAGGTTTCTAGAAAACGGTATGTTTGTACTCTGATACTCAGGGTATATCAAGTTATCAAGTGTAATCTGTTTATTTATTGACGAAATGCCTTTGTTTTCTAAATTGTGTAAACTGGGTACCCGGAAGGGGTTACTGGAACAAACTGTACTAAAGGATACTCCTGGTTATTTCATGTATACGAAATATGGAATTGGTGCCATCTTGTATTTGGATCTTTGGGAAGGTTACACTAAGGATTTAGAAATTGCGATCAGATGGCCAAAGAGTGGCACATGGGATTTGAATTGTATCATGGCAGTTGAAAAGAAATGTTGAGAAAAGAATGCAAGACCCTCGATGTTAGAGAGTGTCAAAATATGGCGAAAGGGAGCACATCGAAGGGAACAGAAAGAGCAAGGGAAAGTAGAGAAAGCAAAGAGAATGTCAGAAGAAAGTAAGATGAGAAAGTTACAGGATCAGAATGATGATATTGGTTTTGAACAAAAGAAAAGGGAGGTCTCGGGCTCCGTGACGGGTATATATCCCGTCCTCTCGCAAAAGACAGGGTCCGATGGTGTCATGTATTCCTATAGGTTCTGAATCGATCCCCCTATTCCTGACCCTATTCTGGTTAAACTAACTATTAAGTTAACTAACAGTCAGCCCATGAGGCAAGAACAGCCCCCATGATGCAGATACCGTTATCTGACGCAGTCACACTACGGCACAGGAACGTGTTATCTGATTAGGTCATAACGCTTGAGATCTAATTAGACAAGCGACATTCCTCCAGCCCCTGATAAGGCATACGACGTTCTCATAACAAATCAAACCTATGACAACCTGGAAAATCCGTGCGGCCATTGTTTTGATTTCACAGAGAACTTTAGTAAAGAATGTGCTAACGAGCAAGTCGTATGACATCTTTATTGACGTATCTATGTCCATCCTTACGTCAATCTCGGCACCTTTAAGGTATAAATATTGCCGATCTTGCCCTATGCAAACACACGCGTGGTGACGAGACGGAGCAGCCATACTTGCCGAAGCCGAGAGCAGAAGCAGACCCCGCTGGCAGCAGCCCCGCCTTCCTGACGCGCTGAGAGACGCGCTGCTATCTCAAGCCGAGAGACCCAGCACCGGCGCTTCTGGGCAGCCCTCGCAGGCAGCCTGGAATATCGAGAGCAGAGAAAGAGATACCATTCCTCATTCATCCTAAATTCCAGGTACAGAACTGAATAACCCCTCACAGAGAATTCTTTAGTTATTCACTTGGCAAGAACAAACTTAACTTAAACTGTAACTTTCTATTCCCGCCCACGCATTAGACTTAGGTCAGGTACACGGGGTAGGCGTATTTAGAAACACCAGTTGAGTACGTTTAGTCAAATGTATATGTGTATGTAAATATATTTTAATCATTTAAAACATCATATGGCTCAGAAACCATATCAATGTTTTTACAGTATTATTTTATACTATTGCTTTTAATGTATGCACTTTACTTAACTATAAGTATTGCAATAATATCGATCCATTTCTCTTGTACGAGAAAAGAGACTGATCAATAAATAACACCTTTTTATTGAACACGCCCGTCTCTTCCTTTTCTCTACAATCTGATGAGACTAAGAATGCACGTACTGACTGAGTAAAATAATTGCCTTGTGCTCACACGACTCTCGAGATTGACTCTTGATTAGGGGAGAGCAAAGTTGTCATGTTCTATGGTTGTCAGAAACTAAATCCCTTCTTGTCTAATCAGGGAAGTTAATTCCTCCTTGAACATTCGAGAAAGTTTCTAGCGAACTCTGAGCTACGCTGGCAAACCCAAAACTTAAGTCTAGTATCGACAGTAGTAGACCTAGTTAACGTCTGGCCTAGGCCTTTACTGCTGTAGGTATTATTCCAATGCGCAGAGCCTATTGGGAAAATAGGAGCTACACTACATGGCGCCCAACGCGTTTGGAAAGGGCGATAAAACTAACGTAAGACATTTAGAGTAACTCAGTCGTGCTTTCTCACTCAGACCCCTTTTCCCAAATACTCCAAAGACGTCTGGAGTGGGTGAAAGGTAATATTCTCCAAAACCTCGCAGGAGGGAACTCCTATGTAAGGTTCTTGGTATAGTCAACGTTGAAGGATAAACAGTTCCAAAATATTGTGCATCTAATCTCTGTTTCCATAAGAAACCTGATCTGCAAACAAAAAGAATAACCTTTCTAACAGTAAAATGTCAGGAAGTGATGACGAAAGAGAGGCAGTTAGATTAGCAACTGAACTCGCAGATGCTGATGCTACCATGCAAGCAGCAGACGCGGATATAATACTCATTCCGGTCATCAAAAGAAGATCTATAACCTTAAAACTTATAGAAAATGGACTGACACCTAGAGGTGGCACAGTCATATTCGTAATTGAGGCACACGAATATCGGCAGACAGAGGTATACTATTCATGGATACATTTTCCAGCAGCAAATGCTGTAACAAAGTACTTCCACTATTACAAAATAGAGGAACCTCCTAATGAGTACACTCCTTTCGAGGAGGTGGAAGTACCACTCAAATTCCAAGAGCATTTGCTCTTATTTGATGGCGCCCTAAAACATAACAATCACATTACAAGGCTCGGTCCTTTAGGTAGACCAGGAGCAACGTGGCCGGTACTAGCCGGATACACACCACACCCAGACATCGAAGGGATGTCCACAGGAGAGCTGTTAATACAGCTAAAACAATTACTAAAAATTCATAGACAATTAGTTCAGTATGTAATGCGGACTTCAACAATTCAGCCAGCGATTAAACTTCCACAGCTGACCCCTCACCAGGGGAACACAAATAAAATCACACCACAGAACATCCAATCCTGCCTAGGTAAAGTTCCGGCTAAACGGGAACAGATACCATTCTGGTTGGCACAGAAAATCACCCAAATAGAGGCGGTGTTTCCTGACACCACCCCATTAGAAAAACACAGGATTCTGACTATATGTCTCCCAATGGGAATCGCACCACACATAGAGGACTGTGACACTTGGGGTACAGTCTTTGCTTCCATCTACACGAAAACGCACGGTGTTCCATCCATTTCGGTGATACCAGATGTGCTAAAACAAATTCAAGATGAATACGGTCCAGAACCAGCTTTAACTCTTGGTATGAAATTACTGAAAGACTTCAAGCAGGTCTCGGCTATATTATTAGCCAACATAAAAGGTGAAGCAGCAAACGTGGCAATCCGCCAGAGGTTAAAAGAGACAGATGTAGCAGACCAACCAGTTGAAATTGCCAGAATCATAGAAAAATCCTATGAGGAACTAGGTAGAGATAGTTTAGGTGGAATACCAGTAAAACCGCAACTGACTGAAAGTCCAGAAAAAATATTTTTTAATAACAATTCACCAAAAAAGAACTGGGATGGAAACAAACAATCCAATCCTAAAGAAAAGAAATTCCAGTCCAGAGGAAGGTCTCCTAGGCGAAGAGAAAAATCTCCAAACCGAAGACAGAGGTCACCGCAGAGTGACCCCTCTGGGAATAGATATAACCTTAGAAATAGGGATAATATTAAAAAACCTGATAGATATCAAGACATTGATACACGTCCCTCTCAATCTTTTCAGACTTCCTCGCAGAAATCGGAAAGAAGAGGACGATCAGAACAAAGAGAAGAGCACGCCAAGTCCAAAGACAAGGAACCTGCTCAGCTAAAAAAGAAATTACAATTTCCAAAAAAGAAGGTAGCCAGTATCAAGGTAGTTAACAATGCCGAGAATACTGAGGACACAACTGAAAAACGGAGAGTGGGCTCAGACAATGCTAGACAGCGCAGCAGAGGTGAGCATAGCTCGCAAAGTCCTTATGAATCATCTGGAGACAGTGGACACGAATGAATATCTTCAAGTGGAAACTGCAGACACCAGAGTTAGCAAACCCCACAAGATATACGAGATAACATTACGTATAGAGGGAGATAAGACTAGGAAAATAAGGGGACTATTTTGGGATAACCTCTCCAAGGGCTATGATATCCTTCTAGCTGAAAAAGACTGGCCACCAGAGTTTGTCAGGGAGTGCCCTCATGGCGAAGAAGTAATTATGCCTGCCTTCTCGAATCAAATCCCGATTCATAAAAAATACACACTTGCTAGAAAGTGGGCAGTGGCCTTAGCACCTGCTTTATATAAAAATCATGTAGGATGGGATGAGGATTCTCCTCCTCACAAAATCCAGTTAAAATCACAACCTACTGCACAAAGGCAGTACCCAATTAAGCAAGAAGCTAAAAAACAGGTAAATGAAATACTAGATCAGCTAGAATACCAGGGGGTGATTGAAACTTGCACCTCACAAATGAACAATCCTTTGTTTCCGGTCTCCAAACCAGACAATTCATATTGTCTAGTTTTGGATTACCGACACCTTAACACATGTTGCAAAACTTTTGCAGTGCAAAACTCACATAGTGCTGCACTAATGAATAACATAGTGCGCAAAAAATACAAAACTACCTTGGACATCTCCAATGGATTCTTTTGTCAGAAAATAGCACCAGAGAGCAGATATTTAACTGCATTCTCAGTAAATGGCACTCAAAAGCAATTCTGTCGGTTAGCCCAGGGGTACAAGAACAGCCCGGGGGTATTCTCAGCGAGAGTAACAGAATTACTACAACTATATGATGATGAAGCATTATCTTATGTCGATGACATTTACTTAACAGATGATGACTTGGAGACTCACTTGAAAAGAGTGAACACCATAATACTTGGGTTCGCTGCAGAGGGTTACAAATTCAACTTTAAAAAATCCAGAATTGCCCATCTGACGGTCCTATTCTTAGGATATGAGTTATCAAGTGAAGGTAAAAGCCTGGCAGACAATTTCCTAGAGAAATGTGCCGTAATCCAAGCTCCTAAAACACTAAAAAACCTACAGTCAATTCTAGGCTTCCTAAATTTCGGAAGAACATACATTGCAAATTACGCAGAAAGGGTCAAACCCCTTTATGATCTAATTAAACCAGACTTTAAAAGATCCAATTGGACTCAAACACACACAGAAATTTTGAGATCCTTACAAACAAACATGCTAATTAAAACAAAATTAGAAACACGTGATAACACACGCAATCTTGTGATTCGAGTCATCCCAGGGAGATGCGGATTCACATACCTAACCTCTAATGAGGGAGAAAAGGTACCAATTGCATTCAAATCACACTTGTACACAGAAGCTGAACAGAAATTCAGTAATACAGGAAAAATCATTCGTGCAGTTCAAACCGCAATAGCTAGAGAAAAAGACATAGCTGACGGTAGACATATCACAGTCAGAACAGCAGAATCAGCCTTTGAGGCACTAACAATACCGTGTAATTTACCAACAACAACATTGAATCCGGAATGGATACAATGGGTGAATTCAATCACAACGGACAAAGTATACTACTACTTTGATCCAGAACTAGAAGAATTAAAAAATCTAAAATATGAAAAGACGTATCCTCTGCCAATCGACATTCTGCCTCTACGACATTACGCCTGTGTAATCTATACAGACGGACATGCTCAACCCTCCGTTTGGGGAGAACATGCATACAACCCCACATGTGAGATTACAAAAGAAGTGTGGCGCGGAGGTAAACTAAGACCTCTATTAACAAAAACACACTCAGTTGAAACTAATTCAGAACTACAAACTGAAATAATAGCATTGAAAATGGCGCTAGATAATGCGGATCGCGAATTCCCGACACTTATAGTGTCAGATTCATATTACTGCGTCAAAGCTTATAACAAGGATTTGCAGACATGGATTCAAAACGGTTACAAAGATGACACAGATGCACCAATAAAGCAGAAATTGCTCTGGGAACAAATAGCTCTTTTACAAAAAGAACTACCAAAGACTCACGTGACACACTCACTGAGTCATCAGCGTGATGGCGTTCACGTTGTAGGGAATTCATTGGCTGAAACAGCCGCAGCGGCAGCCACTAAACCGGCTCCCGTAGATCGAAAAAAGCGTACATTAAAATACATTGACGGTGAAACAGTGCTGGCAGTGAAAACGTCATCAAAAGGCGACTGCTCAGCGTTACCGATCAACTATCCACTCAATTACACATACATAATCGATGCAAACTCCGTCCCTTTTGCTCGAATCCCTGGAGTGGGGGATAGAGTGATTCCAAACATGGACAGGAGACACTTGTTAATCGCAGACGCACATATGGGTGAGGGTCTTGGACACCTCAAACTGAAAGATTCTCTGGAAGAATTACAATCACGGTACTGGTGGCCAGGCATGAGCCTGCATCACACCATGTTTGTAAAAAACTGCCCAAACTGCAACAGAGATCGCAGTGGGGAGAGAAACAGTTTAATACCTCGTCGTATCAAGGCAGATAATATGACCAATAAAAAGCAGGGCTTGCGATTAACATACACAGGCTAGTTTCCACTTATAATGTCGATCCTCAGCACTCGGCTGACGCCCGGACTGTTTTACAAAGATTTGCGAGTCTAAATGGCATATACGCTAAGAGCATGCTACGTTCGACCATTGTTTTCACTTAAGCCCTCCGGCCGGGGGGGAAACATGGCCAAATGAGCACAGCCCAGCGGGAATCTTCTCACTTCCTTCCTGAGGGTACGGGATGGTGTAAAGAAAAAACCAAGGCAGAAAGCAATCTATAATAGAAAGGATATTAGGTTCGGGAGCTGGGTGGGTCAAACATCTAATAAGTGTCCAACGTAGTCTCAATAACTTGCCAAGAAATTCTCTGAAGGGATTCAGTCCGTACGAATTATTATTTGGAACTAGAATGATTATCTCTGACCTCGACAGTCAGACTTCAGTGGTTAAAGAAAAAAGCTTTGATGTCAAAGACCGTTTGGCTATTTTGCAGGACTTAAACAAAACAAGAAAAGACCTGAGCAACATACAGTTGAAAGAACAGCCAACAACCACTGAAGAATCACCACCTGTCCCAGCAAGACCTGTCTGGATTCCAAAAGTCGGGGATCTAGTCAGGGAGAAGATCGCGGTAAAGAAGGAATTTGGGCCTTCTTACAGAAAAGCAGTTCCTGTCTTGTCTGTCAACGGGACAAGATCAGTTGTACTACCGCCACTTGCTGGTAAAAAGGAGAACCGAGTTGTATCCATCGACCTGGTAAAACCACAACATGTGGCCGATAACAAACAGTAGGCCAAGTGGACTCCCAATAAGTAGCAGAACACCAAGGTTTGCTACCAGTACAGAGGTCCTAACAAAGAGGCTCATCACATTCGACACGCCTACAGAAGAACAACAAGGACTATGCAACAATGCAATAGAACTCAGACCTCTGAAAACCCAAATAAAAACATTTAGCAGAGACACACCAATCTACAATGAAGTACCAAGTGACAATGCAAGAAACAAAAATCCTGAAGCAATTGGAACAATTGACAGAACTGCATCCGGGTACTTCATCAACTTCGATGATTCCTCTGAAGGCTTCAGTGAATCAAAGACACAGCCATCATCAAAATCCTTTAAAGACAAAGCTAAGGAACTTTTGAACCAACTGAAAGAAACATATATGGTTTCTCCATGGATTGAATTTTGGGTGGGTTTTGGTGCATTTATCCTCATACTTTGGCTCATCATGGTATTTACTTTGGGACGCTTCATTGAGGGAAAATATGCTAAAATGGACACAGCAAGTCAGAACATCAACTTGGTCCTCAAACCACACACATCTTCACACGTCGAGAAAAGAGAACTTTCTTCAGCCAACTTCACAGCCAATCCGATACCTGGTGGGGTAGCCTGGGACAACACTGACTATGAAATTTATGGTCCGGTCGAGATCCTGAAATATCCACACCAAATCAAGATCTCCTTGAGTGACTTTGCAAAACCAAACTCATTTGCTGATGATTGGGACTTCGAAAGCATTAATAACATGATGTCTGATCTAGTAATGTCTGCTAAATTTACAAAACATGATTATTTGCAAGGTTCTACAAATTATGATAGTATGTATTGCTATAACCACTATGGTAACCACTTTTTACATAAATCTGCACAACCTAGAAATGTTTTAAATTATAATCAATGGGAACATTGTGCTACACCTCCAAAAGGGAGCTCAAGAACCGTTTATGACAAATATTCATATTTTTCAGGTTTTAACACAAGTAATGCTGAAACATTTTATTTTAAAATGTCAAACAAGACAGGGATGAAAACCATGGTAACCAACACAAAATTGATATATTCAGATTCATTCTTCGAAAAAATGAATACTTTTGGATTTGATTATTGGGACAAAAATGTTGATTTGAAAAGTGTTTGGGGTACAAAAGATTGGCAAGTACAGGGTTTAGAAGCTTTGTTTAGAGCCTGCATGATCCCAGAACAAATGATATTTTTAAATGACACTGTTCAACAAACCACCTGTCTTGGCTTAGCCAAAATCAAAGATTTAAATAAACCGTCTATTCCAAAGCCAATAATGTTTAGCAATAACTCTGATGCAGATGAAGAGATAGACGTAAACCATATATTAAACCAAAACAGAACACATCCTGATTGGAAACAATGGTTGATCTGGCCCACAGATACAAATAACTGTCAAGATAGATTCCTGAATAAAACACAGGGTTTCAAAATGACCAGGCCAGACCCTAGATATCCCCAAAGACATCACCCAGGGATAATAACAACCTACAGTGTGGGCAAATTATGCCTTCAATGGCTACAAACTTCCACACTGGCTGAAATTAAGCAACACCTAACTTTACTTACTGATGGTGCTGACTTGCGTGATTTCATACTGGGACCACGCAAACAGCGTCAAAAGCGTTTCATAGCAGCCTCTGTATATGCAGCATACAATGAGGCCTGGAAGGTTACTCAAATTGAGACAGCAGAGAGAATACGGGAAATTGACCGTATTAATTTGGAAAAATCACTTTCTGTAGTGGACAATGGGTTAATGACTCTGTCCTCCAGAATTTTTTCTTTGGACAGCATTGTGTCTTCAGCAATCGACATATTATCGCAAGACTTACTGTTATTACAACATGGTCAGTCACAATTGCGTTCTATTGTACAGCTTGGCTGGACGTTACAAAATCTGCGTTCAGGCTATGTGCCTTGGCGTTTAATCAACACAACGTCACTATTCCAAATCTTTAACCTTACTGATAGACAAATCGGTATGGCGCAAAAGGGTGCTGATTATACAATCTTGAGCATTGAAAAACTAGAAAGATTGCCAATGACAATGTCAGAACGACCTGTCAGTGAATGGATAATCCACGGAATCATAAATATTCCAATCTCAACCTTCAGGTTTCAATACTGCCAAAAATATATACAGGCTGGCATGTACGAGAAATTGGGAAAGGGGTACCTTAAAACAACTTGGAACCTGCCCTATTCACATGCATGTGTCAGTAATAAAGGACAGAAAGTGTTTCTTAGTGGCAACAATTGTGCTATGTCAATAAGCGGCACTCTTCTGTGTAACGGAATTAGTTTGCATGGAGCCTGTGAAGGAAATTCATACAACCTTTCATGTCACCAGCAAGGCGCACCTGCAACTGAAATAGAACCATTCTTTCAAAGACTCTATAATGGGAGTTACATTCTTATTGTAGACCGCAAATGTTGTAGTCTTATGCCCGGGACTCCTTATCTAGTCACTACGACTGCGAAGGTCAAGTGCTGTGGACGTTCTTTGTTCCCCAGCTCCTTTCCAGACAGGGAGGCAAGGGCATGGCCCAATTTGAAAATTACTTCTATTCGAATAGATACTTTAAGCAGAATGAAAACAGTGCTTCTTCAGACGCCTACAAGGCTCACGTCATCAAAAGAAACGTATGATCTACAAGTCGCAAGGACGACTGCAGAGATACATACATTATTATGGACTAATTCCCCCGTACATTTCGCGGAAATCCTGAGCGAAATCTTAAATATTTCTGATACCACTGGGGTCTCAAAGGTATTTAAGACAGTATTTTCGATGGCATTAACACCATTCAAAGCCATACTGGGTATTTTTCCAGATTTCGTCCATTCGATTTTTGGCGGACTTCCCCTGATCCTGGGACTAATTGCAGGAATCCTATTCTTAGTCCTTATTTTTCGTTATGGCAACCCATGTCACAGATCAAACTCTCGCGACAATGGAAGATACGATCCTAGCCATTGGATACCGGGACCGGATATCAAAAATCCTGGGACTCTCCCGGCTTAGAGACCTGAACATGACTTGGTTTCTATCATTTCGACCAATGTGGCAAAGATGTGTTTTACCTGTATTGAGGTGTCTGCTATGCGGAGAAGAATGCGTGTTAGACACCTGTCTGACGCTACAATCGGATGCGCCAGTGGATGCAGATACATTGTTGGTTCCTACCAAGGTTCACGCTTTGTGCTGCCCTCAAAGGCTGCCAATCCTGATGACGGCATTCCTGGAATCTTCACCACTGCGATTGAAGAGTAGTGAAGTTCAAGATGAAAGCAGCATCGAACAGGTACGACCTTCTGTCAGCAATGCGAATCAGAATGTCAATACAGACAATCATGCGCACGAATGCATTGTTACACCTATTTCCGACTTAGTGGAACTTTCCCATGAAGCTGTTGACAGTTTTTCGAAAGCCTTAATGATATGATGTTCTCTCCGGAACAGAAATAGAGACTTTTGAGCAAGCTCGCACACGGCGTTCCCTGAATTCGGCCTTCAACTTTAAAAATAAAGTCACATGAACAATTCTTCCCACCATTTCACGGACAGCAATTTTTTAGCAGCCCCAAATTATTTTTTACAAAATTTTCGGGACACTTATCTTCTGCTTAAAGTAAGAAACTATTCCTAGAGAACTAAGATTTCTATTTTTAGATACTTTATAAACTTTAATTGCCCGCTGGGATGTTCACAAATATTTTATTATGTGATGAAATGGTCTCGAACTTCCTTTCTGTATAGCTATATTAAGAGCCATTTCATGTGTATTTCTCATATACCAAATAAGCAATAATGCATACAAATGCGTGTTTACTTTAGCGTTTAATTCATAGCTTAAGTGCATACAATATATATGACTGCAATTTTTCAGTATATTTGAAAATTTCAAAATGCCTTTATGTGTTTTGGGGTGGTAAGGTATACACTATACTCTATAGTATGTTGTACTATGTTATACTATGCATAGATTAGTAAATATGACCATAGTTAGCGTGGAGTGGGTGTCATGTATTCCTATAGGTTCTGAATCGATCCCCCTATTCCTGACCCTATTCTGGTTAAACTAACTATTAAGTTAACTAACAGTCAGCCCATGAGGCAAGAACAGCCCCCATGATGCAGATACCGTTATCTGACGCAGTCACACTACGGCACAGGAACGTGTTATCTGATTAGGTCATAACGCTTGAGATCTAATTAGACAAGCGACATTCCTCCAGCCCCTGATAAGGCATACGACGTTCTCATAACAAATCAAACCTATGACAACCTGGAAAATCCGTGCGGCCATTGTTTTGATTTCACAGAGAACTTTAGTAAAGAATGTGCTAACGAGCAAGTCGTATGACATCTTTATTGACGTATCTATGTCCATCCTTACGTCAATCTCGGCACCTTTAAGGTATAAATATTGCCGATCTTGCCCTATGCAAACACACGCGTGGTGACGAGACGGAGCAGCCATACTTGCCGAAGCCGAGAGCAGAAGCAGACCCCGCTGGCAGCAGCCCCGCCTTCCTGACGCGCTGAGAGACGCGCTGCTATCTCAAGCCGAGAGACCCAGCACCGGCGCTTCTGGGCAGCCCTCGCAGGCAGCCTGGAATATCGAGAGCAGAGAAAGAGATACCATTCCTCATTCATCCTAAATTCCAGGTACAGAACTGAATAACCCCTCACAGAGAATTCTTTAGTTATTCACTTGGCAAGAACAAACTTAACTTAAACTGTAACTTTCTATTCCCGCCCACGCATTAGACTTAGGTCAGGTACACGGGGTAGGCGTATTTAGAAACACCAGTTGAGTACGTTTAGTCAAATGTATATGTGTATGTAAATATATTTTAATCATTTAAAACATCATATGGCTCAGAAACCATATCAAAGTTTTACAGTATTATTTTATACTATTGCTTTTAATGTATGCACTTTACTTAACTATAAGTATTGCAATAATATCGATCCATTTCTCTTGTACGAGAAAAGAGACTGATCAATAAATAACACCTTTTTATTGAACACGCCCGTCTCTTCCTTTTCTCTACAATCTGATGAGACTAAGAATGCACATACTGACTGAGTAAAATAATTGCCTTGTGCTCACACGACTCTCGAGATTGACTCTTGATTAGGGGAGAGCAAAGTTGTCATGTTCTATGGTTGTCAGAAACTAAATCCCTTCTTGTCTAATCAGGGAAGTTAATTCCTCCTTGAACATTCGAGAAAGTTTCTAGCGAACTCTGAGCTACGCTGGCAAACCCAAAACTTAAGTCTAGTATCGACAGTAGTAGACCTAGTTAACGTCTGGCCTAGGCCTTTACTGCTGTAGGTATTATTCCAATGCGCAGAGCCTATTGGGAAAATAGGAGCTACACTACAATGGTAGTTCAGACCCTAACATCCCCACAGCGCCTCCACGTCCTAAAGTTCCTTCCATGCCCAAAGACTTCATTACCACCTATTTAATGGAACCACCTCCTGCTTATACTAATCAA
The DNA here is from genome assembly GCF_964261635.1 of Lissotriton helveticus. Classification (NCBI taxonomy): domain Eukaryota; kingdom Metazoa; phylum Chordata; class Amphibia; order Caudata; family Salamandridae; genus Lissotriton; species Lissotriton helveticus. The sequence goes on from NC_136071.1 coordinate 423,034,003, forward strand.
ATAGCAGCCAGATGAGTAGTCACCCAGACGGAATCCATCTCTGACACTTCGGGTGGTGTTCTACCTATGTTAGAATGTGAGTATGACCCTACTCCAGGGGAAGGCCCACAAGCAGACGTCTTCTATCGCTTACGGGAAGCTCTAGAAAGCATACAGGAGGTACCAAATATCACAAATTGCCTGAATAAAATTTACAAGGCTCTCCGAACATGAAAAAATCTAGAAGTCCTACAAGAAGCTATTAAAAATAGACCTATCGCTCATAGAAAATGCCTCTCACGATTTATGATTACCTGTTTCATCCGCATGATCTCAAGTGCTGGAAAAAAGGTTCCAGATGACCTACTTCAACTAGATCAAGCAGTGGTAGCGGGAAGTTATAATAAAATAAAAGAAATAGATCTCTTCATTCCTCTCTTTACTAGTAAGGTTTCCGACTCACACCAGAAAAATGCCCCTAGCCAGGCGACCGAGAATGAGGGTACAAACGAAGATAGGGAAGAAGGAACTGCTTTTCAAGGAGCAGTATGTTCCCGTATCCCTCGCTCCCTAGGTAGCGGACAACTCAGGAATAAGGCTAAAAAATGGTCAGCTTCTTCGGCTAGATTGTTCCAACAAACACAGGAAGCCCTGGATGATTGGATGGACGACAAGCCTCCACTCACCACAAAAGAAAAAGAACTCGCTCGATCAGGCCCTGACATAGTTGCTCAAATGTTTTTATCACTCCCTATGACATCTCAAAGACTAGCCAGCATATATATGGTTCAACACCTCATTACATTGTACGAAGACACTGGCTACCTGCCCAAAATGTTACATCTTCTCTTACGAGATTGTCCAGAAGGGAGGTGGGTGGCAAGGGGACAAGAATTCCTCAATATTTTCCTGGATCAGCGACAACGCTATGTCCAATGCTTTTCTGATATATATGACTCAAATCCCCCTCAGTACGGCCAAGGTCAATTTCCCCTCCGAGAAGTACACACGTCATAGATTCTGCAGGAAAACTACAACAGACATTTGTCTATACTCCCTTGACAAAATTAGAAATATTAGAGATGAAGAAAATGGTCTCCTCTCATGAAAAAGATCCTACAGGATTCCATAGGGAACTCGAGGATATTCTTCAAATGGGCTCCTGTACTTATAAGGATCTCAATATTCTCCTCAAAGTCCTGCTACCTCAAGGAACATACGACAAACTAAAAGGAAAGGACTGGGAGATTGAAGGGAAAAAGGTAGCGTGGGCAGATTTAGAGATAGAAGACACTACTCATGATCCTGGACAAGGCCTGGGACCTCTAGTTCTGGAACTCCCTCGCCTTCTCCCAAAAATACTCTCCCAATTGTTGGCCACTAAGAAAGAAGATTGGGATGCTATCTCTGCATGCAAACAAAAACCAGATGAGGATATAGGGGACTATTATACGAGATTAGAGAAATGTTTTCTTATCAATAGTGGTCTCTCCTCAGGTGGAGACGCCTATAGTCGATTGTTTGTCTCAAACTTTGTAGAAAATGCTTTACCTATGATAAAAAATAGAGTATTAAAAGTTGAAAGTACTTGGCAAGCTAGTTCCACTTCACAAGCACTTCAGATGCTCCAGTACCATCAAAACAGAATTAGGGACGAACAAGAACAGGAGAAAAGAAGGACAAAAGATACTAAAATAAAGGTATTGGTAGCGCAGACTAATACAATTCCTCAGACCCATAAGCAACCTCCAGTATCACAAGAAAGGGTTACCTGTAATTATTGCAAAAAGCCAGGTCACTTTGTACGTGACTGTCCAGTCTTACAACACAATATTGCTACTGGAAAGACACAACCTCGCACCTATACCACTCGTCCCTCTGCTCCAACATCAGCTACCCCAGCTGATACTAAGTTAGCCACACAACTCTATCAGTATCCAGTGTCATCCTATCCTGAATCCCCCACAATTTCATGAGACAGCTGGGAGGAACATGATAGTCGTCCACTGATCCCCGTCCCGGTCGACCAAAAGGGTCCCTATGTACATGCTAAGCTCCTAGGTAAAGAAACAAAATTTCTGATTGACACCGGGGCCAGTAGGATGACAGTGCAACACAACGAAGTTCCCAAGGTACCCCTCTCTGGCTCAAATAGTATTTCCTTGGGTTTTTCCGGTACACCAGTCATCAACAAAGTTTCTGAACCAGTGTCACTTCAGGTTGGCCCTCTTACAACTTCCACCGATTTGGTACTTACTAAGTCCTGTCCCGAAAATCTACTTGGCATCCAGACGTTAAAGGAACTGGGTGCTGTAATATGCTGTTCCCCGGAAGGGATCCGACTATTCCTCTGAGATTTCAAGGGTCATTTCACCACACAAGAATTAAATGTCAGATTAAGGGACATTCCTGCTACATTATGGGCTACTGATCCAACTGACGTATGATTCATGGATATTACACCACACATAGTCACGTTAAAGGAAGGTGTTGTCCTACCTCGTGTCCACCAATACAAGTTACCTCCAGATGCGGAACAAGCCCTTATTCAGATTATCGATGACTTAATTAAAAAAGGAGTAGTTAGAGAGGTACCTTCCAACATATGTATTTCGCCAGTTCTGCCAGTCCGAAAGAAAACAGATGACGGTGCACCACCAGTTTACAGACTCATGGTTGACTTACGTGAGCTAAATAAATGTGTGGTACCACAATACCCTGTGGTCTCAGACATCAGTAGTCAGCTATAGATCCTGATGCCACACATTTTACCGTTATTGACCTTAAAAATGCCTTCTTCAGTATACCCATTCATCCAGACAGTCAATACCTATTCGGATTCTCCTACAAGGTCGTAGATTCTGTTTCACAAGAGCTCCTCAAGGGTATACAGAAAGATGCAGTCAGGCAGATACAGTCAGGCACTTAAAAGACAGTTGGACGACATTGTTCTGCCCTCCAATACGACATTGTTACAATATGTCGATGACTTACTGATCACCGCACGTTCCGAACCAGAATGTGAACAGGCCTCACGAATTGTCCTAAGTTCCTCGCACAGCATGGCCACAAAGTGTCACCCTCTAAATTGCAATTGTGTTTACAGCAGGTGGCATACTTAGGGCACCTGCTGTCAAAGGAGGGTAGGGCACTCACACCTGAAAGAATCCAACTCATTTTTAACATTCCTATCCCTAAGACACAGAAAGAAGTCCGTGCCTTTATTGGCCTCGCTTCCTATTGTAGGCAGTGGATTCCTCAGTTCGCCTATTGGGCCAAACCCCTGATACAATTAACGACCTCCGATTTTGCCACCTCTTCTCCATTACTATGGACACCTGATCATACCTTTGCTTTTGACACCCTTAAACAAGCATTATGCTCGGCACCTGTCCTAGCTACACCAGATTATGCCAAACCTTTTGTCTTCTTTGTCACGGAACAGGAAGGTACAGCCTTGTCAGAGCTCACACAAACACAGGCCAATAAACACCGTCCCTGTGCTTATTTCTCCAGTACTCTCAACCCTGTTGCACAAGGCTTGCCTGCATGTTTAAAATCTGTTGCCGCTACGGCTCTGGCATTCGACAAAGTGATTCCATTGTGCTAGGACATCCTCTTGAAGTGCAAGTCCCACATGCAGTAGAATTACTTCTGAATAGGACACAGACACAACACTTGACCATAGCTCGTCTCACAGGTTATGAAGTTACATTATTCCAACCCCACGTTATCATCAAACGATGCAATATCCTCAACCCAGCTACGCTGCTACCCACTGTTCCAGTAGATGACAAAACCCACGACTGCCTAGAGATAGTCGAACTAGTCACAAAGCCACGGTCTGATCATGTAGACGTACCTTTAAGTGCACCAGAACATACACTGTTTGTAGATGGTTCCTGTATGCGCCTCCAAACAGGCGAACTTTCAGCAGCTTATGCTGTCACTACAGAAAATACATTCCTCCTGGCATCTAGAATACCGGTGCATTCAGCCCAAGCAGCAGAACTCATTGCTCTTACACAAGCATGTGAATGGTCAAAAGGAAAACGAGTCAACATCTACACCGATTCGCAATACGCGTTCGGGGTAGTACATAACTTCGGAACTTTGTGGAAGGAGAGAGGTTTCCTAACCTCTCATGGAACTAAGATACAACATGGAGATCTTATTCTTCAGCTTCTAGAATCAATACACAGGCCTGCAAAAGTAGCTATACTGAAATGCAAAGCACACACAAAAGTCATGGACTCTGTCACTAGAGGTAATGCTCTGGCGGATGCCACAGCTAAACACGCTGCTCAGACAGGAACACTGAACACTGAAATTTCCATCAAGACTGTTTATCCAGTTATCGATCCTACCAAAGATGTAGTAGACATCCAAAACCAAGCAACAGAGACCGAAAAGAGGAAATGGGAAGAAGAGGGAGGTTCTCACACAGATCGGGGTTGGGTAACAAAGGATAGGTCCAAATGGTTTCTCCCTGACATAATGGTTCCTGTAATCATAGAAACTGCCCACGGTCCCGCACATCTAGGAGAAAAAGGGATGTTGGACAGTCTAAATTTGGTATGGCATAACAAGCATCTACGCTCAGCGGCCAAACAAAAAGTACGAACCTGTATGATTTGCTGTCAGTTCAATCCAGGGAAGAGTGTCTCAGTTGAACAAGGAGGGTTCCATCCTCCAAATTACCCCTTCGAAGTCCTCCAAATGGACTACATACAAATGGAAAGGTATCGGGGACATAAGTATGTCCTCATAGTAGTCTGTACCTTAACCGGATGGACTGAAACATACCCCGTCCCAGACTAAGGTGCCCAGATGACAGCTAAACAATTGGTGAGGGAATTCTTCCCTCGATATGGGTTGCCAAGAGTCATATACTCTGACAACGGACAACCATTCTCCTCCAAACTAATGGAGGCTGTTTCCCTACTGTTAGGATACACCTGGCAATTCCACTGTGTTCGACACCCCCAAGCAGCAGGTCTAGTCGAACGACATAATCAGACTCTAAAGACCAAACTAGATAAAATATGTGCTGACAAGCAAATAGACTGGGTTACAGCCCTTCCGTTTGCTCTTTTCTACATGTGAATGGTGGCACATTCCCGGACGGGTCTGTCACCCTATGAAATCACATTTGGGAGACCTCCGAATATCTGGGGTGTCCCATCCCCTAAAAAGTTAACTGACATTGATTCTAATGTACTGACAGATTACCTAGCTTCCTTGATGTCTGCACTCGTTCTTGTCGTTCACAGGTGGCTGCAGCCTTTCCAGACAAAACAACGCCCGAGGAACACGCCATCCAACCTGGGACTTGGGTACTAATCAGGAACTTTGATCGCACCAGTCCCCTGGAAAGAAGTTGGACGTCTCCCAAGCTGGTGCTACTCACGACGAGAACTGCAGTCATAGTGGAAGGACGAAAAGGGTGGCTCCATGCCAGCCACTGTAAGAAATTCTTCGGACCAACTCCTACTGACATTGTTGCTAACCCAGAGAACATAGACACTGAAATGACAGACTTTATTTCACCCCTTCCTGAACTTTCCTCTCAAGAAGAGTACCGATCGCGGCTGCGATCCCATCAGAAACAAGCTAGAGACATTGCATCTGACCTCGACCTACCGGTGGCTAATTAAGTCCAAGACGTAGTTTTGGTGAAGCGGTTGCTGGGAAGTGTCCGGTCACGTATGCACAATTGACTCAAACTAGCAGCCAAAACATGGAAAATATATTTAAATGCGTAAAATTATTGCATAACAAAGTTTCTATCTTCCTACCCTTTATGATTTCTATCTTTTTTATCATGGCTTGCCTAGGTTGGTTCCTTCATCTAGCTTTCCCACCATCTTCCCCCACGCCTTTGAACAACACAGCTATGCATTCACATGTAGATCTTCCTCCACATCTATCTCGAAAATCGAAGAAAATAATTTTTTAATAACACGTTCATCTCCACACTCCACCAACACCAAATGGTTATTAACAGAACCAACTGTTGGGTCTGTGATTTAATGCCAGATTCCGTACACGGAGGAATGCCTTTTACCCCTCTCCCTTTTGGCTATGCCGGATCTACCTATGCACTCTCTATGATATTCTCCGCTTCTGTTAGAAACATTCCTGAGATCAAGGTCAAGAACACTAGTACCTGGAACGAGATAAAAACAAAGACAGTACGAGCTGTTGAAAAGATGGTAAATTTCACAGCGACATGGGGACGAGCAGACAATAATGAAAATACCAGTTATTCCCTTTTTAATGACACTACCTCCTTTAGGGAAACGTTTTCAGTCCAGAAGAGACAGACAGAACAGGGAGGATGGGCCGTGCCCCATAAGGGCGAATTCTGTGTAAGAGGAAAGGGCAAGGGTCTGAAAATGGGAGACAGTGAGTGCAACAAGACATACACCCTACCTGACCTAAATTTCCCAACGATGGCCACTACCCCCAACACCTATTTTATCTGTGGACCTCACGCATGTACTTGGCTACCCCAAGGCTGGTCCGGGAAGTGCTACATTGCCTTTCTCCTCCCCCCTACCTACATCGCCCCAGCAGATTACCATCTAAGGGACCCTCCGACCGTAATTAATAGATGGCGAAGGGGGGCCATAGATGCTGAAGATACAGCGGACCAAGAGGCTGGAGATTTCTTTAAAGGAATCATCCCTTTCTGGAGGCCCATGATCAACAGCCACCACATAAGACAACTGACTTGTGTAGTCCAGGGAGCCATAAACGAAACAGCTGGTGCATTAAGTAACATCACCGCTGAGATGGCTGCCGACAGACTCATGACGTTGCAGAACCGCATGGTCCTCGACATCATATTGGCCGACCGTGGTGGTGTATGTGAACTGATCGGGTCCAGCTGTCATATATATATTCCAGAAAATGCACGCTCGGTGTGTTCTGCTATTTCCCGCCTTCATGTACTCTCCAGAAAACTAGATGCAGACACTGATGCCTGTTCCCTGACGGGATGGCTCTGGGGCCTCCTTGTTCTCATGGGGATGGAAGGCACTTACAGTTATAGGTATTGCTCTAGCCATTCTCTTCACCTGTTGCCTCTGTATTCAGTGTGGCCCAGCACTTTGTAGTTTTTGTATCACTACCTGCATTCCCAGACCCCAAACTAGAAACAAAAAGAAGGAAAAGATTATGTTACCAGAACAAGTGGACAACCTAATTAACATAGAGGTAGATTAAGAAAGACAATCTTAAAAGGGTATATTATGGGACAAGGAGGGAATGTGGAAAATGGAATATTTTCGTTATGTATGTCCCATTATACACCCTCTCTTTCACGTCCCGAGCTCATCATGACGGTAACTAGAAATCCCGGGCACATTAACGTAAGGTTGCACTCAAACACATCTCTTCCTCAAACTGTAACTGCACATTCTTATGGTCAAGCCGATTCCGAGAAACGAGCCCTGTTGTAACCACACGCTCTTATGGTCAGGCCGATTCTGAGAAATAAGCCCCCGTTTGCCAAGACACGACAACCAATTCCGAGAAACTAGCTCCTATTTGCTAACGCATGACACCAGACATCCTGTCACGACCATTTCTCTATTTCTTATCTAAGGAACCAGCCTAGGGTCATTTCTCTGCCTCTGCCATAACTTCCTCACGATTATGACACAGTTACGTCGCTACTGCCATGATTTCTGTATGATTTCCACATTAGTAACTGAACTTTGCTAAAGGGAAGCTCCTTCCTCTTTTCTTTGTATAAATGCTGTATTTTCTTTGATTAAAGTAGAGACTATTCCCGAGCCTCCTTAGGTGACGGAGCTCTCCCTTAACTCGAGTTACTGAATAAAGACCCTGAATTCTAACCACCACGGACTCTGCTCTTCATGCTTGACCTTATTGATATTATAGAAATTCCAATCAAGGTAAATTACTAAAATATTTACCACAGTCTCTATAGTTGAGCAGCTTTGCGATTATGGGGCGAGGCGGGGCTCCAGGCCGCGGGCGCGATCCCAGCGAGCGGTGCGCTCGTTCCACGACAAACATTGGCGAGAACGCTCCCTCTCCGAACAGGGCTACTAATAGCTTTTCTACAAACAGCTCCATGTTGCTTGTGGGGGTCGCTTCTGGCAGGCCCATGATGCGCAGGTTGCATCGTCGCGAGCGGGCCTCCAGGTCCTCAGTCTTAACCTGCAAGGCTTGCATGATTTTTCCGAGTTTTTTGTGATCTGTGTCCAACTTCGTATGCGCTTCCTCCACTTCAGTGATCCTTCTTTTGAACATGTCAAGTCTTTCCACGTGCTTGTCGATCCTTTCTGCCATCCTGTCCATTCTATAGGTCAAAGCGTCTATTTTTGTGCCTAGGGACGTCATACTACTCTGCAAACCTTTCTCCATGGCTATGAGTAAGTTTTTTATGTCCGTACCTGCTGCGTCTCCCTCGCTGGCTTGCATACTTTCTCTGTCCGCGCCTGCAGCGTCCTGGGATTTCGAGCGTCTTTGGTCAAAGGACAGCTTGCTTTGCGTTTTGTCACCTCTGCCCATGTTGCCCCGGGACCCCAGTGGGGTGGTTTCCGATGCGCTAGATGAATGTCGTTTGCAACCCACTTCAGTTTCCTCGTGTCTACCCGGGCCAGTTAGTGCACTGTTCGCCTTGGGCGTGTTGCTCTGTCCCTTTCCAGCGCAGCCGTGGTTTTTGTCTCTACAAGAGACCGCTGCCTGTCCGCTATTGCTGCACGCCTCCTGTCTCCAGTTCTCGGGCCAGCACCGCGTGGTAGTTTTCCTCACCGCCTTTGTAAGCACTATACCGGGTCTGCGCCGTGCCCCTCAGAACGCCTCCACTTTCTCTGTGGCTCCCGTCCCCGTTTCGCCGCACCTTTGGCTTCCCGGTGTCGGCTAAGGGAGGGGAGGCCCCCCCAAGTCACCCCCGTTGGATCATGCTTCACTTGTGATACTACCGCTCAGGGGCCCTTCAATACCGCTCTTTCTTGCAAGTTGCTCCTCACTGCAACTCAAGAGGCGAATCCAGTGCTCCTCCCGACTGTCTGACCACTCACTCAGGCCCAGCAAGGCACTGTGCCAGTCTTCACCCTTCTCAGTCCGTAAGGCTGCCGCCTCCTCCTGGGGGCCGCGTGGATTCTCCTCACTCTGGCACCGCGGCCCTCACTCCAGCGGTGCCGCCCTACCCTCCCCTGCACTCTCCAGTGGTCGCTGCTCAGCCCGCTCCACACTTCACGCTGCGGGACCACCCGGTGAAGTAGCTGCCAGAGCCAGGGCCGCCACCTCCAAGCGCTGCGACGTAGCCCACTGCTCCCGCCACCGCCAGGCGCCTCTCTAGTCTCTCGTTGCCCCCATGGTTGAGGGGGGGGGGGGGGCGGCGTGGCTCACCTCGCCAACCGGGCCGGACCCCAGGCGCGCTTGCTCTTCAGGGCGTCCGAGTTCCGCCGCCGGGCCGGCACTGGGCAGTCTCCAATGCCTACGCCGCACGTACAGCGATGCAGCGTCGCCCCTCTCAGCACTCCAGGTCGCGGTCTCGCGTCCCGCAGCACCCCCTCGCTTCTCCACTAGATATCTTCGGGCTCAGGTCACAGATCTTAAACCGCCAGACACCCGCCTGTAGCTCCGCTCTTCCACTTATTCAGGGGGTAACTCAGCAGTTCTGGTTCGAACAAATGATGCAGGATAATGCCGGCGAGTCTGTACAACGATACGGAGCCCAAGGCTCAAGCGGCCATCTTGGTCGCTGGCAAGCTCCGCCCCCCCTTAATTCAGATCTTTAACGTGAAAATCAAGTGGCTATGGGAAGAATTCCAGATCATAAGAAACCATGAATAAGGCATAAAGTATTAAATTCAATTTGATGTTTAATTGGTATCCAATGTAGGGTCGTACATGCTACTCAGATAGATTCACTTTTCCTGAGCCCAAAAAGTAACTCTTATTGCATGGTTTTGAACCTGTTGCAATTGTTTGAGAGTCAAATCTGGGAACCCTGTATACAAAAGATCACAATAATCAATTTTTGAATAAATACATACGTTTATGCAGATTATTTTGGAAGGAAACCAAAAGCTTTTTTCAAAAACTTTAATTGGTAAAAAGATTAGGGAGTAAGTGTATTTATATGGAAATGCATGGATAATTGAAAATACAAGTAAACCCCAGGGAAGTCACATTTAGTTTAGGAGAGATTGCTTGACCAAGTTCAATTGACCGGAGCACCTCGTCCCATCTTTCTTGGTATGAACCTACGAATAAAAGCTTGGTCTTATTATCACTCAATGTTGGGAAATCTTGAGACATTCAAGTCTGAATAGCCAGTAGGCACCTTGGCACTAGTTTTGACTGCAGGGCCTTGCTCCAGCCCGATTATTACTTGTTCGTCCCGCACAGGAAAGCATGGTACTCTGACATGGAGATAAAACTGATCGCGGCATCAGAAATCAATATAATAGGCAAAGTGACAAGGCTATATTTATGCAGAAATGCTTGGGGCTATAATATATGCCCCCTTCCGGGCCTTCGATCGCAGGCAGTTGTTTATTCATCATGTCAGTATTGGCATTCCAGCACTTCTCTTTGTTGTCAGTGTTCTGCAAGTTAACACTATAGAGAGAAGCAAGGATGATAAGGGGGGCATTGAGGGTCAGGAGAGCAATGGAGGGGCGTGAGATAAAAAAACAAGCACTGGCAAATGCATTAGGCTTTGCCTAATTATATATATGTGTGTATATATATATATATATATATATATATATATATATATATGTGTGTGTGTGTGTGTATATATATATATATATATGACTGTCGCGCCGCTGAAGAGTGCAATGAGCACGAAACGCGTCCGGCGTGAATCGACAGGCATGCTGTTAACTGGATCCGCTCGCCGATCCGGTTTTTACCTCCTGAGTGGATGTCAGGGTGCGTCTCCAACTGGTGGGAACCTTGGAGCTTTGATATATATATATATATATATATGTTTTAAAGATTACATTTTGTGAGCAATTGTGAAATATAAAGATTGGACCAAGGAGCAGCATGTGAAAATGGTGAAGCCGGTGTTAAAACCGGTTGTCCTGATTTTGAATTATACAATACAGGGCAATTAAATAGCAATTATCAAGGTGGGGGGCATGGGGAGATTAAGTGGCGGGCGCACTAGCGCTTTGAAGCAGCTCGAAGGATCCTTAGGCGGGGAGGTAGTACAGGTCGAGAGAAGTGGATCGATTTGGACCAATGATAGCGTGTATTTCAGATTATCCCGCTTTTGAGTCAATTAGACCGTCCAGATCACGGCTCGAGTTGTGCCGGTTGCAGAATCGCAGGACGCGGCATCTCTGGCGGGGATCACCGTCAGAGATGCCGCATCCTGCGATCGATACACTTCTCTCGACCTGTACTACCTCCCCGCCTAAGGATCTGTCTTACATGAAAGGCAATTGTTTATAATTCCAAGACAAACTTGATTTATATATTTGTCCTGAAGATGATACCATTTATCTTGTTTTTCGGCATCGAAACGTCGTCGACACAATAGGATCATATGTACTGAATATGCTTGTGAATACTATGTACAATGGTCACTCAAACTACAATCAAGTCTGTTCACTGATTATAAGTATACAGACTGATTTGCTCGCTCTTGCCTATACTTGTTGTTTTGTCTTGTTCACTGTGGATCACGGGCTGTGCCCCCTTGACATTACATTCTGATTGTGTGCATCGCCAAATAAATTCCTGTCCGGCTGGACAAAGGACATAAATACTATTCCAGTTTGTGTCTATTCTTACCCTGATCACCCAAACTACTAGGGTCCACTGTTTTTTGTAATAAACACAATAATACAATGGCAGCAGTAAGATTCAAGGATGACAGTAGCTTAATGGGACCCTGGAAGGTCAAACTAGGGGTATAACAAGGGTGCATTGTGGCACCCCTACTGTTTACACTTTACATAAATAAAGTGGGAGAGCAGCTTATAGGCAGTACTCAATATATCCCAAGAGCTGGGTACAAATTGGTGCCAGCATCACTGTACGCAGATGATGTTGTCTAGTTTGCTAGGACTGCCATAGGTCTCCAAAATCTTTTAAATGTTTTTATTGATTTTATAGAATCATTAAATCTAGCTACCAATTTTACAAAGTCACATACTATGACAATGGGCAGCAAGAAGGCTACTAGGACAAGGCTTTTCTGCAAGGGGATGAAATTGGCAAAAGTGCCCACTTTTCCATTTCAGGGGGTGTTATTTGACGATAAACGGACCTGGGCTGCACAAAAGCAATTAGAAAAAAACACTTTGGCTAGAGCAGTTGGGGCTGTATGGAATTTTGCCAAATATTGGGGTTGAAACCAATAGCTGCCATACCGAAGTTTATAAAGAGAAATGTATCCCTATGGCGACATATGGGGTTATAAGGATTTGAGGGATATTCAGGGGCTCGAGAATAAATTCATGTGGGGCCTCCTAGTTCTCCTCTCTAGTACCCCGTCTTTATTTTACATGAGGAACTTGGCCTGGGTTACATCTTGGACTATATTGCTGCTGCACCACTGATGAGTTGGATGAGGATCCGGTCAGGTATTGCTCCCACCTTGAATCAGATTGTCATCATGTATTGTATTGCACTTGAGAGATCTCTACAAATTCCATGGTTAAAAAATATCAGGGGGCAATTGAGGTTGCTTGGTTGCCCAGCTATGTATAGTAAACCAAGATCGTTAGGACCGGCAGCGATCAAGGATCTTAAAATAACGTTTTGTGGCGGGTGACCAGGGAGGGCCTAGAATTAGCCAAGCCCATGGTAAGAAGGTATGTCAATCTTATTTCAAAACCAAAACTACAGCCCTATCTGTCACTAGTAACAAACATACACCATTGTTTTGCTCTAACTAGATTCCAGCTGAACCAGGTACCCAGGTTCTTAGCCTTTCTAAAAGGTTTCTCACGGCCAGGTACTTTAGAACATTGACCCTGTGACAAATGTTTGGAACAGGACACTTTGCATTTTAACTATTTTTGTGAATTTTATACCCCCTTTGCAAGAAATGTATAATACCGCTACTGAGAGAGGCACATTTTGTTCAAGTAAGGCCTGCTTTGTTATTTTTCCAAATGCTACCCTTCTTCTGTAATGTGCTTTGGGGTGGCAAGCTTTCTGCTAGGAGCAATGAGATTCAGGAAGAAGATGTCCCTGGAGTAGCTGCAAAATAACCATCTCAAATCTGTCTGTAATATTATATATTTCTTAAGCACCTCTTTTACTTTATCATGGGGATATTTGTCAAGCACCTTTTACTATGGTATTTTATTTGCTGAAAGTTTTTAAATGTATTGATATTTAGATGCCATTACATAATGTGTTCTATTTTAATTGGACCCAAGTGATTAATTATTGTATGTGTAATATGTGTATGATGAAGACACTTCTAACGGACATGTATATTACACTCTCTTTTTTAATGTATCGTTTGTCCTTTAAAAGGTGTTCAAATGTTTTAACGATGTGCTTTTATGGCTTTCATTAGCCAAATAAAGTATTTTTGACTTGCCTTAAGTGAAACAGTAGGGAAAGTGTTGGATAGCGGAGGGAAAAACAATTACTACTCCCACTCCACTGAGTGCAACAGTAGAGAAAGTGTTGGATAGCAGAGAAGTAAAAATTACTATTCCAACTCCAGTGAGTGCAACAGTAGGAAAAGTGTTAGATAGCGGATGGGTAAAAATTACTATTCCAACTGCAGTGAGTGCAACAGTAGGGATAGTGCTGGCTAGCGGAAACACAAAAATTACTATTCACACTCAAACAGTTAGAACAAAAATAAAAAATATTACAATTTAACAAACAAATCATAAAATAAATAAACCATATTTAAAAATGAAAAATCTAATATATTAAATATATAAAAAGAAAATATATTATAATATTAATTACATAGAACAAAAACCTACAAATAATTTCAGAAACAAATTATTTTAAGCTATAACATATTTACAAACAAAAAAGAATTAGTACATAAATGTAAAATATTCTTCCATAATTAACATAATTAATAATCAATTAAAAATATATAATTAATTAAAACATATAATAAACATTAATTGACTACACACACTTAAACACTATAATATCCACAACTCACACCTAAATTAAACTATTAAATAATAAAACACAATTAAACTTACTTTTAAATTAAAAACAATTACTATTAACAACTAATTATAAAGTAATTAAAATGTATCTAAAACTCACCCTTTACCCCTTTAAAAGTAAAACCACAAAAAATAAACAATTACCCAAAATAAATATAAAATTATTAGCATTACTTATTAACTATATATTAATTAAATACACATGACTTCCCACCCTTTACTCCTATAAACACCACACTACACACCTAAAATTAACTACAGAATTACTATAATTGATTACCAATTAATTAAAATTAATTAATATCCAATTATTAATTCATCAATTACAAATAAATTACCTCCCACCCTTTACACCTATAAACACCACAACACACCTGAAATTAATTACACAATTACCATAATTAATTACCAATTAATTAAAATTAATTAACAACCAATTATTAATTCATAAATTAAAAATAAATTACTTCCAACCCTTTACACCTGTAAACACCACAACACACACCTAAAGTTAATTACACAATTACCATAATTAATTACCAATTAATTAATTGAAACTGAATAACAACTAATTATTAATGAATTAATAAGAAATTATTTTACACAATTAACACTATAACGTCTCAATAAAACAAATATTAATGAATAACTAATAATCAATACATTTAATATAATTAAATTACTCTCCACCATATTCCTCTATAAACCCACAACCCGCTACAGAAATAAAAATACAAAATTCTAAGATTTGTTTTTTTTATAACGACTAAAAATGTTAAGCATATTAGAAATACAAATAATTCTTATACAAACAAAATACATCACAAACATAAAACATATATTAAAATACATAATTTTAATAAAAAATATTTGTAATAACTAAATTTTTGCAAACGATATGAAACACTTCGATATTTTTAAAATCGACATTACTTACCTTAAGTCGATATTCTTGACCACGATATTCTTGCTGTCAATATTTCTGAACCATGATATGAATGATTAGATATTTGCACAACTCGATCTTTTTTACTCGATATTCTGTCTCTGCACCATCCAAGACACCCGAAGGAACCTCCCTTGAAGCGAAAGAGTCACTACCCTGCATCTGCAGGCACCGCAACTAAGCTGACAGGTCTGCTGGTCCTGTGCTCCCATGGATTCCGAAAGGCTCAGCAACAGAAGTTGTAGTTTGCCACATCCCTTGAGGCCTTCCCTATCCTCTCACCAAGTTTGAGGCCAGTATCCCTTGTCAGAGCAGCCGGAACAGAACCCCAGTACACCGCGTCGGCTTGCTGTTGCAAAGGCTTGTTGGCTTCCTTCCATCATGATCTTCGGGCTCCTAGAATCTTCAACTACACCATGTTGCTTGCACAGTGGACCTGCTTCGTTGGTAAGCAGCTCAAGGTCCTCTTGCGACTCCAGTGTCTCTGGCCTATGGGGCCTGTCGAGGGTCATATTTGGATTCTTTGGGCTCCCTCATTTCTTGTGGCTACCCTGACTCCCCTGCTTGTGGTGAGTCTCCTGGAACTTGCTGGTCCCACCATTGCACCTTCTTCAACTTCTACATTGGTTGCAGTTGCCAAGGCTTGTTGGTGCGCCTACCGGACATCGACCCATCAGCTCTAGACATCCGACGTGCAACAGCTCTTGTATGGCCCCTGGTCTTCCACAGCGTTGCCTGGTCCACACAGCTGCAGTTCCAAAGTCACTGTCAGCTCTCCTGCAACACCCGACATCGGTGAGCATTCTTCTTCCATGCCTCCTGGTCACTCCTGAGTGACATAGACTCTGTTTCCTCTGCTTGCAGGTTCTTCCCATCTTGAATCCACCTTTGGGTTCCACCGGACACTTTCACCTTATCCAGCAGCAGCATCTTTCTGAAGTCCTCCTTTGGATTTGACAGTAGTTTCGATGCCACTTCACACCTATGCCCGGCTTCCCTTGGTGCAGGTATCCTGGTTACTAAGGTATCCACAGGTGGGGTGGCTCTCCAACCTCTTGTCTTACACTGGGTTTATTCAGGGTCCACTGGGAAGGGTCCTCTCTCTTTGAAATTACAACCGCGACTTACACATTGATTTGTACGGAGACCGCGGTCGTGTTCCTACACTGCACACAGGGCTCCTAGATACTCACCTTGGGTGGTTCCTTGGGTCCCCGACACTTCTACGTCCTCTAAGCATTGTCTTGACTTGAGTCGTGGTTTGCATACCACTATTTTATTTATACATCGATCGCACTCACTGTATTCTGTGCTACATACCTCTTTCGTTTGCTTAGTATTGTGTGCATTGTGTATACATCCAGTTAGGAGATATATGTATGTGTTAGTGAGTGATGAATAATAAATACATATTTTTATAAATACACTGTGTGGTTCTTTTTCACTTAATCTATACCTATAAGATTATGTTCTGGGAAAACAAGCTGCTTTACACTCCTTCTGGACTAAGCCTGAAGGCTGCTCTCCACAGCCACCACTTAGAGAGCTTTCTAAGGTTGTCTAAGACCACTAAAATCCCCATAAGGGTTGTCTGGATCAGTGCAAGGTGCCCACTTAGATCAGTGTACATCATATACTGAGCCAGCCTCTCACACAACCCTGGAGGAAGGCATAGATTTAGCAGAATTGCGAAGAAATAGCAATAAAAAAGGACCACATCCTTTCTACCGGTAACAAGAAACCAAGCATTGGTAAATGCATTGTCCGGGATGTCGGAGCTAGGGAATTGTTTTGTGTTAGGACCAGTGTGTAACAGGAAAGTGTTCCACTTTTAGCCTTAATCAGTTTGAAAATCAAGCATGTCATTGGTGAAATTGAAATAGAGTTGTTGACTAATCATTCAACTAATTAACAAATAATATTGTGTAAAGAAAGTTTAAGCTGTAAGGGAACACTTACATTGTTTGGACTTTCTCCACACTCGTGAGACACAGCAGTGAACCAAGATAAGCATGCCCCTCTCCAAACTTTGGAGCACACTAGGTTGTTTGTAAAACATACAATACATTCAATTAGTACTGCCACTTCTAAGGAGGCAGAAATGGCTGCCACTTTAAAGGGACTTTTAATTGGACGGCAAGAACATTGGTAATACTTTAACGGGCAATACCTGAATTTCTAATAAGGCTCTAAATAATGTTGGATGATGCTTGTGGTTCTCATCCCATCCCCAGCAGTAATGGAAATTCGAGCTTCTCTCCTCAACTCACTATGGCTCGGCCACCTTCCTCAAACCTACCCCTGTTTGCAACGGAAGTGCACAATCTTAGCAGACTTTGATCCTAGAGCCATTGTGATGAAAACTAAATTCATTGTGCGAGGATACCCAAGGAGATTAGTCCATGAATCTTATATATAGCAAGTTTCTATAATAGAGGCTACCTCTTGCATAAGTAACATTGCAGTACCGACCTAAACTCATGTGTGTCATGAGACACTCTATACTCAATGATCAGATTCGCCAGATCATCTGTGCAAACTGGCACGTTTTGAACAATGACAACGAACAGAATCAGGCCTTACCTCGCCCCATGTCTGCACACAGGCGCAATAAGAATTTGAAGGACCCTGTGGTCCATTGACACCTCAAATTGAATGCCCCCGATATACAGAAAACTATGGATGGCAATGTACCAATTGTGGGCAACCACAAGTGCGCACAATGCAAAGCATGTTATGCAGCTATAGTGTCAGATACTTTCAAGTATAATCAGCACGTTATCCCATTGAAAACATTCCCAACTGCCAAACCAATAACATAATTGATTTCCTACCGTGAGCTAGAACATGTAAGCGAAACAGCTCGTACACTTACCACATGTCTTCTGGAACATCGCTCCGCGATTCGCACCTGGAAACCTTCGCCAGCCCCCCCCCCCAACCCAGGTCAAACACTACCTGGAAATTAACCATAAGCCTGACGATATCAACTGGCTGATTCTGGAGAAATTGACAACAAATCTGGCAATCATCCAGATGTAGTCCGCAAGCAGAGAGAAGTGTACTGGATTTATTTTCTAGACATTTGTCCACATGGTCGCAATAATGAAATCCCTTGAGAACTTGCCATCCAACACAATAATAAATAAGATTACTCCAGGACAATATTATCTGTACGCTGCTTCGCTCCACGCTGGCTTGAACCGTAAAAGGCCATTTATTTGGACAAGATTATCATAACTCCTAAGATTTATTAAACATAACAATTCAACTCTATAACTTAAACCAACAATAAACAATACCAACCCATACCCCTCATCCATTCTCCATCGGTCTCAGCACTTTTACTCCTCCCCATTCCTGCTGTAAACTTTTCCATGCACACCTTCTCACCTTCACAGCCTTCTTAAGCATCATCTCTTGCCTTCCTTCTGCTGCACCTTGCATCCTGCACTCCGCCCTCCTTCACCCGTGTACCTCCCCCCTGAGGGGTGACTCAGCCCATCTGTGACTCACCACCCCTCCAAAGATCCGCAACCCTGGAGTTGTATCACCCGTCCTAAACTGTCATGCAAAATTCTCACCCCATCGCCCTATTAGCTGTAGGGTGGGTGGGTGGATCAACTTAAACCTGCTACACCCCTCCCTAACGCTGTAGTGTGAGGTGCTAGGAAAGAAGCCGGAACCTCCCACCCTAGCACCTTTATAGGCTCCACCGACCCATCCCTAACCCCACCCTCTTGACCTCCCCCTACCTTGTCCTTCCGTGGCAGCACAAAGATCCCCGGGGGAAGACTGGTCTGCGACTCTGCTTCCCCCGGGGCCGACATCACGCAATAACTACACTCCACGCTGGCTTGCAAAGTAAAAGGCCATTTATTAGGACAAGGTTATCATAACTCCCAACGTTTATTAAACATAACAATTCAACTCTATAACTTTACTCAACAATAAACAACCCATACCCCTTATCCATTTTCCATCCATCTCACCACTTTCACTCCTACCCATTCCTGCTATAAACTTCTCCATACATCCCTTCTCACCTTCACAGACCTCTTAAGATCCTCTCTTGCCTTTCTTCTGATGCACCTTGGATTCTGCGCTCCAACCTCCGTCACCTGTGTACCTTCCCTCCCTGAGGGGTGGTTTCGCCTGTCCGTGACTCACCATCCCTCCAAAGATTCGTCACTCAGGAAACCCCGTAGGGTGGTTACCTGCCCCACATTGCCTTGTGCACCTTTCGAAACTCACTCGTCCCTGCGACACCAGATGGTCTCATTCCAAAGCTTGCTGATTGTATCCCGCACCTCCATCATATAATATGCATTACCCATTCTCGAAAGGTGCACCCCATCAGCTCTGAATAGGACTGGCTTGTCCAGTCTCAAACTCCCATGAGCAATCAACTTGATGTTCCGTGGTTGGCAGAAAACTTTAATTGCTCTATTTAGTTTCCTTCGAGCCTCATCAATAGCTGCATATTTGACAGCTTCTCTCCGAATTTTCCTTGGCACTAGTTCGGTCCACACTAGACATGTTCCCGCCAGGTTTTACTGCAAAACCTCCAAGTCCCTTTGCATGTCCTGCAGCAATGCCAGGCCTGACATCCGCACCAAGTTGTTCTTTCCCAGGTGAATAACTAGCATGTCTGGGCAGCCCCTCTGAGTAACCATCTTAGTTAGCCAAGGCAGCAGCACACCCCATCGCATTCCCCTTTTACCCCACCAGCTAACTTAATGATGACTGCTTCTCAGGCCTAAATTTCGTCCGAACAGCTGCCGGTCGGAATACCTGGCTGCCTAGTGAACAAACGAGTGTCCCACTGTCCAGGTGACTATCGTGGTCCCCGGTCCTCTCACACATCCTACGACATAAAGAAATCAGAATTCACCACTGAAAACTAAGCCCTGCATCAGAAAACCCCTTTTCCTCCCTCCGTGGTAGATACCCTCACTCCCCCCCTTTACTTCCTCACATATCTCTCACAACAGCATGAGCGCCAACGTCCAATCCGGCGAGTCTGACCCCATAACCACCCCAGTCGCACCGCCGAGGTAGCTGCACCTATTCTGAAGGAATGCGTCCCATAGTCAGCCGGCACTCTCCCCATCCTCCGGAGTGTCCTGAGCAATACCGCAAAACAACTGAAAAGACGTGACTCTCTCCCCAGAGGCATGGCAAAATATTTCCACACCATCCCGCTGACCCTTTTATTTGTAAACCTGCCATTCACGCCCCGGGTACACGTCACTGGCTCTACTTTCTTTCAACCATACCCATCTACCCTTCCCCGCCTGATCTGTTTTCGATTGCCTCCGCCAGATTCCCAGATTCCCGTGAGCCAAATACACCTGCTCATGTAACAAACCCGTCCGCCTTGGGAAACCCAACAGTTCTGATACTCGGAAGGCTCCCAAAAACATCCAGATCACGCACAGCCTAAATAATTGCACCTCAACTGCATCTAACAGCAAACCGGTAAAACCCCCAACAATTCCCTCAACAATTCAAAATTATTGGCTCCCCTCAAGGCCCCCCATCACTCGCTCCCTCCCCCAACCCTTCAACGCCCTGCTCAGCAGTTCATCTTTTGCAGGATCAAAACCCAGATACAATTTACTGTAGACGGATATCCCTGCTAACTTCCCAGCTATGGTTATTTGCGAAAGCCCCCTGTCATTACAACTCAACAAAAAATTCAGGACTCCCTGCTCCGCCTCTTGACGAGTGATGTTCCGTGATGCCATTCCGGGACCCAAAGATTCTCCAAACTCAGACCGGGCCAGCCTGTAACTCCACCGCATTGAGTCTGCCAACAATTTCTCGACCAGACCTATCAGTCTCATTCCCCCCAGGCCCAGATGTTGTCCGGCAACTGCGTCTTGCAATGCTCTGCTCCCGGTGCCAAAGTCCTAAACCACTGGCACTGGAAATGAGACAAAGCATCCGCCACATCATTGCTTGCCCCAGGCACGTGTTTGGCCCAAAAAACAACATTCAAGCATAAACAATTTGTTGTATCCTGGTTTCAATGTGTTCATGCTCTGCCAGCGAGTTCCTCCTAGAATGATGTAATATGGAATGTTGGGGGTCAGAGATTACAGTTGGAGAAGGGTGGAGCAGCATGCTGGCTGATCCTGGTGGGGCTAGTCCAGAGCTGAACTTCAGAACATGTAACCATCTACAATAAAGTCTCCTGAACTACTGAAACCAGCTTGGACTCAGTTACTACACAATTCAACATGAACCTACGTAACAGTCTCAAAACTCTCAAATCCCTCGCTTTCTGTCCATTTACCAGATCCACCACCGTGGGGTTATCCATGTGGAAAAGTACAGTCCGGTTCTGCAGTTTCCTGCCCCACACACAACCAACTCCACCAACAATGGAAAGAACTCCAGAAAGGCAGAGCTCCGACCTTGGGTCAACCAATGAGCCGGCCACTTCTCAGACACACCAACGCCCATCCCAAAATAGGCCGATACCCAAAGCACCAGCGGCATCAAAAAATATCTGCACCTGCCAGACTGCTTTCCTCAACAAAATCCAACAAGACACCATTAAAATCCTATAAGAACATTTGCCACACTCCCAGATCAGCCCTGACCCCCATTGAGATCCTAACCCAGTGATGTGGCAACACTGCACCCGACACAGCCATGCCAAGCGCCCTGCAAAATGTCCTCCCAGCTCTCACCACCCTGCATGAAAAATTCAGGAAGCCCGGCAACTTCTGCACTGCCCTCAATTCGATCTTCTTTTCCCCCATCACTTTTGCCAGGAAAACCTGCATGTCAGCTACTTTGTCTTGGTGCAAATGTGCCAACCATTGCAGGAGTCCAGCTCATGGCAAAGGAATGTCAGCTTACAGCTGGGCCCAGCTGTCTTTTCAGGTGCTAGTAGTACTCTGAATGCCTTTGTCAAATCCTCAAACTGCTGTAGAGCTCTTTCACAGTCTCCCGAGCTCCCTTTGCCCACGAACAAGGAATCATCCAGGTAGTGTGACACCTCCCTGTGACCACTCTTCTTAATGAACACCCATTGTAAAAATGTACTGAACATCTCAAACAGCGCACAGGATAAGGCACACCCCATGGGCAAAACCTTGTCCACATAAATGGCCCCACCAAACTGCATCCCCAGCAGCAGGAAATCCATTGGAGGAATAGGCAACAGGCAAAAGTAGACTTGACATCACACTTGGCCATTTCTGCTCACCCCCCAAAAACCCTCACCAGACAGATTGTGTCGTCCACCAATGCATACAGTACCCTAGAGACGTCCTCCGCGATTAAATTGTTGACTGATTCCCCCTCCTGCAATGAGAGGTGATGAATCATTTGAAACTCCCCCGGTCTTTTTTGAGCACCACCCCCAACGGTGACATGATCAAGTCCTCACATGGCCAGTCTGTAAAGGGACCCGCCATCCTCCCTTCCTCCACTTCCTTTCCCAATTTTGCTGCTATTACTTTGGGTAGTTCTTTGGCTGATTTTAAATTATCCGCCATTCGCCTGACTCTAGGACCTTGATACCCTACTTGAAAACTTTTTTGGAAACCCCATTGTAAGCGCAGAGCTGCCTCCCTGTCGGGGTAGACTGAGAGCCATGGGCCCATGGCGTCTAGCTTAATTGGAGTAGGGTCCCGTTGTTCCAGCTTGCCCCCTACCTTTCGTTGCCCGCCACTGCTCGCTCGGTGTGACCAAGGTGAAACATTGAACAAGTGGGTATCTGCCCCCACACTCGGAGCATTCGTGATTACATTTACAAGCCATTACTAAGCCATGCAGGGCCCCCAAAATGTATCTGAGCTTTTCTGATTATGTTCTTGTATTTCAGCAGAGCGATTGCTCTGTCCAGGTATTTTTCATAGTATAGACTGGCGAAAATCAGAAACGCTAAGGTCCAGTTTTCCATAGTGATTGGCACCCTCGGCCGTCTTGTCAATTCCCATTCCTCCTCTTTTGAACCCTCTTTAGACTGTATCTCCCAGTGTAACAGTTTGAAGACATCTACATATTCGTGCTTCCATATCCTGGTACGGATCTTAGCTGATAAATGGGAACCCAAGTGCATCGCTAACACCATGAATGGCAGTTTTTCTGATGTTTGTCCCAAGTCTTGTCCTCTTTGTCGTCTGCCCCCTCCATTTTGTCCGCCTGGACACCAGCCCCCACCAAGCGTGATTGTCCCCCATTTGCTTCGTGGTCCTTCAGTGTCCCGTACCTTCCCTTCTCCCACACCTACTAACCGGCAGGATTTCCCCTTCATGCCCACAGTACCATCCCCCCAGGTTGACCACCACTCCACTCCCCGTGCCTGAGGGTCCTCCTTGTGTCCCCTTGTCGCTGACCCGGCAGCTGGTCTTTTGCTGGTGCACCACCTTCCCCTTTCTCAAAGTCTTCTCCTGCAAAACATCAATTTTCTTGTTTCCCCCCCCCCCCGGGACACCGGGGAGGTCTCTATCTCCCTCCTCATCATCACACAGCTCCACCTCCTCCCACTCATCACTCTCCTCCTGATAGTCCAAAACCAACTCTGCTTCATTCACCAATTGCTCGCTAACTGTCTCCTGTGACCTTCTCTTTTGCTCACGCACCACGCCATCATTCTTCTTGGCACCCTTCCCCCCCCACTGCCTGTTTTGCAAACTCCCTCTGTGGCAGGCTGGCTACTGCTGACCCCCCTGTTACTTCCGACCAGAGTACCTTAGCTGTGTTACGCCCCGCCGGCATTACCCTTCCTTTCTTGGCCTCTGCCGCCTGGTGTGACCCCCCCCCAGGCTGCTCCAACCTGGAGGGTCCCCAGCACCACTGGGCCTCACCTCCGTGCAGGCTGTCCCTGTCCCCTCACCTGACTGCCGCTCACCAGGGACCCACACCCACTGACCCCGATGTTCCCTGCTCCTGGGCCTGTATTGGGGCTCCCTCCCCCCGCTCCCCTTCAGCCTCATACTCCCACTCGGGATCTCCCAGGCCCACCCTCTCCCTGACTTCGCGCATTGCTGCCCACCTGTCCTCTGTTTCTTTGATCAAGCGCCTCTGCTCTTTAATCATTTCTTTCCAGGATAACCGTGCCCAGCATGCCAAGCATGGCAATAGTGGGGGGTGTGCATCCCCAGCCCTGTCTCACCTTGCAGTATTGTCCCCATTTCCTAGGTCCCTGGAGCTCGTGGCCACCATAGAGTCCTGCCTTTTTGGCCCTCTTTACTGCAGGGCTCAGCGTGCATGTATCCTCCCTTCCCACCTGGGTCGTTGCAGACCTTACTGAAAGGTCCAACTGCATGCTCTCTTAAGACTGGGCCTTCCTCCCCTCGGTCACCATTCCGGCACCCAAGCTCAGCGGTGCCGGATCAGTGCATGCTCGCTCTGCCCCCCTCTCTTTCCTTTCACCTTCCATCTCGACTTCTGGCAGGTTCTGCCTCCTGCTACCATGCTTTGGCTTTTTCGGGCCCTGCCCCCTGTCACGTGACAACAGATAGGAACGTACTGATATATCTTCTCTGTCTTGTTTTCTGTTTATATGTTTGTTCGTCCTGTTCTAACTAGAATAAACTCGGTTCCTCCCTAATCTGACGGAATCTTGAAACGGAATTTACAATTTTTTATTTTTTTATACTAGTACCCTTAGGTTAGGGTGGGCCTTAGCATGCCCATACCGCCAAGGGTCGTCACTTTACCGTCACCTTTTTGGTCCTGACGAAAGCCTGAGTAATCGTTCATTAAAGGCAGAAACATGTTGACCTCACTTCTAGGATGAATTATAACTTTTAATTTAGTTAACATCCTACACTTTGGTTTTATCTATATCCAATTGGCAAAATCAATTTAAAAAAAATTGACACAATTTGGATGTTTTTAAATTCACTTTAATCACATTTGACCATCACAAAACCAGCTTCGCAGTAAACTGGCGTTGTAGCACACTAGGGTGGCACTCGCCACTCCTGGTGGGGCCCGATGATGAAGCATGTCACCAACCAGGTTGGTGAGTGAGGGCTTTATACAAAAACCCAAATTGGTTTCCTTCACAGTTAATACTTGACTGTGTTGATTAACTACATGCTTGCTCTTCCAGAATCTCTGCAAGAACACTCCTCTGTTGATTGTTTGAGTGGGTGAGAAGTGCCTCGCTCCTCCCTATATAGTGGTGCTGGTGACTGCACTGCCCCGCGGGCCCTCCTTGGTGGCGGGAGAAGGTTGGCCCTGCATCCTGAGTGTGGTGATCGTGTGGTGCCTTCAGAGGTGAGCCTGGGAGTTTGCGGGGAGTGGGAGGCCTACCATCGGCCCATGGGTCGGCGGGCGGTACCCCTGCGTTGGTGCTTGGATCTAGCTGTAGGGGCGAGCTAAGGAAGTCTGAGATGGGGTTCGACATCTTGAGAGAGGCCTGGAGCGCAGCCTTTGTTGGGCCTGGAGGAGGGTGGTCTGTGGAGAGCTTTGGCCGCCTACCCGGTCCGTGCTTCGGTGGACAGCTGCGGTGTGGTGCACCCCTGCGGCAAGAGGCGGTGAGGCCGTGGGAGATTCTTTTGGCGGTGGTGTGGAGTGCCCCTCTTTCTTTGCCTCTTTTGCTGTTCCTGCTGCCGGGTCCTCCGTTTGTGCCCTCCCCTCCTTGCTGAGCCGCCACGCTGGTGTTGGACTATGTGACATCTCCGATGGTCTGGGCGGGGACCGGACCTTGCTGTGGCTCTCTTTCTCCTGACTATCTGCACGGTCAGTAAGGAGTGGTGTTGCGGGGAGATACTGATTGGGTTGGCGCTTGATCCCTGCCGTGCGGAAGATTTAGCTGTGCCCTCCGTGGACCGATCGCACCTTGGCCTTTTCTGCTGTACTCGTGCCCTGGCTTGAGGAACGATGTCATCCGCCAGGACCCGTAAGGATAAACCCCCAAAAGACCTGCTTCAGAAGACGCTGGGCCTGGCTGCCTCCCTGTCTGATGACAAACCCTCGCGCCCCGCAGACAACGAGCTCCCGGCAACCAAAGCTTTCATGTTGGAACTGTTCTCTGCCATAAAAGAAGATATTTTGGAGCTTCGCTCACAGCTCTCCACCGACCTGCGTGAGATGCGGCGTGACGTGGATGCCATCGGGGAGTGGGTGGTGACATTGGAGGAACATGAACTGGGAACTGCGGATGACATCCATCAACTCCAACAAGATGTCCTACGCCTCACGGAACAAAATCTAGACCTTCAGGCCCACGCCGAGGACTTGGAGAACCGGTCTCAGCGGAACAATATTAGGATCTGGGCAGTTCCGTGGAAGGGGGAAGGGGATATCCTGTGCGAGAATGTTGGTGCGCTGTTCCGGCAGATCCTTGGCGATGAGGAGGATCACGACATCCAGATGGACCGTGTCCATTGTGTGGGATTGCCGCGCGGTGCTAGGGCCCCTCCCCCGGACATATTGGTGTGTGTCGACAAATTCCAGATTAAATAGAAGATACTCCGGAAGGCCCGAGAACTTAATCCAGTACAATTCCGAGGCCATCAACCAGCTTTTTCCAAGACTTGGGGGCCTCTACCCTTGTCAAGCGTAGGGACTTTAAGCCCATCACTAATCACCTTTGTGAGCAAGGCATCCTCTACTCATGGGGCCACACATTTCGACTTATATTCAAGTACAAGGGCAGGCTTATTCAGGTTGGCTCCCTGGACAATGCCTTTGAGATCCTGGGACTGGAACGGTCCGAACCCCCGCCTGGAGGAGACGGGTCACCTGCTAGGTGACGCAAACGCTCCACTGAATGGCAGCGCGTGGGAAGGTCCCCTCCACCTGGGAAGCCGGATGTGTCTGCACGTCAACTCGAGAGGGAGGCTGCTGTTACCTCTGTGTTGCTTGTGACTGATAACTCTGGGGCCTCTTGAGGTCCAAAAAGCTGGCATCGGTTGGGTCTCTATTTGGCGCCGGAGGCAGGCTGATTCCTGATGAGGTTTTGCTGATTCTCTTTGTCCTTGTAAGGGAAGGTGTCCTGTATCAGGGCCGATAGTGTTAAATGATGGTGTCATGTTCCCCTGCTAGTTGGGCCTGTATGACGGACTGTTGTCACTCTGGGCGACGTTTGAGTCTTCTACTCTCTGTTTTTTTTTTGTGTTGGGGCTTGTTTTTTTTTAGGGTTTTGGGGTTGTTTTCGGGTGGGGGCATGGTTGGGGGTTTGGGGTTGTTTTCAGGGCTCTGCATCAGCTTTCAGGGGACTTGGGCAAGGTCCCAGGTTGCAGTCTGGCACCGTGGCCCCCTAAGGGGCACTGGCGTTAGGAGTTGAATTAGCTATCCACCCTCTTCTAGGTGTTATGGGTAAGGACTTAAAGATTGTGAGCCTGAATGTTTGGGGTCTAAATAGCCCTGTTAAGTGCTCAGCCATCCTCTCCCTCCTGGAGAATGCGGGAGGCGATGTGTGCCTGCTGCAGGAGACTCACCTCCTTTCTAAAGATATTAAGCATATGGCAGATAGACGCTTCCCTCTGCAATTATGGTCCTTATGGTCCGGCTAAGAAACATGGGGTGGCGATTCTTTTTAGTGCGCGCGCACTGCAAAGTCCTTTTGCAAGTTGTGGACATTAAAGGGAGGGTTTAAGTTAAGCTGTCCGCGTCCAATGGGGGGAGACGCAGCTCACAATAGGGTCCATATATGCCCCGAACGAGAGACAGGAGCCTTTCTTGTGGGCGGCTCTCTCTGAGGTGCTAGCGTCGCCGGATGCATTGATTCTTGTGGGTGGTGATCTGAATATTGTGATGGACTCGGGGGTGGACAGGTCTGAGCAGAGGTCCCATCAGGCGGGGGCAATGTCGCAGGGAGGGAGATAGTGGCTGCTGGAGGGAGGGTTACATGATGTATGGCTTGTTCAGAATCCCCTAGAGCGCGACTACACCTACTACTCTGCAGCTCACAAAACGTATGCGCACTTGGGTCACTTTTTTGTCATGTCCTCTCTCTTATCTCATCTGTCAGCGGCCGAGTTCATGACGCGCTCCCTGTCAGATCATGTTCTTATCTCAGTTCTGCTCACCTCCCATGGTGATCGGCTGCCGCCGTCTGGCTGGCGCCTTCACGACCGGTACAAAAGGGGGTGGTGATGGACGGAGCATCTGAATCAATCAAACACTCACACCCAGTCAAAACTTCACGACTCCTTGCTTCACTCGGACTCAGTGGTCATGCGGATACGAGACACTATTACCCACTATCTTGCCGATAATGACTTGGAGGGTACACCCCTAGCATCGGTCTGGGAGGCTTTGAAGTTAGTGGCACGGGGAGAGTTTATAGCGCTTGCTGCGACGTATTCTTGATTGCACAAAGAGAAGTGCGCTGAGTTGGAGAAGGAGGTGGGTGACCTGGAGGTGATACATAAGAGGACTGGGGCCTGAAGTTCTGGAGGGAGTTGGAGACGAAAAGACGCATGTTAAAGCACCTTGATCTAGACAGAGCTGCACATGAACTCTTACGCTTGCGAAACAAGTTCTACCTCAGCGGGGACAAGGGGGTGAAGATGCTGGCGCACAGACTGCGGGCTCGAACTCAGTTGACGACTGTCCAATCCATTAGGGACCCTCAAGCAGTGGAGCAAGCCACTGATGCCCTCATTGTGGACTCCTTTCGACAGTTTTATCAGACCCTATACAGGAGGGAGGACGTGGCCACTGGAGGAATAGCAGACTACTTGGCGTCTTCTGGCATTACGCCCCTGTTTTAGGCGTCGGGGATGCGCGATTGCTCGGCTGAAGGTGGCTTAATCCCCTGAGCCGGATGGCTTCTCTGCCATATTATATAAAACTTACTGTGTGAAGCTGGCTCCACTTTTAACCCGTCTCTTTAAGTCCTTTCTTGATACAGGAGCAGTGACTCCTTCCATGGCTGAGGCAGCGATAATGGTCATTCTTAAACCTGGGAAGGACGACAAAGATTGCAGTTCGTACCGACCGATCTCACTGCTCAATATTGATTCAAAACTGTTTGCGAGTGTGCTGGCAGCGAGACTCAGCCCTTTAATGATGGGATCATTGACCCGGATCAGGCAGGATTCATCCCAACGCGGCAAGGGGGGGACAACACCAAGCGACTTCTCCACCTCACAGATTTGGTTAATCGCTCTCAGACTCAGGCCTTCTTGCTTTCTATTGATGCGGAGAAGGCCTTTGACCGGGTGGGCTGGGACTACCTGTTCGCTGCTCTGAAGGCCTTCAGGATGGGTGACAGCTTCCTGCGTTGGGTTCGGTGCCTCTATGCTGGCCCTAGAGCAGCGGTGCGGGTGAATGGATGTAAATCAGCCCTCTTCCCCATCACTAGAGGAAAGCGACAGGGATGTCTCTTATCCCTGTTGCTTGTTGCTTTTTGCGCTCTATATGGAGCCCTTCGCCCAACACATTCAGTCCAATATGGGTATCACGGGGATTAAGTTTGGCGCTGATACTCACAAGATTAGCCTGTATGCGGACAATGTTATCCTGTCACTAACCCAGCCTCACTCCTCCCTGCGGTATCTGTCGGTGGAACTCCTTGAATACCGAAAGGTAGCAGGATTTAAATCTAGCTTCTCAAAATCACAAATCCTGAATGTCTCCATTCCTGATGCAGACGTGCAGGATCTACAGCAAGACTTTGCCTTTCAGTGGGTGCACTCTGATATTCCATACTTGGGCATCCGATTGTCCCCCTCTATCGCCTAAACGGTGTCCCTTAATTATAGGCTGCTTGTTGAACAAACTGCTAAGGCCCTCTCTGACTGGTCCCGCCTCAACTTGGCCTGGTACGGGAGGCTGGCTACGTTGAAAATGGCTCCCGCGGGTCCTTTACCTCTTCCAAATGCTACCCTTGAGTCCCCCGCCAGGCACTCTTCGGAAACTGCAGGGGCTCCTTGTAGGAAGGTGGCTACCTGACTATGGTTACCCCAGATTTTTTGCCTTGTGTTTAGCTGGTTTTCGACTTAGTTGGCCTGGTTCCCTGCTAATCAGGGCCCCAGGATATCTGCTCTCTCTGTAAAATGGATTCCATGTACCCTAGGTACATACCACAATTGGAAATGGACTCCTTGTCAGCCCCTGTACCATGCACTATAGGTGCCCATGGCATAGGTGCCACCAAGGCCTACTAGGGGCTGCAGCATATCTTTTGCCACCCCTGGCTGGTTCTTAAATTGACACAACTGGCTGATCACTCAGCTGGGGCAAGATGGTGTAATCACCTCTTGCTTAGATATAGTATACCTATATCTAAACCTACATCTGGACACATATAAACCTGTGAGCCACTCCTATGGAAGGCCTCATCAATCCCGGAGGCAGAATGCGTAGTTTAATGTGAGATGGAGCTCTAGCATGAGCTGAGCTTGTCTGAAGCTGTCGGGAACAACTCCCTAAGCTGTTCCGGGATAATGCCATACCATATACTCTTAAGTGCATTATAATCCTCGTGGTTATATAGCAACTTTGGTTTGGCTTTATCAAAACATGTCGTGTAAGGTGTCATACGATTTGGAATACTATCCCCTCGCCAGTCCTGGCGACGGGGATAGCATTCTACCCCTCTAGAGGGAGAAGACATGTTACTTTACTGAAATGCGGTTGATTTTTAAAAGAGCCTCAGATCCACAAAATGGATGCTTCTGCCACAGGTCTGACCCCCTGCAACTGACCGAAACTCAGCCAATGGGGCCTGGACAAAGGGTTTCCTGTTGCAGGGAGGTGTCACACCACCCCAGACAGGAGATAGTGGATTGTAGCGGGGAGGTTTGAAAGAAACCAGACACTGCTGGGGGCGCACAAGGCTGCCCCTTGCATAATCCGGCCAAACCGGTTCTGGGGCACACGAGCCCCTGTCCCAGCGCGGCCTGGATCAAAGGAAAGGGGTGTATCCACCCACTTCCTGGGTCCCACCCATAGGAGGGGACCTAGCAGGTAATCCAGCCCCCTAGATTGGTATAAGAATGGGAGCAGTGCCAATGCACTTCAGATTATCCTGACGAAACATAAGAAACGAAACTCTGGACCCTTTGACATCCTACTCAATGTAGAAGACTGAAGAATCTCCCTTGTGGTCAAGGAGTGGCCACCCTGTGCAAACAGGCACCATCCAGCACCTCGATGTCTGCTTTGTTGCAGTTCCCACCAGAACTCGAGCGACAGAGATCGACGAGATCAAGCTTGCCTGCCTTCTTACAGCCCGATCCACAGTCCCTGCAGAGCTGAGATCCGTGGAGGCGACCGGAAGCGTGGGGCACGCCATCTTGAAAAGACCACGAGACGCTGACCGTGCAGCCCACGAGTGACCCTCAAAGCTGTACACCTGGGTTTAAGAAGCCTCAACCCTGAGCCACTCTTGCACCGAAGCTCACCCCTCTACACTCGACGAGTGCCGCGTGGGGCCCTTCTGCTTCTTTTGGCTCAACGCATTGGCCCGGTCACTTGTCAGCTGGCTTGTGGCCCCTGTGCCAGCGAAAACCTAAATACGACTTGTGATTCTGGTTGCCCCAGATTTGCACCCGCTCCCCTAAAAAGGAGTACCCACTCTGACCCTCCTGGTTCGAGTGAGAGGCAATCTTCCAGTTCTGCGTGGATTGCTTTTGCCAAGTGTTGTTTGCTCCAATCTTGAAGCCGACAGCGCCGACGGCGAGAGCCTACGTAGGACAGATCGTGACCCGCTCCTGGACATCGCAGATGCCCCAGAGCCCACGTGACAGCGGAGAGAAGCTCCTCAACAACCACCTGATTGCGCCCGACATTGGCTGGTTCCGTCCTGGTTCCACCCTGGTCACTGATGAGTGACCCAGACTCTGTCCCCTCTGCTTTCAGGTACTTTTCAACTTGGGTCCACCCTTGGATCCCACCGGACACTTCTCCTTCCCATCGCCTGCAGCATCTTCAGCTCCAAGCACCCAGAACCTGCGTGACGAAACCCGACGCCACTTCGACCCTATGCACCCGCTTCCTGTGGGTGAGGTATCATTGCAACGACGGTCTTCCCACACTGGTACACACCTCTAGGGTCTGTGACTAAAGTTTTGTCCTTCTAGGTTCAGCGGAAGTGTCCTAAAACTCTATTTGTGTAACTTTTACGCACCATTGATTAACATTGGTGCATGCGTGTGCTTTAAGCACTGTACCCGGATCCCGCGGGCTTTTCCCGACTTCAGCATTGCTTGTCCCGACTGCTCCCAGGGATTCCCTAGGCCCTAGGCCTAACCACTGATCGATTAGTATCTCTTATACCTTTTTTTTAGTATATGGTTTGAGTGGCCCCCTGCCCTCATCCATAATTGTGCAACTTTGTATGTTATACTGTGCTTTTGATTTAACGCTTGTGCCCCTTTGTTCATAAAGAATACTGGGGATTGTTTTTGGTAATAAATACTTTTATTTTTATAATATATACTTCTGTGGTGTCCTTTCATTTGATATTACAGGACTGTGATTGGTAAAACAGCTTGCTTAACACGACCTCTTGAGTTGAGCCTTTAAGGCTGCTTAGTCTATGCTACCATTAAGATAGCTTGTCTACAAGGTTGACTTACAACCAGACACCATAAGGGATAGTTTGGACTGATACAAGGTGGTTCCAGAATTGGAAACATCATATATCAGGCCAACTTCTCACATTGGTGCGCAGCGGTGCGGATTTGAGCTTGCTGTTGTTTTACCATTGCAATCTTTTTATCAAATTGAAAGATCACATCAAGTACCTTAGGTACATATACATCAAAAGCTTAGCATATTTAAGTTCTACTGAAATTAGTAGTTGTAGATTAAAGGGATTAGCACACCCTGACTACAACTCACTCGCAAGGTACAGTAGGTAAACACTTAGCGTAGGTAGGTGCATCACTTACACCACACTAGAGTCATGTCTGGCACAGGTGAAGCTCCAAGCTCTCTGCCTGTGACAGTTGACCATACCAAGGCAACTTCCAGCTATGACAAACTTAGCCACAAAGACTTGATTGCCTTGTGCATTTCAAGGGGGCTAAAAAGGGGCAGAAGTCCCACCAGTCCTACCCTGATAGCCATTCTGGAACAGGATGACTTAGATAAGGCGAGTGCAGCTCCCTTAGACTTAGGGGATGGAGTGAACCCCCCTGTGACTGAGACCACTCCAGTAGAGGAAGTAGAGGAGGAAGAGGACTCAGATGTAGAGGATCTTGAAGATCAGGATCAGAGGGGTAACCAGGTTATAGTTGCCAGGCTTAGTCAGGCCAACTTAGACCTACTTGGGAATGGAGAGGGCCAGCACCTCCCCAGATCTCATAATATCATTCTCCCAGGCAACAGAAGAGTGAGATCTCCAGCAGGGGACTCTCACATTTCTAGTGCATCAAGAGAATCTCAGAGAGGAATGACTCCCTCTCAGAAGAAAGAGCATGAGGCAAGAATGAGGGCTGTCAAACTCCAGATAGAGAGGGAGGAGGTAGCCCTGGCTCACGCTAGACTTGCTTTGGCAAGGGAACAGAAAATGTGTGGCTTAGATGCCACTGGTGGCAGCAATATTCCTAGAGAGAAACCCAGGTCCTATGATAGTAGAAGCCTGACAAAGATTGTGCCCCCCTACAAGGAAGGGGATGACATCCACAAATGGATAACTGCTCTGGAAAGAGCCTGCATGGTACAGCAGGTTCCTGAAGAACAGTGGGCTGCAATCTTATGGTACTCCTTTTCTGAGAAAGGGAGAGATAAGCTCCTCACTGTCAGACATGAGGATGCAAACAATTACAAAGTCCTGAAGAGTGTTCTAATAGATGGGTTTGGCTTAACCACTGAACAGTACAGGTTGAAGTTCAGAGACACCCAGAAGACACAGACACAGGACTGGACTGATTTTGTAGATTGTGCTACTAAGGCTCTGGAGGGTTGGCTACATGGCATCAAAGTACATGACTTCACAGAAGTGTATAATTTGATTATGAGGGAGCAGATCCTAAGTAATTGTCAGAACCAGCTCTTACACCAGCACCTGGTGGACTCAGATTTGACCTCTCCCCAAGAATTGGGAAAGAGGGCAGATAAATGGGCCAGAACCAGGATTAGGCCTAAGAATCAGGACAGTAACCAGAAGAAGGAGTCTACCAAGCCTCAAGAAAAGGGTGAGGATAAAAGTAAGGAAAAGACTTCCACAGGGCCCCAAAACTCCAAGAACGGGGGTGGGTCCCAAGACACTTCTTCAACTCAGAAAAAGCCTTATTGTCATGTCTGTAAACAGGTTGGGCATTACAAAACAGACAACTGTTGTCCCAATAATGGCAATAAAGAGAATATACCTCCAAAGCCAGTTCCAACACCTCCTGTTACTGTCAGCAGTAATCCCCCAGGAAGTGGGAGCACACCCAGGAATCTGGGCGGGTTTACTTTTGGAGCACAGGTGGACCCTGGCCTATCCAGGTCCCCATCACCAAATAATCTTGTTTATGAGACTGGCATGGGGTTTGCCAACTTCTCTGATTGCCCAAATACCTTGAGCAAATATAGACAAGAACCCATCATCAATGGTTTGAAAGTTGAAGCCTTTAGAGACACAGGGGCTAGCATCACCATGGTGGCTGACTGTATAGTCCCCTCCAAGCAACTTTTACCAGGTGCCACATACCAGGTAACAAACATTGATGGCATCCAAACAAATCATCCCATGGCAGTAGTAAGTCTCAGCTAGGGAGGTGTCACTGGCCCAAAGAGAGTGGCAGTGTCACCAAACTTGCCTGTAGACTGCCTACTTGGTAATGATTTAGAAATCTCAGCCTGGGCTGAGGTTGAACAGGAAACCCATTCTAGAATGGTAAATTCCAATGGAAAGGTTAGTGGGGCTGTAATGGCTACAGCCCCAATTCAAGATGTCCTTCCTGGAAAGGTTGGTAGGGCTGAGCAACTCTCTGCCCCATCTTTAGCAGAAGCTCTTCCTGAACAGAATAGCAAAGCTGTTATGATAACAGCAGAAACCCAAACTGAGTCCCCTCCTGAAAAGGTTGGTGGGGCTGTGATGGCACAGCCCAAACTCAAACTGATATGTGTGTTGTGAAGCCTGAAATGATGGATAACTCCACACAAACTGAGAGCACAGAGGAGGACGAGAAATCTCCCCCTCACCAGACTTTAGGAATGAATCAGCCTCCTCAGGGAACTGATCTTACCCCTGATGAAGGAACTGCCCCAGAGGTGGTTGGGCCTAGCCTGACAGAGCCTCTGATGTCAGTGGACCCTTCTCAGGTGGGACCCAGTCTGGAGCAGGTAACCTGCCCCTCTCTACCTTGCCTTAGCCAGCCCAGGGCTGCAGAGGACAAGAAGGGCAGTGAGACCCAGAGAGCCCCCTGTCAAATAAAGCACCCCCATCAACAGATTAGGGGCACCAAAACTAGTAGCCCTAGTGAGGTGAAAACTTTAAAAACTCCTGAGGGAGCCCCCTTAAAAACAGTCAGGGACCTCCCACAGATGGATTCTGTTGGGCACAGCCAAACCTGGGACCCAAAGGGCCCAAACCTGAACTGTCCCTCCAGCAAACCAAACAGAGGGACCCAGCCTCCAGCTTTAGGTAGCCAGAGGTTGACCCTGAGAGCACAGTGCAACTCAGTTGAAGAAAGAAAGGCACACATGGTGGAAGATAATTGAAGGAAGTTGAGCCCTAAATTAGTGGAGCCTCACTTCAATACTCCATATCCAAACCAGCCTTTAACTTTGCATAAACACACCCAAGGTAGTGATTTCCTATGGTGGAGACCCTCTAATACCCCAAGGGTGAGGGACTGCTTAGTGGACCATGAGACAGGGGGTACCCATTCTAGTGCAGGTACTTCCTTATATGGCCACTCAGGCAATATAGGCTTACCTGGCCAAGGATAGCCTTATCTCCTTTCGTTTGGGGGGGGGGGGGTTGTGTAGGAAGGTGGCTACCTGACTATGGTTACCCCAGATTTTTTGCCTTGTGTTTAGCTGGTTTCCGACTTAGTTGGCCTGGTTCCCTGCTAATCAGGGCCCCAGGCTATCTGCTCTCTCTGTAAAATGGATTCCATGTACCCTAGGTACATACCACAATTGGAAATGGACTCCTTGTCAGCCCCTGTACCATGCACTATAGGTGCCCAGGGCATAGGTACCACCAAGGCCTACCAGGGGCTGCAGCATATCTTTTGCCACCCCTGGCTGGTTCTTAAATTGACACAACTGGCTGATCACTCAGCTGGGGCAAGATGGTGTAATCACCTCTTGCTTAGATATAGTATACCTATATCTAAACCTATATCTGGACACATATAAACCTGTGAGCCACTCCTATGGAAGGCCTCATCAATCCTGGAGGCAGAGTGCGTGGTTTAATGTGAGATGGAGCTCTAGCATGAGCTGAGCCTGTCTGAAGCTGTCGGGAACAACTCCCTAAGCTGTTCCGGGATAATGCCATACCATATACTCTTAAGTGCATTATAATCCTCGCGGTTATATAGCAACTTTGGTTTGGCTTTATCAAAACATGTCGTGTAAGGTGTCATACGATTTGGAATACTATCCCCTCGCCAGTCCTGGCGACAGGGATAGCATTCCACCCCTCTAGAGGGAGAAGACATGTTACTTTACTGAAATGCGGTTGATTTTTAAAAGAGCCTCAGATCCACAAAATGGATGCTTCTGCCACAGACACAGGTCTGACCCCCTGCAGCTGACCGAAACTCAGCCAAGGGGGCCTGGACAAAGGGTTTCCTGTCGCAGGGAGGTGTCACACCACCCCAGACAGGAGATAGTGGATTGTAGCAGGGAGGTTTGAAAGAAACCAGACACTGCTGGGGGCGCACAAGGCTGCCCCTTGCATAATCCGGCCAAACCGGTTCTGGGGCACACCAGCCCCTGTCCCAGCGCGGCCTGGATCAAAGGAAAGGGGTGTATCCACCCACTTCCTGGGTCCCACCCATAGGAGGGGACCTAGCAGGTAATCCAGCCCCCCTTGATTGGTATAAAAATGGGAGCAGTGCCAATGCACTTCAGATTATCCTGATGAAACATAAGAAACAAAACTCTGGACCCTTCGACATCCTACTCAACATAGAAGACTGAAGAATCTCCCTTGTGGTCAAGGAGTGACCACCCCGTGCAAACAGGCACCATCCAGCACCTCGACGTCTGCTTTGTTGCAGTTCCCGCCGGAACTCGAGCGACAGAGATCGACGAGATCAAGCTTGCCTGCCTTCTTACAGCCCGATCCACAGTCTCTGCAGAGCTGAGACCCATGGAGGTGACCGGAAGCATGGGGCACGCCATCTTGAAAAGACCACGAGACGCTGACCGTGCAGCCCACGAGTGACCCTTGAAGCTGTACACCGGGGTTTGAGAAGCCGCAATCCTGAGCCACTCTTGCACCGAAGCTCACCCCTCTACACTCGACGAGTGCTGCGTGGGGCCCTTCTGCTTCTTTTGGCTCAACGCGTTGGCCCGGTCACTTGCCAGCTGGCTAGTGGCCCCTGTGCCAGCGAA
Organism: Lissotriton helveticus; assembly: GCF_964261635.1. NCBI lineage: Eukaryota > Metazoa > Chordata > Amphibia > Caudata > Salamandridae > Lissotriton > Lissotriton helveticus. The sequence goes on from NC_136071.1 coordinate 423,071,521, forward strand.
AACCTAAATACGACTTGTGATTCTGGTTGCTCCAGATTTGCACCCGCTCCCCTAAAAAGGAGTACCCACTCTGACCCTCCTGGTTCGAGTGAGAAGCAATCTTCCAGTTCCGCGTGTTTTGCTTTTGCCAAGTGTTGTTTGCTCCAATCTTGAAGCCGACAGCGCCGACGGTGAGAGCCTACGTGGCACAGATTGTGACCCGCTCCTGGACGTCGCAGATGCCCCAGAGCCCACGTGACAGTGGAGAGAAACTCCTCAACAACCACCTGATTGCGCCCGACATTGCCTGGTTCCGTCCTGGTTCCACCCTGGTCACTGCTGAGTGACCCAGACTCTGTCCCCTCTGCTTTCACGTACTTTTCGACTTTGGTCCACCCTTGGATCCCACCGGACACTTCTCCTTCCCATCGCCTGCAGCATCTTCAGCTCCAAGCACCCAGAACCTGCGTGACGAAACCCGGCGCCACTTCGACCCTATGCATCCGCTTCCTGTGGGTGTGGTAACATTGCAACGCTGGTGTTCCCACACTGGTACACACCTCTAGGGTCTGTGACTAAAGTTTTGTCCTTCTAGGTTCAGCGGAAGTGTCCTAAAACTCTATGGGGTCGATTCCGATCCGGTAAAATCCCTGTCCGTACGAATCGTATCCGGAGCCGTTTCCGTACGACTCGTACAGACGCCGTACGACCGGACGATTCCGATCCCGATCGGCCGACCCGGACGCGATTCGTACGGTACACGTCGATTCGTACGGAAAAGCGCACGATCACCTACACATCGTACGGCGCGTACCCCCCATGATCGCAGGGGTACGTGCCGTACCCCCTGTGGTCATGCGGGGTACGTGCTGTACACCCAGCGTACATGGGGTACGTGCCGTGCTGTCCTCGAGAAAGCACAGGAGGTCTTCAGCTTTCCGGTGCCGCGTTTTCCAGTGAGCCAGCAGAGCAGAGCAGAGGAGCAGAGGAGCAGAGGAGCAGTGCGGTGAGCGGAGCCGCCTAAACCGCCGCTTTTGCCGCGAGAGAGACTGCCGGTCAACCGCCGGATAGCCGCAGGGAGCCCCGCGTTCGGCTTGGTCCCTAACCCGGCCCTCTGAAGCCACAGGGACTGTCGGCTCGATTCCCGGCGGAGAGTCCGTTTCCGTCTAAAGCACCAGCCCAGCCCAGCCCAGCCCATCTACCGGCCCGCCTGCCTGCCGTGGTAGGGCCTCTTAATAGGCTTCCCAGCGGAACGGGGCCGCGGATCTCAGCGGGATACCGAGCACCGGGCAAGTGGCAAGGGGCAGGAGTCGACGAGCGGCAGAGCCGTGGACTGCTGGCCGGGAACAAGGTGAATGGTGGCTAGACGCTGTCGTCCCTGCTGGTGACCAGAGACGGCAGGGGTGAGCAGCTTCAGCGGCGGCTGCTGGATGCAGAGGAGCTGCGGAGCTGCAGAGTATAAACCACGAGGAGTAAAGGAGCTACCCACCCCTCCCCCCCCCCCCCCCCCCCGGTCAATTGCCAGCAGTGGACAGCAGAGGACAGAGGACAGAGGACACGGCAAAATCAAAGCAATCAAAGCAAAAACGCCGCCGCTTAGGCCAACAAGGAGGCGTGAAGCATTGAGCAGTGAGTGGTCGAGCAGTGAAGCAGAAATCAAAACACCCTCAGCAAGCATCGCAATGGTGAGTGAAATCGGCAAGGGGGTCTAGGGGCTGACAGAGACAGAGACACAGCTGACAGAGACGCAGTTACAGCTGTTCCCCGCCCCGACTTACAGTCAGCAGCAATTCATTCCAGCACATCCCACGGCCCAGTACTGTGCACCGGGTTGGTAAGATACCCCCCCCCCCTCCATCTTAGGGGCTCTAGACATCAGCAGAAGTAGGAGCCTAGGGGGGGGGTAGAGTCAGCACTGGTCAGGGCCGGAGTACTGAAGTACAGAACGTCATCTAAAACTGTAGAAATTGCAGAACTGTAGAACTGCTCAAGAGCCTGCCCGGTCCTTGACCCGGCCCCAGCCAAAAAACCTGCATCCATCGACGTTTTGGGTTATACCCTGCTCCTCGAGATCGCCCCCTCCCCGACGGCAGCTGCCCTCTTGTGGGGGGTAGACGGGCTTGGGAGGTTGGCCAGGGAGCACGTTCAGGAGCAGTGGCGCGGAGCGGAGCTGGAACAGGCTATAGGGGAAGGAGATATGAGATCAGGGCGCGTTCGTGGATGCCCTACTAGCAAAGGAGGGACAAACAACCGGTCAAACAACCGGTCAAACAAACGCAAAAGATCACCGAAAGTAGTCGAGGGGGCAAGAGAAGATCAAACAAGTAAACCCAGGCAACTAACTCAGAGTGAAGGCTTAACAATTGACACAGTAATTGACAAATCTGACCCCATTAGCGCGAGCATTGAACAACCAGAAAACATAGAGAAGAGCAGCAAATCAGAAATCAACCTTGCAAGGCTCCAACCAAAAATTTACACAAAATTTCACTTCCTAAAAAACATGGGGGATAAACTACTCTCCAACATCAATGAATCTTCAGGTCTACAGGAATCCATTGAACCTTCCAAGACTCGTCAGACAGTGCCCGTGCACAATACAAGTTCAGTAACCGATGACAACAGCGATGGCAAGAAGAGCCCTATTTTTACAGCCAGAGACCCATTACAAGTGGCATCATCCCCTCAGGGTGACAAAAATAAATTCATAACGGCTGGCGCAACCAAAGGATCAACGCCTGGCATGAAAATCGTCTTAGAACCAATTCTTATCCAAGTGCACAGGGCGAACGACAATAATAAAAGCCAGCCCACACAAATACCACCCAAAGGCCTTATAGCCCTCGGCAAAACTATTAGCAAAAAACTGTGTGAGAGGACAACATCTGGTAAGGACAGCGAGGCCGACGCACCTTCTGACTGCAATATGAGTAGTACGTCGGAAATCAAAGCACCAGGAAAAGACCCCAAATACCACAATGGGGCAAGTCGAAAAGACGAAAAGGAGTGCTGGGAAGAGAATGCCTTAACTCCTGGGAATCAATCTTTAACATATTCTGAACGAACAAATGACCACAACAGCACGATGAGGCCAGGGAAGGATACTGTACACTCACACAGGCCACCAACCTCGCCTCTAGACTTGATAGAAATATCCTCATACTTGGGCAAGGAGGAGTGGGAAGACCTCCTAGTAGCATACACCCAAGACAAAAGCATCAGTGAAACAAGAATGAACACGTCCTTACCGATCACCATAAATGATGTCTCAGTGGATCAGCCAGTGAAGGCCGCGGGGGCTCCAGAGGTGGGCCAAAAAAGCCCCGTGACCGCGGACTACCAGGACAAAACCTTGAAGCAAACAGATCAGGGAACCGCGTGGAGCAGCCTGCTCAAAACAATACAACTCCTGGTAGAAGCCCTCAACTACCAATCAGACAAAATGGACACCCAACTGTCGCTACTTGACACATTGGCTGTATTTGTGGTGGCCATTGATGGGAAATTGGGCACGCTGAATACTTTTCTTCAAAATAAACTGCCATTAACAAACCAGGAATCTGGCTGTTACAAAGAAGGATGCGGATGCGGTCCAATAATCGACAAACTGTCGACACTACCAACAATAATGAGCAATTTGTGCACAGAATTTAGAAGAACAACCAAGTGTAGGCAAAGTAACTCCTGTACCAGCCCTCTTGTGGCTGCATCTAACCATCTAATGACCAAAGAGGTGCTGAGGAACAACGGACAAATCAATCCTAATTCAAAGGCCCTCACACCCACAAAACCACCAACCCGGGTGGCTAGCAAAACAAGAAACACAGAATCTCAATCTCCTGATATCACAGAGGAAGAAATAACAAACCCAAAAATGAACGCCAAACAAAGACGAGCAAAAAAACGCAAAGGCAGGAAACAGAAAATCGATTCTCAACGCAATGGGTTTCTACAACTATGTGGGAACACTCCTAATATGGAACAAAGTACAGCACGTCCCGAGGGTGCCACACATCTATCAGAATCGGATGAAGTCATCGGCACATCTGAGACCCCGATCAAGGCAACAACCATCAAAGGGCCAGAGTGCAACAGCAAAACAAAAACAAATCCGGAACCACACAGCTCTCGCACTCAAAAAGAGCACGGAAGAGGTACACGAAACTCATGCCTCCAACTCGACGAAACCAGCAACATAACCCCTGCCCCCTGCACGAAACCAGTGCAAAAAAGCAGCATGCAATCCAGCTCGGCCTGCCAGCAAATAAAAAATCATGGACCTACTAGGGGAACACAGTCTGGGATCGCTCGAGGACCGGCTATCACAGCGTTAGGCAAACGGTTGCCAGAAAGCTATCCAGCAAGGACTATGGAAAGTGCACTGTCTGCAAGGAGAGAAGCAGACTCAGCTATAATGGGGACATCGGGTCTCACGAGTAACATCACAAGACCTTGTGAAATTCCCCATCTAGACGGGTCACCATTAAGGAACCAACACACCTTTGGCCAAGAACTAAGAAAAACTACAAGTAGTACAAACGACGTTAAAACCACTGGCCAAGAACTAAGAATAACTACAAGCAGTACAAATGACGCTAAAACCACTGCAGCACGACTAGTAGAGGTTAAGCGACGGTCAGATGAACGACCACATGCTGAGCCGTATATATCAAATGAACACACACCTGGTCGACGGCTAAGAGTCACTGCATCCATCTCTAGTCAACCGGAAACAACTTCAATACGACGAGTAGAGGACATGGGACTCAGCCGATCAACAACAGAGAGTGCAATAGGGGGAGAACGGAAAAATCCAACAGGCACCGTCTGGTTTAACCCGGATTACATGTCGCAAGGAAGACATGACACTCTCAACAGAGGTAACATCTTAAAGCTGCTATCCCATATTCCATCCTTGACAGAATTAAAAAGCTCCGACCTGGTATCCATCGAATTTGTAGCCGATGAGGATACAGGCAAAGAAAACACAAAAGCAACTTGGAGAACCCTGGAAATTTCACAAAAATTAATTGCCGAAGCTGACACCTTTAAAAACTGGGGGATCACAATAAAACCTTATGTTAAGCCAGGGTACCCAGACATTCTTGTCCCGGCGGAAAAAGCAGCGGCTCCAACTATCACGAAAACCCTAAAAAAGTCGGTCCTCAGAGGAGCGGTAGGACCAGGGAGCAATAAAACTGACCAAGACAGCAGCATCAATGGAGTCACTGCAGATGAACACACACAAATATCTGGAATGTTTGACTCAGGATGGATAGCTAGAACTCTAAACAACAACGAATGACACATCGACCACAAGCCAAAGGAAGATGTTTACGACTCATTAAAAATATGCTCATGGAACATCAATGGCCTGGCTTCCAAAATAACTGACTCAGATTTCATGAACTACATCAGAAAATTTGAAATTGTGGCACTCCAAGAGACATGGCTTGTAGACCCACCCAACCTCCATGGTTACTTACGTTTTTACTCAGCCGCAACTAGGACGGCAAAATATGGGCACTCCAAAGGCGGCCTAGTAACGTATATTTTGGTTACAAGTGTGCTGACGGCAAAAGAAGAGGGGCCATCCTCTACAGCTGCCCTGGCTGTAAATATTTGCTTGCCACAACTCAAACAAAGCACTACTGAGACCGACTTCCTTCTAATAAATGCCTATATTAATCCAAGAAGGAAGGGGAAAGCAGCTAAAGATCTCTGCAGCTTTATGGAGACACATATAAGGGATAGATCTACACCAAATGTTGTTCTTACTGGGGACTTCAATCTTAACCTCATGGGTGCGACACAGGAAGATGTACAACTAACCCAAAACGCAATTTGGGATATCCCAATACAAGCAATTTCACAGATATCCCAAAAAACTAAATTAGGCAATAGGACGCTGGAAAATCTGGAATATTTTAATATCAGGGCTCTCAATGGTAGGACCTCTGGAGATCATCCTCCAGTCGCAACCTTTCACACAACAAAAATGAGTAGCATTCTAGACTATACTTTTTTATCATTACCCTTTTTTCAGTTTCTAAAATCATACCGGATCGGCTGCAGCGGGGACAGCGACCACTGCCCCCAAGAAATTACCATCAAGACCACAAAACCAAATTTTGAGCGATCAAAAATGTCAAAAGAGTTAACTCAAACCATCAACTTTAAAAAAAATTAAATATTCAGCAGTAACAGATGGAACGCTAGTGGAAAGGGCTAAACAGCACTTCGAGAGCCGCGCCGGGCATAGTGAAATTACGAAATGGGAAAATTTTACAAGTACTATGTCTATGTATGCTACAAGATCTAAGCCTCAGTCGCAACTGGGGGATGCACATTTTTGCAAATTCTCTCGAGAAGACAAAAGAAAAATAAAAGACATAAAGAAATCGATCTACTGTACAATGAGAGAACTCCAACGGAAACCCATGGATATCGTAAAGCAAGACCACGTTCGAAAACTAAAATCAACACTAAAAAAATTAAAATGGGAAGCAAACAAATCAGCTGAGGATAATCTATGGGCGAGACTCCACTCCGATATCAAACGGAATGACGGAGCAAGGTTCTGGAAATCAATAAATGCATTCATAAGACCTTCGCACCATGGGGTCTCATCAAACATCTCAGAGGATATTTGGGCAAGCTTTCTATGCACCCACTTCAGTCAGGCTGAAGGAAATAGCCAGCACTGCCAGCCTGCCACTTGTAAAAATCTAACAACAATTAACGATACAAGGCACTCAGAACTCTATACTCCAAATGACATCGAGAACTTGCCGAACTTACAAAGTATCATCCAACGCCAAATCAAAAAAGGAAGAAAGGAGGGAGCACCAGGGCCAAACGGTATACCTCCTATTCTTTACAAACAAGATGTGTCAGGCTGGGCAGCAGCCTTGGAACCCCTCTTTCTGGAAATCAGACAATTCAATACAATACCAAGATCCTGGAGGGGCTCCATCATCTCCCCAATCTATAAGGCAGGAGATAAGGCTTCCCCACTTAACTATCGACTGGTGGCTCTAATCGATAACGAGGCAAAATATTTTGCAGGTACCCTACTAGAAGAGCTGACAGATTGGGCAACAGAGAGATCGCTAATCCCAGTCAATCAGACAGGCTTCACTAAGTCAGTAGGCACGATGACGAATATCTTGAGCATGGGCATGCTCATTGACAAAGCAGAATTTAACAAAATACCAATCCATTTCTGCTTCATCGACTACAAGGCCGCATTTGATAGCATAAACCGGAAGCTTTTGTGGTCTAAATTAAATGACTGGGGGATCTCGAGACCCCTGCTGGACCTGCTCATTAACCTGCACACAGAGACCTGGGTACAAATAAAAATAGGGGACGGATCCGCCTTGTCAAGGCCCATACAGACCAATAGGGGCCTAAAGCAAGGCTGTGTCCTGGCCCCCACGCTTTTCAACCTGTTTCTAGGCGACCTAGTCCCAATTCTAAATGGTTGTAACTCCCACGCCCCTAAACTAGGAGGGCTCCAGCTACCTTGTCTACTATACGCAGACGACATCGTCCTAATAAGCCACACTAAGGTAGGACTTCAACATCTTTTGGATGCAACACAAACGTATTCTGGCAAGAACGATCTTACAATAAACCTGGAGAAAACCCAAACAATGACCATCAGCAAGAAAAAAAGGAAACCAACATCATGGCATTGGAATACGACAAGAATTGAAGACACTCCAATATACAAATATCTAGGAGTGAAGATTGATAAAGGCGGGCAGTTCTCGGTTCAGAGAACAAGCATACGAGGGAGAGGACTTTCACTGGCGATTTCGCTGAAGTCGCTAAATCACAAACTTTCTGGCCCCTCTCTCCTACCCTTGACTCAAGTAATCCGTGCAAAACTTCTCCCAACAATTACTTACGGGAGCGAGGCACTCAGAGGAAGGGATGCCAAGACCCTTGACAACACTATAATAGCTGCATACAGAACCATTTTTAGCCTACCCAGGCAAACCTCACCCGCCCAAATCAGGCTCGAATTTGGCATCGACCAACAGTCCCTGGCAAGGCAGGGAGCCTATATGATAGCCTGGGACAAAGTGAGGAAAGCAAAACAAGGAACTCTGAACGAACATCTGTGGAAGGAGCTAGAACAACATCCTTCCTCAGCAGCAGCCAAGTACCTCACGGGCAGCCTAGCCAATCTAGGTCTAGAACAGCTCTGGAACACCCCAACAAACCACATAACATTAAAAAAACTGGTTAAAAAATCAGTAAAATTACAATCATGGCTGCAAGACAAAGAAGCTCTCTCGAAAAGAACACATGGCTGGCTGACCCTAAATTCATACACTACTAAGGTACAACAGCGCTACCTGGCCGAGGGATACTCCAAAAGTGTCAAGATGTGCTTTTTAAGGCACAGGTTGGGCCTGCTACCTTGCACTCAAAACCTCCCACGCTGGCTCAAAATCAAAGCTGACCCCCTGTGTCGGCTATGCGGGTTGGCACAAGAGGATTTGCTGCATTTGATATGCTCTTGTGAAAAACTACAGGACGAAAGGAAACGCTGGCTAAAGCATCACTTCAATCGAAAAGGGATCCGTACAAGAAGGACGGCGGTCCTTGCTTGCTTTCATCCCAATGACCCTGGCTTGAATTGCAGCTTTGTAAAATTTCTGAGGGCAGTTGAAAAGAAGATGCCTAAAAACCTAACCTACAACTGTCCCAGTTCAACCGACCCGACATCGCTCTGCTGACCATTATTACGAGCTCATGAGGACACTGAGCAATACCTCACAAATACGAAGTCCAATAACTCCCTTTTAAACTTCATTGAATGTGAACTTTTTAACTCTTAATTCTTTTATAATGCAGTTTTATGCTCTCTCCTTTTAATCAATTTTATATTGCAATGGTTTTAAGTAACTATGCTAAATAAAGATTACTTACTTACTTACTTACTTACTTACTCACTGTACATGGGGTACGGTGCGTACCCCATGTACGCTGGGTGTACGGCACGTACCCCGCATGACCACAGGGGTACGGCACGTACCCCTACGATCATGGGGGGTACGTGCCATACCCGGGGGGGGGGCGTTCCGTACCTGTTTCGGCGCGAACTCTGCGTTTATGACTGTTTTCGGCTCCCGTAGGAAAAGGGTCGTACGGCACGTACCCGACACGAATCGTACTTGCTGGGTCATAAAAACGTGCCGCGATGTCGCCTACAGCGGGTTCCGAGTGAGATTCGTACGGAGATTTGAGTCGTACGGAGTCCTGTACGACTCGTACGGAGTTCGGCACCTAGTACGGATCGTACTTCATCGTACGTACGGGACGGATACGATTCGTACGGGGAAAAAACTCTCCGTACGACCATTCGGAGCGCATTTTACCGGATCGGAATCGACACCTATTTGTGTAACTTTTACGCACCATTGATTAACATTGGTGCATGCGTGTGCTTTAAGCACTGCACCCGAATCCCGCGGGCTTTTCCCGACTTCAGCATTGCTTGTCCCGACTGCTCCCAGCGATTCCCTAGGCCCTAGGCCTAACCACTGATCGATTGGTATCTCTTATACCGGGGGCCAGGGTTCAATTCCCGGCTCGGCAGGGTCTTGAATCCTAAACTGTCCATGGACTCGACAATTCTCGCTCCGGTGCCTACTCGATTCACGGGTTCACACTCTGCGACTCTGGGCAATAGCTTGCTTAATCTCCACAACGGCCCCTCGCGGTGGGATGCCTGGCTTTCACCTTGCGGATACCCTGCCGGGGTTATCTCACAGGGGAATACCAGGACGGGTTCCCTAAGCAAGCGCTTAGAAACCGCTCGGTGATTTGCGCTATATAAATTCCTGTACATTTACATTTACATTTACATACCTTTTTTTTAGTATATGGTGTGAGTGGCCCCCTGCCCTCATCCATAATTGTGCAACTTTGTATGTTATACTGTGCTTTTGATTTAACGCTTGTGCCCCTTTGTTCATAAAGAATACTGGGGATTGTTTTTAGTAATAAATACATATATTTTTATAATATATACTTGTGTGGTGTCCTTTCATTTGATATTACAGGACTGTGATTGGTAAAACAGCTCGCTTAACACGACCTCTTGAGTTGAGCCTTTAAGGCTGCTTAGTCTATGCTACCATTAAGATAGCTTGTCTTCAAGGTTGACTTACAACCAGACACCATAAGGGATAGTTTGGACTGATACAAGGTAGTTCCAGAATTGGAAACATCATATATCAGGCCAACTTCTCACACTCCTTAATAAGTTCCTGTGGAACAATAAGCGACCCGGCTAGCGCTGTCCCTCGCCACTACACCGAAGGCGGCGGGCTGGGTTTCCCCCTGTTGACGGCTTACTAACAGGCGTCCTGTCTCCGTTATATAGCGGAATGGAACAGACCCTTCAAACAAGGGTCTGCTCCATTCCTCTATGCAAACATTGGAACTTTATGGATCAGACGGTGGCGGGCTGTAGCATCTGGCGGGAGCTGTGGTTACTGCGCAAACACAAAGCGTGGGGCCTGTACTCTTCCCCAGTGACCTCCAGACCCTAAAAGCATGGGACCAGTTGGCGCAGCGCAGGGGGTGGACTACCTTTCCCTCCCCAATGATTCCTATTGTAGATAATCCCGACTTCCCACCGGGTTGTGCGTCTCAAGTCTTCCATCGCTGGCGGGAGGAAGGCTGTAAGAGGGTGGGCTCCCTCTTCGAACTTGATGGCCTGATCCCATTTGCTCACTTATGTAAGGAGTACTTCCAGTTGCCAGAGGCTGACGCCTTTCATTATTCGCAGTTAGCTCACTGGGTGACCCAGCCAGCCAATCTCGCCTCTATGTCTCGCCTCTTGTCGGTGTTTGAAAAATGGTTAGTTTGCAAGTAGGATGACCGCAAGATCATCCCTGAGTTATACGCGATGATTCTGCGACATCCTAAGAAGCAGCGTACGAAAGCGCAGGTCCACTGGGAGACAGAGTTAGGGCGCCCCTTGACAAGAAAGGAGTGGTAGCACATCTTTTACCGCGTACACCCCACTGCCTCTAACACTGCGGGTACCGAGTCGGCCTACAAAGTGATCGCCTATTGGTCCTATACACTGGCGCGCATCAAGGCATGGGATGTAACTAAATCAGGCCTCTGCTGGCGGGGGTCTGGCCTTTCAGGTACTTTGGTGCACTTGTTGTGGCACTGCCCGAAGTTGGTGCGATATTGGAAAGTGGTTCTGGATGACCTGGATGATGCGGTTCAGATTACATTTCCCCGGGGACCTGCGCATGTGTTGCTGGGGCTTCCTCACCCTAAGTCCTTTCCCTTGCGCTCGCTGAGGGGTAGACAGATTGCATTAGCTTTGCTAGCGGCGAGGCAGGTCCTTTTGGCGCAATGGGGTTCCCCAGCCATACCTGACCTACGGGATTGGATACAAAGGCTCTGGCACATTTTAGCTATGGAACGTCTCTCGTTGGGCATGGATGGAAAGGGCGCTGAATAGATACGCAAGACTAAGGGGTCCATTCCTACAACTCCTTTCTAAAGACCTGCGAGAAGTGACCTGCCCGAAATATCTAGAAATTCTTCAACTCATTCCTTTAGAGCCTAGGGGGGCTACGAACGCTTTCTGAATGGTGATATTAAGAATCAGTGGGTCCTGGAGGTTGGACGGTGGAGTTCAAAGCTGGTGCGGAGCAGGGTGGGGGTGGGGGGGGAATAGGGGGGTGGGGGGGTTGGGGGATGTTTGTTTCTTTTGTTTGATCTCCTAATAAAAGTGGTGACTACAGCATTGGAGGGGATGTTCTTAAAGCTCAAATCTCTTACGCGGGGTCGCCCTCAGGGTTGTAGGCCCAGACGCTGTGTTGTTGCCAAGAGATTGCGCCCTGTCGGCAAGTTGATGTAGGCAGCTGGGCTGTGTATTAAGTTGCTTCCACACACAATAAAAACGATTGACTCTAAATGTACCAGAAGGCTTTGAAGGGACGACATAAAAATCTGTGATAGGTTTACCAAAGGAATTTATCCCACATCTCAATATTGACACGCTAGAAGAAGATATACAGCTCATTCACTAGGATCCTTTCTGTAAATCTGCAGCCAGGAAGACACCGAGGAAGATTCTAGTAAACTTTAAAACATACACGCTCAAGAAGACAATCTTACTAGAAGCCATCAAAGCAGGTTCATATACAAGGGGAGAATGGACTTTAGAACTAGATCAGATATTTCTAGGACAATCCAGGACAGGCAATGGGGGTTGTGCAAATCTATGCCAGAACTTAGATCATTGGGTGCCACTTTTCAAATGCATTTTCCAGCCACATTAAAGGTAATGTGGAGTAAAAAGGTGCATAATATCAAAGATCCAAAAGAAGCCAAAATGTTGACTGATCAGATCAAAGCACACCAAAACAAAAATAACAACTGTGTTTAATTAATCCCGGAATGGTGAGAGGACTCCAGAAAAAAAGTACCCCTAAAAAGGACACTTGAAGATAAAAGGGAGGGTTCCCCAGAGAGGGATAGGGCGAAGGGCACATAGAAAGTCTTTTTGTTATGTTTAGCATAGGGTGGGGAGCATAGGGGGAAAAAATAATAAAAAAAGGTCCTCATTGACACAAAAGCGGCAGATTCCTCTGTGATGGGGACTCTATACCTCTTAGTTGTATACACTAAGACAGGAAATGACAGGAGTATTTAAAGACAAGGCAGTGTACATTTTAACTTGGAATGTTAACGGTTTAAGGGTTGCTAGAAGGCGGAAAAAGTCTGTAATACAAGAAGCTGTCCAATAGCGAGATACTAATAATACAAAAGACACATCTGTTGAAAGGCGAATGGAGTAAAATTACAAAAAAACAAAAATGGATCGAACACTATGGGGGTCATTAGGATGGCGGGCGGACTTTGCCTGCCCGCCATCCTCACGGGGATTGGGACCACCCGCCATAAGGGCGGGCGCATCCCTCATTTTTAACATTGTGGCGGGCGGGGGTCTCAGCACCGCCCACCACAATGCTAAAAATGCATGCCGCTTCGTGTATGCAAATGCTGGGGGGTACCACAGGCACCCCCCGTGTGCACCCCCACCTCTACTTCACTCTGGGGGCCCGCAGGGGGCCCCCAGAGTGAAGACCGCATGCCTTTCTGTGGCGGCATCGCTGCCACGGAAAGGCATCTAACTAAGCCCATGGTAATATGGCTGGCGGTGTCTAATAGACACCGCCACCATATTAAACCTTTTCCGCCCCGGCCGCAAGGCGACCGGGGTGGAAAAGCGGAGGACGGTCTTTCCGTCAGCCGCGTTCCCCCCACCATACTAATATAGCGGGGGGTCATTTATGTGAGATGGCGGGCGGATTGCCCCCGCCAAGCCGGAGTTGGCTACCGCCAGCCTGGCGGGGGCAATATGCCCGCCATCCTAATGGGCCCCTATGTGTGCACAGATCAGGAGTGCTGAACAAAAGGGGTGGCAATTCTATTTAAAAAATCTATTAAGGCACACCTGGTGGAATCTATGGTAGATAAAAGGGGGAGATGGGCCATAGCTAAAGTTAAATTGTATGATAACTGGATTGTAATTGTAGGATACTATGACCCCAATACCGACGACCCAGTACCACTTCAGGACCTATATGACTCCCTCCTGGATGTAAATGTCCCAATTGTATTGGGGAGGACTTTAATGTTCTGATTGACCAAATCCTTGAAAAATCGTCCCCCCAGGAATATAGTTAACACTCCAAAAATTCATGATGGAAAACCTGAGTTTAATAGATATTTGGAGCGAAAAGGGAAGCAAGGATAAGAGATACAACTTTAATAACAAAAAATATGGGCACTTTTCAAGAATCAATTTTTTAGTTGCTAGCAGAATCGGCAATAAAGTTTCCAACATAAAACACATAGTAGAGCATTTATGAGATCATTCAGCGGTCAGTTTGGCACTTATACTCAATCAACCCCTGACCCAAAAGAGATGGACGTTAATCATGTACTATTAATGAATACCAATGAAGTCCAAATTTCAAAGAAAGACACAAAGGAATTTTTCCAGTTTAACAGACTCTCAGCTCTGATGCACATAGTTTGGAACACATATAAACCTTTTCTAAGGGGATGTTTAGTCAGTCTCTCAATAAATCAGATTAGGGAGAGGAAAGTCAAAATCGAGAAATTAGAATATAATATAACTAGGGGCCATGTGTAGATGGCCAATTAGCGAGAGTTAACGCTAAAATTTGCTGAATTTCAGCGTTTGCGATAGCTATTTGGCAGCAAGCAATGTGGGTAGGTTGAAACCTACTAGCAAAATAATGAATTGCAGAATTGCGATTCCTTATTTTGCTCTTGCATTTAAGGAATCGCAAACTGCAATTCCTTAAATGCAATGTAAGTAGCACAAAAGAAAGTGCACTTTAGCCTTAAGGAATCGCTAATTACCACCAACTTCAAGTTGGTGGTAGTTAGTGATTTCCTTTAAAAAAACACTTTTTTGCTTTTTTTTAAGTGCCATGTGGCAAACAGTCATGCCCTTAGTGCATGTATGTGCGCCACATGTGCACTCATGCACATTTCAGGGGTGCAACAGGGTGTCCATTTGGAACCCTGGCACCCTTGAAATTGCTCCCGCAATTTGCGAGTGACTCTTGGTGACTCGCAAATTGCAGGAGCAATTCCTATTCATTCCTATGGGCCTCTTGGCTCTTAGGAATGAATGGGAAGATATTATTTAACTGCAAATCGCAATTTGCGATTCACAATTAAGGAATATTAAGGAATCGCGAAACATATTGGGATTCCAGCTACACGGCATTTTGCGATTCCTTAATAGCGATTCCCTAAAAATCGCTATTAAGGAATCGGAGACATGCATTTACCTACATCTGGCCCTAGGTGGTCTAAGGAGTTAGAGAACCCCTTGAACACACAAGCCCAGACTCTAATACGGGGTAATCTACAGGAAGCGAAACTTTGATTATCCAATTTTCTAGTAGAAGAAATTAAAAAGAAATGGGAGGCTAGTAAGATTTCCCACTACAAGCCCAGCCTCTAATACGGGGTAATCTACAGGAAGCGAAACTTAGATGATCCAATTTTTTAGTAGAAGAAATTAAAAAGAAATGGGAGGCTAGTAAGATTTCCCACTACAAATATGGAGGGCTGTGGGAAGTTTCTGGCGTGGAAAACTAAATTGGAAGTGAGTAGGAATAATATTGCTGAAAGTTTAGTTCCTAAATCGTAAAAGTGAGACTGTGTAAGGAAGACAAAGATTGGAGGAGGCCTTTGCATGGTTCTTTACTTGTACAACGAAGACTTAGTTGTATCTAAAGATCAATTACAGAGCCATTTTGAGGGGACAGATATCCCATGGTTGACTCCCATCTCAACAGAACTCCTAAGTGCAGAGATAAGTTTAGAAGAAGTTATACTAGGATTGGGAAGAATGGAAAAAGGGAAAGCAGCAGACCCAGAGAGTCTCCCCAAAGAGCTATATAAAGTTCTTAAAGAGGAACTGGCCCCGTGGTTTAAGAAATTGATAAACGGTGCATTTTTGGAAGGAAAAGAATTACCACACGCCTGGGAAGAAGCAATAATTAGCATTATAATAAAACCAAACCAAAATCTCAAACTCTGCGAATCATACAGGCCGATTTCTCTTTTAAACTCAGATTATAAAATATATACGCAAATCTTGGCAAAACGATTAGAGAGTGTTATTGGCCAACTAATACATCCTGACCAAAAGGGTTTTTATAAAGGGGAGACATCTGCATGAATTGACCCAGGAATTGATTGGAACAATAGACCTAGCCATAACAAGTAAAACCCCTGACAATCCTTACTTTCGACGCTGCCAAAGCATTTAATAGGGTCAGTCGGCACTTTCTACATTGGTTGATTAGGCAAAATGATTTAGGGGAGACATTTTCAAGGGCAGTGCTAGCGATATATTATAATCCACTGCTAGAATTCTGGTAAATGGAAACCTCACGGGACACGTGAGAAATGACCTTTATCACCTTGGCAACAAAAATAAGAGCACATTTAAATATTAGACCTTTTAAATATAGAAGCTGGGAAAAAGAAGGTGGGTCTTTATGCAGATGATTTATACCAGTGAGATGGAAACATCCTACTTAGAGATTGTTAAAACGTTAGAGGAATTTGGTAAAGTATCAGATTACCTTATAACCTGCAAAAAATTGAAATAATGGAGTGGAACAATAATGGTCTTAGGCCCTTGGTGAAACAAGAGATTAGATACTTGGGTATTCAGGTGGTACAGAATCTTAGTGACCTGGCTCAGATAAAGCTCTTAATGGCAAAAAAAGAAACTATAAAGCTACTGAGAACTTGGACAAGTCTCCCTTTATCCTTCCTAGGTAGATCAAGTTGATTGAAAATGCCCATTGTACCTAAGTTTACATTTATTTTCGATACAATCACTTTGGAGTTCAACGTGGACATTGTTAAAAACTACAAGAGGCGTTGTGCCATTTAATTTGGGCAGATAAAGGGATAAGGATTGCATGGAAAAAACTACGTCAGAGAACGATCAGTGGAGGAATTGCAAGGCCTGATAAAGTCCTCTGAATTGCCTGCTTAATCTGCTTAACCAAGTCTAAATACACTTCTTGATGTTATATGAGGACTAAAGATTTTTTTTTTTTAAATACTGTTTGGTGATTTATACTGCCTCGGTTCCTAACATCAAGTGCTAGGTGCATATAACTGCTTCACTTTAGCTGGTACCTCCATTGTGTTAATTTGGGCTGAATGCCTATGCGGATGACTAAGGATTTTTAAATGGGCACCAAGACCTAGCAAGGAGATCAAGTAGACGAATCATGCTCAATCGTCATTCAACCATGCCCCCTGTTTTATTTGCACAAACTTAATTAGGTTTTCGGATGGTATATACAAGGCTCACAATTAGGATAAATATATAAGCGAATAATATCCAGAAGTTAATTGTGAAACAAATACGTATATACATGGCCAAGTGGATCGTGTCATGTGACACTAAGGACTCATATTACAAAATGTTCTCGTAAACGTTTCCTCCCACTGCCCCCTTTCCCACTTGCTGGCAGGTATAAACATACAATGCTGACATCTTAAGGACCATTGGGTCACTCAAAAGCTACAAGTGCCTGCATGCAATTAGGTAAAGTATATTATTTTATGATGAAATATCCAGGGTGGAATGGAACATTTAAGGATATGTGCTCAGTGTAAGGCCGGCCATATGCAGGCAGTGGAATGTTTACAACAATCGTTCCATAAAGCCCATGAGACTTACTCAAGCTAGGATTTATGCAATTGGTGTAGCTGTATCTGGGGTATCCAGAGTTTTAAAGGTCTCTAGGGGGGTGTCCCACACTATTGCAATTGGTACTTTCCTTAAGCCCCAATACTCTTCTCTGCAAAGTGATCCTTCCTCCGTCCAGCCCCACTCCACTACGTCCTCCCTCCATGTTGTTATATTTGGATGGGCATCAGATTTTCATCACTTTTCGTCAGAAGGGCTTCACTAGAAGAAGTGCTAAATCAGCAAATTTTGTCTGCCCCCTGTCCTTTTGGGGTGGGGTACAGACCTAAGAGACACCCCCCTCAGCTAGTCTCAAGTTGTTCCCCCAAACGTTTATTGCAGTGCTGAGCCTACTTGTGATCAGTAAATAGTGAGCAAAGGAAATGCTCATTGCATGTGGAAGAGGTCCACGTCTTGCTCAGGGCATCTTCGACATGTTGCAGGCACTGTCGGGAATATGGCATGCAATCGGTGCAGTGTGATTTAGTCCCTGAGCAGTTTCAAAAATTTTATGAATTTGAACCTGGAGTTATGGGATACTTTGTTTGGAAATTCAAGTATGGCCGTCCATTCTGTGCCCTGTAGGCACTTCCCCAGATCTCGCTACCACCTCTCCCGCAGTTGTGGGTTCTGCTCCGTCCGGGGCCCTGTGTGACTTTATGTACTGTACAATTTTTGCATAGGTAAGAAAGAGTGAGTCCGGCAGTCCCCGTATAAAGTCAGCATGATTCAACAGCATACCATCCCCAAACAGCTCCTGTATCATTGTTACACCTGTGTTCCCAAGAACATAGTCTGTGTCAACGTGCCTGTTGGAGTAGGGAGTCCCAGCAGGGGTATGTTAGGAGCATAAGGAACAGTCTGGTCTGCATATTTCAGAGCCCGTTACCAGTATACTGGGGCAATTTTCACTAGTAGGGGTGCCGTAGCGGGAGCCCAAGTCTTGGGGCATAGCAGCTTGTGTAGGGCTCGACTGACAATATACACAAATAGTACACAAGATTTAACTCTGTATCCTGCCAGCTCCAAGAGAAATAAACTGGTCTGGATTATGTGCATGCCACACACTTGCGTCTGTCAGGGGTTGTGCATGATAATAACCACTCTATAATATTTAAAATGAACTGAGGAAGCAATTTTAATTTCTACCATCATGGCTTCATTAGTAAGCAGGACAAAAACAGGCAGGCAAACAAGGCTGAGGATATAAACTGCTGGGAAGATTTAGAACACTGATGCAGATGTTTGTCTGTATTTATCATTTCTGTATTGTAAACAATGCTAATTACAAGATTTAAGGTGCACATGTTATAGACAAGTGCAAAAAACACCATAAATAACACATCATGAAGGATAAAAACAAACCATATCACCAAGTACCCAATGACAGAGTCTATACTAACTATAGCTGGTGAAGCAAAGGAAAAGGTGCAAATACTTTTAATGAGCATAATAAAAAAATCATCAATCCAGCAATATACAAAACTCAAGCGTGTTTTGTAAAGCAATCTCCCTTTCTTCTTGCATCAAGAGGAAAACACTTTCAAAGTGCTTGATCATGACAAAAACAAGCCCAGCAGAATACAGAAAGTAAGTCAGGTTGGTCAAACAATTCCCCCTTTGGTTTGTGCATGAAGGTGCAAATATTTTAGAGTGACTGGTCAAACAACAGCAAGCATAGTATCATACAAACATCAAACCATTTTAATCAGACTATGGCCCTTTGGTTTGTGTATGAAGGTGCAAATATTTCAAAGTGACTGGTTACACGATAACAAGCACAGCAGCATACAAAAATCAAACCAGTTTAGTAAACCAATGCCCCTTAGATTTGTGCATGAAGGTGCAAATATTTCAAAGTGACTGTTAAAACAATAACAGGTACAGCAGGCAGCAGCATACAAAAATCCCTGTACTGTACTCCACCTAGGCGCACACACACATCTAGCCCAGAGTCACTACTCCTGCATAGCACTACACATCTACCTGAAGTAGGCCAAGGGTGAGTCAAGCACACTGAAGTTTCAAAAGAAGTGAGTGAGCCTGTTGGCCTCACTCCAATGACATAGGGTTAAAAGGACCTGTTCACTACTACTGTTCACACACAGTATGTTGCCACCATCGCCCTTGTGCTTCTCAACACCTGGCGAAGGCTGTAGCCTTCTGCCACTATGAGGATAGCACTTTGGGTGCCTCTCCTGTTCCAAAAAGACCGCTTTCTGTGAAACAGCCTGTGTCATGACACACCAGCATGATCTGTGCTCACTTATGACATAAAGCACTTCTCTCGATGGCCCAGGAGTGTTGTTAATACCCTAAGGATTTTGGTGCTCCATATCTGAGGCTGGTCAACAAATCAATGCATTCAAAATTATGTAAAATACTTTAGTCTCCACAAGAGGACAGGGAATATTGTAGTATCAAACCATGAAGGTTTATTCGAAGTTAATGTTTTAGAGAAGGTAAAAATCAGGTTTGCAGCAATTTATGATCAGAACACATGTACAATGTAGTATGTAATATGTAACTCCTATGAAACAGTATTAAAAATAAATAAACATACAAGTAAAGCATGAACCTTTGGTACCAGTTCCTTGAGGAACTTGGGAATGACTCAATCAAGAGACGCTCACCAGTAAAGGACTGGGAGCTAAAAGCATCACTTTGAAAAAGGGTTGATGCCAGCGCTAAAGTGCATTGAGGTAGGCTGACCAGTCTAGTCACCAGGAGGATTTCAGAGCAAGTTGTACAGGAGAACATGTCTATGTCCCTCATAACTGTTTGCCATGCTGCATGGCTGATGATCCCTCTAACCATCCATCACCAAAACCAGCCCCCTTGTAGTCAGCCCACTGTGGGTTTTCCCTCTGTCCCATAGGTGGACACCACTGTACCTAGACATTTGGAAGTAGCAGCTCTTACAGTGTTAAAAGGTTGGCACAAGAAATCTCGAATGTAGTCAGTGCTACCACCAATCCTGGCCACCAGTATCTGTCCAGGCTCTGGGATTCCCTCAGGAATACAACTCATAACTCCACCTCAGTTCTAAAAATCTATAAAGAGGAGAGTTTCTTTAGGGGGTACATTTTCCCCGTCTGCAGTGAACTTGACTATCTTTTCAGGGTACAGGTGCTAAGAATTGGGGTCTCGCCTTAAAATGTAGCTTTCTGTAAAACACCATAATTGCACTGACTGTGCTTCCTAAAATTATATTTACATGCGAAATGCTCAACATAATGTTTATGATCACATAAAAATCAATCAGAGCATACATGATTACAGTTATGAGGCTACGCTTCTGTGTCTGAATGACTTTGATCCATATTGGTTGTACAAGGGGAAAAATCTTAAAAATAGGGATTGGCAAAGGCCGAAGGAAATAAATGCACAAGGAGATGAGCTCAAAGTGATGCACTCTCATACTCCTTTTCTGGGATTCTGTCCAGTTCATTGGCTGTAATGAAAGGAAAACTAACATCATGGATGTCCTTTATCTGTAGAAAGTCTGCAGACCTGTAGAAAATTATTGCCTCTTCCAAACCATCCAGTCTCATCTGGACCCCAGTCCCTATACTCTAACTCCGCAACTACAGTTACATTCGGCCAATGGAACATCATAAATAGCTCCCATAACCAAGGCATTCTTCACTCCTCCCTAAAGAAGAGAAGAAGGGCATTATTACCTGATGCTGAAAACCCACAAGCCTGATCCTGACTGCACCAAGATTTTTGTTGCATCACTGGTTTTAATTTTTAAACCAAAATCCTAGACAACAGCTTTTACGTCGCTGAAATAACTACAGATTTAGACTGGGGTTTCCCAAATTGTGGGGTCCAAGCAATAAATAAAAATGCCTTAAATTCTGTATTAATCTTGTCACATTTGCTGTGCTTCAAGGACAGACGTCAAAGGTAAAGCTATGTCTCCTGCCAATTTGCGGCCTATGTTTTTTTGTCTTGAGGATTGAGGTTTACAAACTCCTCTCACTTTGCAGTCAAGGAAAGGAAAGTGAATTATGTGATAATCTTGATAGGGTGCATGGATTGTGCAAGCAAAGAGTGTAGGATGTCGTTTTTGTATGATACACCAAACGTACATACCTGCAAACGAACAGTACACATTCAGTCAGTCAGTCAGTCAGTCAAATATCTTTATTCGGTTAATTAAAACCATAAAAGCAATACACAATTCATTTTTTTAAAATAAGAACTATACAAATAGATTAAAATTAGCAATTAAACAAACTATACACATGTTGCAGTTCCTAAAATGATTCATTAAAAAAGGTTTTTTTAAAAGAAGTTTTTTTGTTATTAAAAAATATGAATACAAAACAGGTTCACTATAAGAAAAGGACCAGAAAAAGACAAGCGCCTCCATGTCCCAATGATCCTTATCCGGTGTCCCAGAATAAAGTTGATAAAATGTCAACCAGGATGTATATTTGTCTGGGTAGGTCTTGCCTTATTCAATCGGGCAGCCGCCACCAAGAAACTGGCTACACCATATGTGACCTGCACAGTGTTCAACATTTGCAGGTGTAAAAGTGCAGGCCTTACTTGGACAAAATTAAGTTCCTTCAAAATGGGATATAAAAACTTTTTCCGGGGCTCCAGATAGTGTTCGCAAAACATCACAAAGTGGACTGTGTCCTGATTTGAGAAGCTATCACAAGTGCAAGGTGGGGTAATTTCAAGGGTCCCCCACTTTATGTTGGAACCCAGCACTAGATGGATAAGATTGAACCTAAATCTCAATAAAAGAAAACGATGGTATGGTTTTGTCACAAATGTTAGATAAGGTTCCATGGCAGAGGAGGTAGAGATTCGATATATGGTTCTCACCATGGGTTTGTTGAGTTCAACCTGTTCCCTATCTAACTCCAGCAAATTCCGGAGATGCAACTTAACCCACCCTACATCTTCTTTCTTGAGACCCTGTGGAGAAGAGTACATATCCGGGCGCCCTAGCTTCACGCATGCCGCTCTAACATACGCTAGCCAGGGAATACTGCCCGCCTTGTCCAGGGCCAAGCAGTCTTTGAGTATGAGATGGTTCAACGTGATCTCCTCGTTTGTCCAGGTTTTCACCCAGCATAGCAGGGGGGCCATTTTTAGAAGGTCAGTAATGTGGCCCAGGCCAACTTCACTATGGATGGAATATGTAGGCGATGACTTTGGGAGTGACAACAAAGTTCGAATAAAATTATTTTCTACAATTTGAATGCCTTGAGAGGGAGCATAGCCCCAGATGTCAGCCCCATAGGATGCAATAGCCAGGCACTTTGATTTGTAGATACGGATCATGGCCTCCATGGGCCTAGAACCTAATTTTTTAGAAAAGCTCATGAGACCTGTAGTAGATCTTGCAACTACGTTGGCCTTCAATTTTAGTTGAGGTCCCCAGGATCCTTTTTCGTCAAAAGTGACGCCTAGATAACAAAAAAAAGGTACCCTAGAGATTTGTAATCCGTTGCAACTAAAAGTTTTAATCTTCAGGCTTTTCCTACGTGTGCCCGTGACCATGACATGGGATTTTAGTGTATTGATCTTTAAATCTAAAGATTCCATGAATGATCCGAAATGGTCTAACAATTTTTGCAGACCAATGCCTGTACGGGCTATTAGGACGGCGTCATCCGCGTACAGGAGGACCGGGATAGGGGATCCTCCCATACGCGGGACGTCCATGGTGGCTAGATTGAGTGATTTACCCAGGGAGTTAATGTAGAGTGTGAATAGGAGAGGGGCCAGGATGCAACCCTGTCTGACCCCTCTCCCTGATCTAAATTTTTCAGTACATCTACCTTCCCTTGTAACCCTAACGGAGGCAAACAAATTCTGGTGGAGGTCATGTAAAAAATTCACCAAAGTAGTGTCCAAACCCAAATCCCGCAAAATAAGCCAAAGTTTAGAGCGATTAACCAAATCAAAAGCGGAGGATAAGTCCATAAACCCTAGATATAAATGCCCCTCCTTCACCACGGTGTATTTACTAATTATAAGGTGGAGGTTTAAGCATTGGTTCATGGTCCCCCTGTGAGCCCTAAAACCATACTGAAGGTCAGAGAGGACCCCACTCCCTTCAAGCCAATCCCCGAGTCTTTGTAGAATGACTCTGCCTAAGATTTTAACAGCAGAGTCAAGCAAGGAGATTCAGCAGTAAGGAAAGCAAAAATGAAGTACTTTTTCTGTAATTCTAAAGTGTGATTGAAACGAAGACTTTAATAGGATCAAAAAAACGTTACTTGTGGGTGCACAAATAAAAAAATATACACTGAACCCAATTTCCACACAATATAATTTGTGTGCAATAGAGTTTTTATCCGTAAAAATGTATGTCTGTGCAAATGTAGTGGCCATTTCAATGGAAAATGAGGCATCTGTAAATGACAAAGTGCCACTACACGATGCTTTAGTTACATTAAAAAAAATCGCCCGCCTCAAACCCTATAAACCTAGGTCGGTTGTGAAAGTTTGTCGTTCGAAAAATTGGGTCGTGGTTCGAAAACATTTAGGAATAACTGATGTAGATGGTGCTGGATGAGTACCGGACTCATGATCCTGATTGATTTATCAACCAGTTTTGATAGTGTTGACAACAATTTGCTACTGAACACTAGCGTCTCTTGTTTTAGTATCAGTGGGAGTCTTAGTCAGTGGCCCACATCATGTCTAAACACTGACAGGTGGTGAAAATAAGTGACTCTAACACCCCTTTGAAACACCACTGAGGTCACAAAGGTACAAATACTGCCCTGCCTCTTTACATTCAACTTACACTTATATTGAACCTCTTGGGACATTCTTCGACGCACGGTGCATTTAATAACAGCTGTATAGGATAGCAGGCATATTTATATAAGTATTAATAACAACCATCAGCACCCAAATAGAGGAGTATTTTTGGGCGGGAATATAAGGCTGAATCAGAACCAAGCCCTGATAATGACCTCTGACACAGAAAATAACAGCAAAGGGTCGGCTTACACACAGAAAAGAAGAAGGTCGTTCCTTTTACCAGATACAAAATATCATATCATTGATATTCATACTAAACTACAAACTTAACCCGGATGCCAGTATAAAAGCATTTGTGAAAAGTGCCCAACATCAGGCATTGCTCAAACGCCCCGTCCATCATCCCCTTTGGTTCAGCATCCGGCAAGACTCATAAAATTGGCAAAGTGACTCACTCCCAAAGAAGATCTTAAGCAGGTCGTACAGGGACTAGTGATTGCGAGAGTGAAATATGGGTTGTCTATTTTCACTGTTCTTCTTGCTGTCCAGACACTTCTCTTAAAAACTGCACTTTATGACCCAAAAGCCGAAGAAGTTTGTCCACATCATGCCAACATTCATTAAACTCAGATGACTCCCTTACCATGCGCACTGCACTTTCCGAGTGACCTCCCTGCGTTATGTTCAAAGCTCTCAAATACATTTTTTCGGGCATACAGAGAGATCCCTTAGCTCCAGCTATCTCCACGTGGAAATATTTTGTTGCAACTAAACCTCCACCCTAATCCAATCTGTGTTGTGCTTTTCCGCAATGGTATGATTTTGCATCCTGTTAAGTATTACACAAGGCCCATCTTTCTAATAAAAAAAAAAAAGTCGAGTGAAATAACGCCTGTTGTTGAAACTACTAACTACCTCCTGACCAACTCATAAACTCTCTGAACACGAATCACTGCCACTCACTCTGCCTACATGCCACACGCAGCACTGCTAAACCCACCAATTGGCAAGCTAATACAACTGCTCAGGGTGAAGGTGAGCAATGCAAATGCGAAAAGTACATTTTCCTAAGCTGCATTTGTAATTTACCAAGCGCTGGCAAAACCAATAGGTTTGTCAAGGCTTTTTGCCAATTACATGCGTGCGGATGTGATACATGAGCAGGCTCGGACCGTCAGACTCGGACGCAGAGTCGCAGACTCACCTGACACTTGACCTGAGATCTGGGGCCTGGCCTGCTGCAGCTCAGACTTCTGTTAGGCGCAAGGCCGCAAGCGGGGCGGGCAGAGGCTGCAGCCAGCGAGCGCAAGGATAGCCAGGTAGGGGGCCGGGGTGCAAATAATTTAAATTATGGTGGATAAAGGCCCGGCCGGTGACGCAGTGGACTTCGGACAGTCCTGACCTGCGTAAGAGCGTTGCTGCTGGGTCTTCTCTTGGATGCCACACCTTACTCGTCCCTAACGCGCATTTTTAATTGCGTGTGGGCTGAGCTCTCTGCGCATGTCATGACAAATATAAACAGGGGCCAGGCATTGGTCACCAGCCCTGCCCCCGCCCCCCCCACCCTGTTCAACGCGCATACGCGTCCCGGGTCAGTCATTTATTTAATATAAAGAGAACCTTGTGCACCATTTCTTAAGAGCCTCAGGGGGCCCCGTGCACCATTGTACCTAGCCTCAGGGGCCCCGGCCGGGCCCACCAACCATTTGCAAGAGCCTCGGGGGCCCCAGCCGGGTCCCCCGAACCATTTGCAAGAGCCTCAGGGGCCCTGGCTAGGGCCCTGCACCATTTGCAAGAGCATAAGGGGCCGGGGCCCCTGCACCATTTGAAAGATGCTCAGGGTCCCCGGCCGGGGCCCGCGCACCATTTATAAGTGCCTCAGGGGCCCCGACCGGGGCCCTGCACCATTTGCAAGAGCCTCAGGGGCCCCGGCCGGGGCCCCTGCACCATTTGCAAGAGCCTCAGGGGCCCCGGCCGAGGCCTGCGCACCATTTATAAGTGCCTCAGGGGCCCGCGCAGCAATCAGTTAAGAGCCTCAGCGGGGTCCCAGGCATGCATGCCTTGCACACCACCACCATTTAATTTATTAAAGAAGCTGCCCATTCCAGTTTGCCCTGTGTCGCTTCTACTGACTTCAGTTTGTTATGGACTGTTTGACATACCCCCACCACGGCACATATTGAAGTGCCCCTGATGACAACCTTAAATTCTTACCACTCAGTTAATGGAAGAAGAGGTTGTGTTGGTGTTTTCACTAAAATAACTGTAGATGGTGGCGGATAAATTGTCAAGAAACACCCAATCCTCCAACAAGTACGGGCTAAGCCTCCAAATGGGGACCGGTGTAGGAATCTGACCCCAGGATAAGTACGTTTTAGGGGGTTGTGTTCTAATATCGTTTACCCAAGATATGAGGTGTGCCTTATTTGGGATAAAAGGGTGGTGGTACAGAAGATATGGTCTAGTTGTGTATGTAGTCCGTGTGGTGGGGAGTGGTAGAAATATTCATGCATGCCAACATTTTTACAACACCAGACATCTGCAATAGTCCACCGTTAGACCATGTGTGAAACACCTTGGCATGTCGAATGGAAGCTGTGCCCGGTAAAAGAGGGTGTGAACGGTCCAAGTATATATCCAGCACACCCGACTATTCAGGGGTTCATAGTCCAGTCTGCGAGTGCTTTGGTAAGTTGTGCATGGAACGTATCCTGCTCCATATTTGGGACATATATGCTTCCCAGTAGTATTAAACAAAAAAGATGGCCAGATAGATACATTTCATACTTTTATATATATACACCACACCTAGCCAATAATCCTAAGCTGGCAATGTCATCATTGTAGTAAATTTTTACTTATTTACATATTTTTTGAAATATTTACATATGACCAAAAACAAGGCACAAGTATCAAGACTTTTTCACCATAAATACAAAAACACATTACACACAATCATAAATGAAAAACATTCATGTAGACACCATAGACAAATTGGGGGCGGGATAGAGATGCCTCAATTGATTTCACTAATGGGGCACCAGTCCTAATGTAAAATACACAAACAAGCGGCCTAAAAATAATTCATACAGGCTAGCTTGTTAATTATGCTGGAAAACACTTATAACGGTCTGCTTGCAGGGGACATTTTTTTCAACTACATTACTGTAGCACCCAATACAGTTCATATTCCAGCATAAGGTCAACGCGTTTCGAACCCTGATTCTGTTTTACAGGTTCTCCTCAGGACATGGACTGGAGGTGGCCTTCTCTGTCAAACATAAAATAATATAAATTGGTGTCAGTCAGTGGGAGACTTTTTTATACATCTTTAAACCAGACTCTTACTCTTATTGCTCGTGACAGTATCTATATTATCTTGTTTTGCTCTAAAACTGCTGTCTACAGTTCAAAGGAGGGCGGGGATTCTGAAATTTAATGAGTAGGGGGACATTCAGTATCTTGTTTTTTATGCTATTTATTTGCTAGAACAGGGTATTGTAAGCATAAATCCATACCTTTGGCCATTCTTATTTGTAAGTAATCACTTCTGCCTGGAGATGCAGTGTTGTACGTTACGGTCGCACTATGCTGGAAATAACATAGAATACCTTGTAATAATCCACCAACTGAGTCAGTCACTCTTCAGGCATATTTTAGGAAAAACAACTACCTCGGAGCTTCAAAGAGCTGCGGCTCCGGTGTGGTCCTGGCGGTGGCACGGTTACCTCTGCCTCCGCGCCATCGCGCGGTCAGCGATCTTTGTCTTTTGTCTTTTATAAGTTCTGCAATGACAAGATGCAACGTGCATCATATTACACTAGCCGATCCTTGTTGCTGCACACTGTTTAGTCTACATTTTGCTCGCCGATGTTGAACTTAATTTCATCGAGTGTACCGCTCTCCGGCTGCAATCTCGTTCTTAGTCGTCCAAGTTGGAACACAAATATGAGTCACGTGATCGGGACGTGTGCACCAATGCATTTATTTAAAGACACAGTGTGAGCGACAGTTACGGTACCTTCGCAGTGGCTGATGGTATTGGGAGTTTGTTGGTGCAAGCTTTACCACAAATTGCCTTGAAAGACGCTACATCAAATTTAGTGCTTGGGTTGACTGATTGTTCTAAATCCTGAATTATTGTACAATGTGCTTTCGGGCGGCTCGAAATGAGTGGTTGTAATTTTTTGATATTCGAGTGCGATCCCTGGTAGTACTCAGTGCTGCTCGTGGTGATAGCCCTCCGTGGGCATGAGTTCATGTATGTGTATTCTCACAGGTTACTTATTTCGGACAGTTCGTTCAATCCAGTCATGGCTGTATCAAATTTCATGATCAAAAAAGCTTCTTTTTGCGCTAGTTGTACATCAGGGTATCCTCCCGCATCTGCAGACCTCCTTATTATTGCCAAAATTGTCCACTTTAAATCATTAGGACTGTGGTTTAGTTCTAGAAAGTGGGTGACCAGTGGCACCGTTAACACTTTATGCTTGATCCTAGAGCGATGCTGGATGATTCGCTGGCGTACTTCTTGTTTCGTTTTTCCAATATACATCTTTTGGCATGGACATAAGATTGCATAAATTGCATATTTGCATTTGCAATTGGTAAATTGATCATGGCGCTATAATTTTCTGCCATCAGTAAATAGTGAGCCTTCTATTGTGATATCACATAAAGAGCAAGTTCCACATTTATGATGCCTTTTTACTGGACTGAAACCAAACAGTGTGCTTTGATTATCTTTCTTTGGTAGAGGCCAAGTGGAAGTGATCTGCTGCCCTATACTTCAGTCTTTTTTAAGAGCAAACAGCGGTGGTCCAATGCTAGGTATGGCATCATCAACCAAATGCCAATGGTTGCGAATAATTTTTTGAACAGGATGCGTGTGGGGTCCAAACAAGTAGATGTTCTCTAGGAGTCCAACGTGCTCTTTTCCTAGAGTGCTTGACCAACTTTCGGGGTTATCCTCTGTCTTGTAATTTTTTACATAATGCTTCTCCATGTGTCCCGAAGTCTTGCAGCTTTGCACAGTTTCGTCTCACCCTTAGGAACTGTCCATAGGGGAGATTGTTTTTAAGATTTCTTGGATGATAGCTTTTAAAATGCAGTGCATTATTTTTGTCCGTTTTTTTGAGGTACAAGGAGGACATCAACCCTTCCGGCGTGTGTTTCATCTCGACATCCAAAAATGGAAGTGACTTACGGTTGTGTGTCAGACTGAATTTTATATCAGGACTCCGGTTGTTTAGCCATTCATGGAATTCTTCTAAGGCCATCACGGATCCTTCCCAGATGCACCACACGTCATCGATGTACCTTAGCCATTGCTTAATGTGGGCACTGTATGGATTGTTTTTGTAAACATATTTTTGTTCGTACTGGGCCATGTACAGAACTGCCATCTCCGGCGCAAACGGATATCCCATCGCTGTCCCCTTCACCTACAGGAACAGCTCCTCCTCAAATTTGAAGAAATTTCTTTTCAATGCCAGCGCTACCAGCCTTATAATAAATTCTGTTGGTACTCTAAGGGGGCGAGGTCTCTTCTCAGGTAGACTTCTATGGCCTCCAACCCATCTTGTTGAGGGATTTGCGTATATAATGACGCAACATCCATTGTCACCAAAATCTGTGTCGTGGGATCAAATTGAAAGCCCTCCACCTTGTTGATCAATTCCATTGTGTCCCATAAGTATGATGGTACTTCTGGTAGAAATGGCTTGAGGAACACATCGAGGCATTTCGACACTGACTCCAAGATGGCGTTGATGCGTCCTTATGCACTTTGGGTAAAAAGTACAGTTGT
The DNA here is from genome assembly GCF_964261635.1 of Lissotriton helveticus. NCBI lineage: Eukaryota > Metazoa > Chordata > Amphibia > Caudata > Salamandridae > Lissotriton > Lissotriton helveticus. Next base: position 423,101,370 of record NC_136071.1, read on the forward strand.
GGTGTTCGAGGGTGTTTTTTCACCAAGTACTCTGCTTCTTTTGGGCCAAGAATCCCATTTTCCTTGCCTTCGTTCACAATTGAAATTATCTCCTGCATTATTTGTGTGGTAGGGTCTTGGGTAATTCGTCGATACCATTCTTGATTGTACACATGGCTTCTCCCCTCGGTTCTGTACAATTCTTTTGACCATAGAACCACAGCTCCTCCCTTGTCCGCTGGTCTGCTCACGGTCTCCTGCTGGTTCTTTAATTCCTTGATTGCTTCTTTATGATGTTTAGATAAATTTGATGGAACATATAGTTGTTTCTTTTCTAGGACATTCAATGATGACAATACTGTACGTTCAAAAGTCATGATATCTTTTGACATGTTGTAATTCGATGGACAGAAAAGGGACTTGTTTCTTAATCCGGAAGCCTCAGTTTGGACATGATCTGGTGTGTCTTTGAAGAACCACCTGAGACGGATTTTCCCGAAGAACTCCATGATTTCCATTTTGATTTTGGTAAAATCCATTGTAGTACCTGGGACGGACGACAATCCAAGTTCCAATACCTCCATTTCTGCTTTGCTGAGAACTCGATTAGATAAATTAATGATTGGGGATTTGTTTATGATTTGTAATGATTTTTGAGAGTTGTCATCTCCCATTGTGGCTTGAACCGACTACGTGGTTGTTGTTGGCCCTGGCCTAAAAAAGGCCTTTTCTGCTAATTTCTATTGGAGGAACCCTCTCCTGGATCAGAATCAACAGAGGCCTCAGAAGACGATGTTTCAAAGAACGTGAGAATTTTTTTCTTGGATCTCCCTTGGTAAGTATTCAAGAACCTCGTGGAGTCTGGTCGAGTATAGAACTCGTCTTTCAAATATGGATACACAGTCTCTAGATTAAAGCGCTTCTTGTCTTTCTCAAATGTGTTTGTTTTAAAATTGATTGTATGGTCTTTGAATGTAGCTAATTCTTTTTCAATTTTCTCAAGAAGTAATTTGGCTTCAGCCTCAGTGTGGTTGTCCTTAATAGCTTTTAACTGTTCCTCGATCTCTTCTTCTTCCTTTTTACAAACTCTCTGCGCTGTCTCGATAGTGTGTACCATCAGATCTCTGCTGCATTTGGTGCTGATACAGCTAAACGCCTTCCTGTATACAGGATTGTTGGTGAAAATCACCGGAACATTTTTTATCTGAAGTCCCCAGGGAATAGTCCCCGCCTTTAAATTTGCAAGTAAGAAGTGGCCATGTAATTCAGTTCTCACATGCTTCTTTTGTAACCGAATCAGATTATCTGAAACGTTTTGTTGTTTTGCTGTACTGCTCAAGGTAATTGATGAAAACAGAGTGGGGTCTGAAATAAGTTTTTGGATGTGATCCTCACTAAATGATAACGTGTCTTTTTCGGACATACTAAGTACCTAGGGATGGGAGACCCCTAGGCTCACTAAATGAACGCAAATTCAATTTTGCTTTTAAGCGATAGCCTTGCGAGCTGTTGCTCGCTCTACTAACACAGGGACCAATGAAGGCTTGGGTCTGGTTACTATCTGGCCTAGACCACACTAATTTATTAAACAAAAAAGATGGCCAGATAGATACATTTCATACTTTTATATATATACACCACACCTAGCCAATAATCCTAAGCGGGCAATGTCATCATTGTAGTACATTTTTACTTATTTACATATTTTTTGAAATATTTACATATGACCAAAAACAAGGCACAAGTATCAAGACTTTTTCACCATAAATACAAAAACACATTACACGCAACCATAAATGAAAAACATTCATGTAGACACCATAGACAAATTGGGGCGGGATAGAGATGCCTCAATTGATTTCGCTAATGGGGCACCAGTCCTAATGTAAAATACACAAACAAGCGGCCTAAAAATAATTCATACAGGCTAGCTTGTTAATTATGCTGGAAAACACTTATAACGGTCTGCTTGCAGGGGAAACATTTTTCAACTACATTACTGTAGCACCCAATACAGTTCATATTCCGGCATAAGGTCAACGCATTTCGAACCCTGATTCTGTTTTACGGGTTCTCCTCAGGACATGGACTGGAGGTGGCATTCTCCGTCAAACATAAAATAATATGAATTGGTGTCAGTCAGTGGGAGACTTTTTTATACATCTTTAAACTAAGACCAGACTCTTACTCTTATTGCTTGTGACAGTACCTGTATTATCTTGTTTTGCTCCAAAACTGCTGTCTACAGTTCAATGGAGGGCGGGGACTCTGAAATTTAATGAGTAGGGGGACATTCAGTATCTCGTTTTTAATGCTATTTATTTGCTAGAACAGGGTATTGTAAGCATAAATCCATAACTTTGGCCCTTCTTTTTTGTAAGTAATCACTTCTGCCTGGAGATGCAGTGTTGCATGTTACGGTCGCACTATGCTGGAAATAACATAGAATACCTTGTAATAATCCACCAACTGAGTCAGTCACTCTTCAGGCATATTTTAAGAAAAACAACTACCTCGGAGCTTCAAAGAGCTGTGGCTCCGGTGTGGTCCTGGCGGTGGCACGGTTACCTCTGCCTCCGCGCCATCGTCTCTTCCGGCCGGTGTTTCCACAGAGCACCTCTGGTAGGAGCGGTCAGTGTAGAAACAGGGTTACCACTGCAGCAGCATGAGCAGTACTGCTTGACGCCACATACCTCCAAAGCCAGGACACGCAGCCACAGGTCCATCCTACAGGCCGCTTGACTGCAAACCAGGCTTGACACTCCCGGAGACAAGTAATAGGTCTGGCATCTTTGTGTAGTGGCAGAATGAAGCCACTACTTGAGGATAAATCAGGATGAAATGGCTTGGCCCGGAAGTTCTGCGTTTATGTGTCCGCCATCTTAGGCGGTTGGCCACACCCCCTCGACCTTGCCCCCTGTTAAAAAGGATATTTTAAGTCACCTTTCTGTTCGATGACCTTAACCAGGACCTCAAGTTACTTACATTATTTTTAAAATGTACAATATGAGGTACTTTATCTTATATCTAACACCAGCTCAAAGTGATGGATGTAGCAGGACAAAATAAGGGAGGGAATGAGAGAAAGGGAACAAGCTGGAATCTTGTGAATGAAATCATCCCCAAAATGGAGAGGTAGTCTGTAGTCTACGTTAGGTGTCTAGTTGGCAAGGTGTAAGTAAGAACAGTCACAGCTCGCATGACTCGTGAGTGGGGGCATTTAAGATTTAAAAATAAATTTAAAACGTAACTTACCAGGTCACACGCTGCCTACGCTCCTGGCCGGGTGCCACATCAGGAAGCAGGCATCCTTCCTCCCCTTCCCTAAACCAATCACAATGCTGCAATGGCAACAATGTGATTGGTGCGGACAGCGCCCAGCTGGGCGCCTGTAGGGAGACCATTTTCGCTATGTAGGCTGCATGCAACTACATAGAAAAAATGCAGAGTGCGCATGACTGGTTTGGTCAGCCCCAGAGGGGCGACCAAACAGTCAGGACCCACAGCATTGGGCAAGCCACTCCTCCCTGACCCGACCGACCCCAACCCAACCAGGCATACCCTTCTGCTTACTCGCAGCGCGAGAAGCAGAAACATAAAAAGGTATTTAAAATACCATTGTCATGTTTCTGCTTCTCGCACTGCCAGAAAGCGGTAGGGTGATGCTCCTCCACTCTCATGGAAGAGCCGCCCCTGAGCAAGAAAGGCTCACTCACATAGAGATTGGAATGGCAGACTGTAGAAGAAATGCGGGAGAGACTTAAGTACCATGCCAAACCAACTCATAGCAGCTGACAAACATAGGCTACAAATAAACAGATGCAGAAACAGTCCAACACATCACAAATCGAACCAGACAGCATACAATCAAGCATACAGAGAAATGCAGAGGACGAACACACAGAAAGAGAATGGATAGATATAACAATACAAATTTCATAGCTGCGTAATCCTTAGCGTCGAGGTAAATGAAATATTGGTGTCGATGCCACATCAAACCTTGCCCTTAGCCTAGACAACCCCCTTCTGCGTGTGTTTTGAATACCCAAATCGTCACCTTCATTTAATTACAGCCCTCTAAGGTTGATTAGCTGCTGGTACTAATCCAATTCTGCCTGCATGTCTATTCCATGGTTGTCTCTTTTCTATAATCATACATATAAACCATTGGCAACCAATGTTTTAATTTCTTTATTTCCACCATGGCACTTACAAGTAGGCCACTTTGGTCCATCTGCATGAACCAATGGCATAGCAAGTACCACAAGCAAAGGGAATGATGTACCCATTTCTCTTCTGACGGATCAAAGTGGGGTGCTCTGGGCCCATCAGAACCCTGGGCCTTGGTGTCACTTCACCTGAAATGAAAACTGCATTTCTGAGCCATGACACCTGCAAACCTCTCTCCCTCAATTAATCACATCGACATTTGGTATACCAATCTCCTAAACCCGTATTATATATTCTATACGTTGGTTAGTCACGTGACACACCAGTCAAATCTTATCGCACAGAGTGAAGTAAATCTTACCTCCGCTGTACATGGTTGGGGAGCTCCTTGAAGACCCGCTGTCACTGTGGCAGCCAAACTTTTTCAGCAGCTCCCTGAATTCCCTCCTACAGCAAAATCAAAGAATATTAACATGTAAGTATCTTCAGAACCAGTCAGGGACTAGGCTTCGGAGCACTCGGATGATTGGCAGTATAACATAGCATATAGTGTGATACATAATAAAACAATTCACTTGTCTGTCTTGTGCACACTGTCCGTTACCCAGTGCGACATTATGCAGGAACAGCAGTGCAATCCACATTCCCAAAGAGCCCATAGCACAGGATGTCAGTGTTTACATTGCTAAAAACTATAGATTGTTCAAGACTCCCCAATTGTAGCCAACACAGCCCACTTCACCCCCGATCCCTTGAGTCAGTAGCAGAAGTTGCCTTTATCAAAATCGACTCTGTGCACACAGGAGTTCACTAGGCTCGGTTGACACCGGGTGGGCAGTTTCCACATCTGGTTGGCTGAGCTGCCAGATGTGTTAACCATGACCTAGCCCCAGCCAGGGCACCTTGTTTAGCCCCTTCCATTAGTGAACATGTTTAAGGGTTTTGTAAAGCGATTGGCTACTCCTTTGAGTGGGTTCACAGGTCAAGAAATAAAAGGGAGACCTAGGTAACTAGGGCAAGGCAAACAGCTATGGATTGAGATTTTTGTTTTTAAACAGAGGTTCAGAACCAATAGCACAGAGAGCCAAAGGGAGTTGGTTGCAATCCTTTGCAGCTAGATAAGAAAAGGAGCAGCCCCCTTTCTCATTCCCCAGAGCCTAGGCACCAGTGCCAGGGCGGCGGTTGCTGACCCGAGAGCTCTACTCGGACAGTAGACCTGAATGACATCTGTCAGTGAGATACAGAGGGCCTGATGGACCAGAAGCAAACACTTATATAGAATCGTCTTCTTCGCTGGGGGCTAGCGAAGAGATCGCAGCGGAGAGGCTATAGACCCACGCCAAGTAATCCAAGAATCAGGCGAGCCGCAGCATGCAGAACCCTTCGCAGTCTCCTGGTTGGACCCTCAGACAGAGCAAGAGAGGGAGAAAGCATTAGCATGGTCCAAACGCGATGTCATTAATGCATCTATCTACCGCCTCTTCCAAGAGTGTAGAGGTAAAAGATATACCGCCTGATTCATCAAGCTAAATTGCACTCGCAAAGGGCAAGATTCTCAGAATCTTGCCTTTTGCGAGTGCAATTTTTGCATTTGGGATTCATCATCCCAAATGCAAAATTCGCTATTTAAGAATTCGCACATTTGCGAAGAATTGAATTTAAGGAATCTCTATTTGAGATTCCTTAAATGCAATTCATGGAAGCATTTTAAAATTGCGAAATTGCAATTTTGGGCCGCTATTTACCGAGAGGTCAGACCTCTCGGTAAATAGCAAAAACTTAGAAAAATGCTTTTAAAAGCATTTTTCTAAGTTGCATGTTGCACACACACATGCCCTCTGGACATGTGTGTGCGCAACACCTGTTTCAATTTGCATTTAAGGGGTGCTACAGGGTGTCCTTTGGACACCCCTGGCACCCTTTAAATCGCTATCTTATTTGCGATTAGCTAATTGCTAATCGCAAATAAGGAATACTCCCCATTCATTCCTATGGGCCTTTTGGCCCATAGGAATGAATGGGGAGTTATTCCTTATTTGCGATTAGCAATTTGCTACTCGCAAATAAGGAATGTGTAGGAATCGCTATTTATTTAGCAATTCCTACATAAATCCCGTTTTGCAAGTCCTTAATAGCGATTCCTTATGAATCGCTATTAGGGGCTCGCAAAACGGGAGAATGATGAATCAGGCTGATAGAAACCAGGACGGGGAAATCCGAAGCAAGAACCAACCACTGCAGACACGTGGGGTTGAAAAGACTTGTTTTTGAACTCAAAGCCTAGATTCTTCGGCAGAGGGAGGAGGAGATGGTGGCGATTCTGATCAGCTTTACTTCCACCACATGGACTGAATGAGCCCAACAGCAGACTGTCAACCTCTTCTGGATTGCACTTCAGCTGGCTCATTTGCACCCAGCAGAAGACCGCATATAGGCAGGCTTTGAAAGATTGCTCCAAGGCTATGAGCCCTTCTCCACCGAGAGAAGCAGCTGCGTATCAACTGCACGTGAAAGGATGTTGATTCCAAAAGACTCAGCTGAGGGAGCAGGAGGAGTCATGTACACATTATAAAGAGGGGGACTTAAGGAAGAGCCCTGCGGCATCCCATGGTTAAAAGATTTTAAATCTGATAAGTAAGGGGCTAGCCACAAGGATTGTGCCAGCCATTCAGAAGAGGCTCACGGTCCCGAAATCAGCTAAGAGATGCATAGAATAGAGTAGGAGGTGTTGTTGAATGTCACAGACAGGTTGAATATAATCAAGGTGGCATTCTTACCCTGGTTGTGTGCCAACTTCATGTAATCTGCCACTTCTAACAGTGCTGTCTCCCTGCTATGTTAGCGACGAAAGCAAGACTGACAGGGACGAAAGCCAGAGGCTGGTGTACAATAGCCTGTGTTGCTCCAGGTACTCGTGGGCCGAGTGTTGAGAAGTTTATCGAACATCAAGGCAGCTGCAGGCAATAGAGAGATAGGTCTAAAGTGGGAAGGGTCACCCAGAAGGTTTTTTTTTTCAAATCAAAGGGCCACCCTAACCTGTTTTACTTAATTAAAGACCAGGTCGACCGCCTCTGCTGCAAGAAGTACCATAGAAGGTGGCTAGGGGTTGACTAGGGAGCCTGACTTGCACTCAAGTAGGGCCTTCTGCGACTCCTCCAAGGTTATATGGCTGAAGTGTGAGAGAGTCACCTGTTTGTGAGTGGAAGCTCCAGCCCTCAGGTGTGATGCAAGGCAGACTGGGAGCTCGAGCAAATTCGACTGGATTTTAAGAATTTTGTCCTTCAAGAAATCTTAGGGCTGATTGCAAAGTTTTTGAATGGGTGTGGTGCGACTCCTACAGGCCTTGTATGTCAAAAGTTTTTGATGATCTCAAAGATCTCTTTAAACCCATTAGTAGCAGGCCAGATTTAAAATCCATAATAAGCTGCGTGCATTACTTTAATGGCAGCATGATGTTTCCTCATGATACTTTATAAGTAGCCTTATGCCCCGGCGAATAGTTTTACCCCAATCTCTCTTGTACTTCTTACAAGCCCTGCTTTCTGATGCAAGGGAAGGAGCAAACCATGTTCATACACATGGGAACAGAGGGGAGCAAAGGTTCAAGAGGTGGACAGGGAAAGTCCCTACTAATTAAAGCTGTAGCCTTCACTAACGGCTGAACACTCCATTGTCATCAATGCAGTCATCAAATGTTGGAAATTGACATCTGTGTAGAGGAAGTCGACTACTCTAAATTATAAAACCAAACAAGTGAATTGTCAAGAATAAAGGCACTATCACCCTCAAGAAGGGTGGCCTGCAATTTGCATTGGAATTATAAGGACCAAGGTGTTTCTACAAACCTCTCATCCCCCGGAATTTAAAGCTGCTTAAAGCAACTGAAATCCCTGGAATAAACTTTGAGAGAGGAGGAAGTAATGGGGTATTGGACACATATTTCCCTTAGTAATTCCTCAGATCTACGGGGGATTCCCAGGGTTTAACCCAAAATCCCTGTTAATTTTGCACCCTCAGATGTAATGGTGCTTCTGCATATTTAGCTCCTGGGGTTCAGAATTAACAGCTCCTACACACTTGCAATAACGTCCAAGAAGAATTTCCCATGGGCTCGCCTAGGAATGCATTGGTCAGTAAGAGGGATTCCGTTTTTATACTCTGTCTGAGTCGGACCAGCAAAGTCTATTGAGAGGTGGGCCTTTGTGTACTGAACTGGGCATATGGCTGTCGAAAACAGCGTAGAGTAGTTGCGGATCCTCTTGGAAAGCATGCCAAAGTTCTAGTGAATAATTGTAGACCTGAGTCTCAGAAAATGTTGTAAGCCTCTGAGTGTGAAGAGGTTCAAGGAGAAAATCACTTTCCAGATACGTCCCAGAGACCAAGATATCATGAAGACCCTTTGTGCAATGCGAGGCGCTGATAAAAGGGATTTCTAACTACCCCTGTTATCCCTGTGATCAGAAGACTCAAGGAGCCGGAGAAGGATGGGCTGCACCCTATTGAGATTCTAAAGTATGACCAGGTCCTTGAGTGGGTTAAGTAGGAGACAGGGGCTCCACTGAATATCCTCAGAGACTCCTGGATTTTTAGAGCAGGCTAAGGAAAAAGGTCTGTTCTGAATATCTGTGAACACTCAAGTTGGCTATTTTTAAGGGTGGGCATAGTTCGCGAAGTAGCGCTACGCGAAGCTACGCGAAGTGCACTTCGCACTACGCGAACTTCACGTAGCACTACGCGAGCTGCGTAGTAGCATGTTCGCACTGTGCAAGATGCGTTTTCAATGATTGCACAGTGCGGACAAGCATCCGGCACTGTGCAAGCATTGAAAACGGCATCTTGCACAGTGCGAGCTGTAGTTTTCTGCTGCTCGAGGAGATTATTACTCGAGCGGCAGCTTTCTCAACGCGAACAGGTAGTTTCTCATTGAGAGCGGTCGCGAGCATGCGCAACCACTCACAATGAGAAACCTGACCTCCTCGCGTTGAGAATCTCGCCGGGATGTCATTTTGCTTGCTCGCGGTCGCGAACATGATGTTCAGGACCGCGAACAAGCAAAAAATGAGCGCTGCACTACGCTACGCTGCACTACGCATGTTCGCACTGTGCTACGTGCCGCTCGCGTAGTGCGAAGTTGCAAAAACTTCGCAAACTCCGCGAGCGGAGCGTAGTGCTTCGCCCAGGGTTAGCTATTTTCTGGTCTGTATTGATTGGCATTGATTGTGGCAATGTGAGAGCGTGTGTATTAATGGTTCAATTGCTCAGAAGCAAGTCTGGTCCTTATTTGCATGCAGCAAGACTCTAGGTGAGTCCCATCTGTTGGCATCCGTGAAACGATGGCTTGGAGACCAAGAGACATGTATAGGTGTCTTAGTCCATGAATTCCAGCTATTGTAGATACTGAAGGCTATAGACTGAGAAGTGGTATAGTGGGGTTCCTGCTTAGGACTGGCACATCATGACAAGTCGCATTAATTTATAGGAAATATTTCCAAGGGACATTAATCTTATGAACAGCATGCTACTCTCATTGCACAGTAATGTGTAAGATTGTATTTCCATTGTATAGTTGTAGGGGAGTAGGCTCTGCTTCCTATGGTTACCCCCTATTTTTGCTGTGATTCACTGGTTTTTCGACTTTAGTATGGCTGTGGCCCTGCTAATCAGGCCCACAGCCTAGCTGTTCTCTCTCTAAATTGATACCATGTACTTTAGGTAAATACCAGATTGGTTACTGGGTCACTCTTGTGAGCCCCTGTATATGGTACACTAGGTACCCAGGGCATAGGTCCACCCTAGGCCTACCAGGGGCTGCAGCATGTATTGTGCCACCCCTGGTTAGCCTTCCAAACTGACACCACATGTCTGCACTTGCAGCCTGGGTAAGGTGGTGAAATCACCCCTTACTTAGATATAGTATACCTATATATATAAAAAAATATACCTCGATTCACCACCAGCAAGGAATTAATGCCTGTGATCAGTATTTGAGCAGGAGAGACATTTGTTTTCGGGATCATAACAATATGATAATTGAAATGATTAAGATCTGTCTTACCACTAACTTTTTCCGTTTTCAGGGCCAGATATACCAGATATACCAGCAGTTGCGTGGTGTGGCGATGGGCTCGTGTTTCTTCCCCAGTTACTCTTGCTTGCATGTGGGCTGGTGGGAGGAGCACGAACTCAGAACCACGCACCAACAATGGCTACCTAATATTGTCAACTACTGGCGTTTTATTGACGACGTCTGTATAATTTGGAAGGGGACAGTGGAGGAAGCCAATGCATTTGTGATGGATTTAAATACTAATGAACTGAATCTTAAATTCACATCCATTGTAACAACAGATGCAGCGGAATTTCTAGATGTTCAAATTTTCATAAGAAATAACAGAATTGAAACCCGACTACACCGCAAATCTAGAGCGGGCAATGCAATTTTGCATGCTCGGAGCGCTCATCCGGCTCACACCATCAGCAGCATCCCTTATGGGGAATTTATACGCATCTGCAGGATTTGCAGTGACAAAGATTCACTTGATGTTTGTCTCAAAGAGTCTAAACAGCGCTTCCTCAATAGAGGCTACTCTAATCACATTCTAGAACAGGCCCTTCAGAAAGCATGCTCAGTAGATCGCATAACACTACTTGCACCTAAGGTTTTAAATACTCCTACTTCTGAATGCACTGTGAGACTCATAACCAACTTCAGCACACAGGAACGTAAGATCAGACGCATCATTTGTACAGAATGGCCCATAATTTTGACTGATGTCATTCTTGGACCATTACTGTCTCACACACCGACTATAACATTCAGAAGGGCGCCTTCCATGCGCGATGCATTAGATAGGCCGATGCCAGAAGGTCCACTCAAAAAGAAGCTTGTGAACAAAACAGGATTCTTCAAATGCACCTCCTGCCGTGCTTGTACTTTCGCTAAAAACAGTACACACTATGTTACAGCATTCAGTACAACACCGATACCTATTCGCGAATATCTCACCTGCAGGTCTGAATTCGTTGTGTACAAATTGAAATGCACTTGTAATCTCGAGTACATTGGAAGCACTAAGCTCCCTGTACATCAACGAATTCTCCAGCACATTCGTGCTATTGTCAACAGTGACAACAATTATCCTGTAGCTAGGCATTTTCGGTCAGTACATGATAAAAAACTCAAAGATTTTGAGTATACTGTTTTATGTTCGGTACCTCAGTCCGGCCGGGGTGGGGACCGCATGAAGCTACTTAGGCAGAAAGAGTCCCATCTCATATTGTCCTTAGACACTAAGGCCCCCAACGGCCTTAATTTAACGGAAGACCTGAGCAATTTTCTATAAACTTGCCTATCTTATGCTTTATCTCTAGTCCTTGACAATCCTAAAGGTGTTCTTTACTATTGTTTTATACCATCATGTTTTCATATCTCAGTTGGCTGCTAGGGCGTTACTGCCTAGATTTAGTCACCGGCTGGTGACTACTTAAATTGTACACCTATGTAGAAATATTATATTGGAACTGAGTGATTCGTTTAGTTATTTCTACATTGTATTCTATTAGCATGGAACAAGATTGTCATCAACTTGTAATTTGTGCTGTGTGCCTTTTGTATATATTTTTTATGCTATGGGTGAAAGCTTCAATTATTGTTTTTTTCCCACATATAATTTGTCACCACAGCTCTTTTTCTGGTCATTTTTTTTTTGTGCAGACAGTACATCTTATCGTTAGCACCAAAATGTGATCACTCATGAATTTTGAAAATAGGCATTATGTCGCAACATTGGAAATGTGTTTTTCAATTAATTATTGTGAATACTTGTGATTCTTTCTATTTTATGGCACTATGTCGTTATTTCTTTGAAAGTAATCTTTTGTTCTTTCACATTGAAAAAAATCCATACTTGTAATACCATATATCAATTTGATTGTATTATCTAGTGATGAATTCCATATCTTATGTTTGAATGACTATGTCCCAATTTGATCACATTATCTATTTATGAACTTCAAACTGATTTGTAAATACCAGTCTGTCTTTTTATTTTTGCACTTGCATTTTAGTTAGTCTGTTCACTATTTCTATCATGAAATGCAGAGAGGGCGTGCACACATTTTTTTGTATTGTCCTACCTTTATTGTTACTATAAATATTCCTAAAGTTTTCTGAGCGCGCTATGTGAACGAGCTCCCTAGTGGAGTGTAACGCGTCGTCTCGAATTGAATAAATCGTCATCCTGCAACTCACTTGAGGAGTGACTTTTCTTTGCTTGATATTCGCTGCATTGAGAGGGATTTTGGAGGTCCAGACCTGTTGGGTTCCGCCGGTCATTAACGGAACAAGGAGTGCTTTTTCATATAAAAATATATATAGACACATATTAGCCTATAAGTCACTTCTATGGCAGGCCTTGACAATCCTGGAGGTAGAGTGCTTGGTTTTATGTGAGAGGGTGCCCTAGCATCAGCTGAGCCCCCCGCAGCTGTTGGAACCATCTCCTTTTAGCTGTTCTATGATATAGCCATACCATATACTCTTAAGTGCATTATAATCCTCGCAGTTAATGCTAACTTTGGTTTGGCTTTATCAAAACATGTCGTGTAAGGAGTCAAACACTTTGGAATACTACCCCCCCCCCCCCCCCGCCAGTTCTGGCGGCGGGGGTAGCATTCCACCCTTCTAGTGGGAGAAGACATGTAGTTACTGGTAAACCTGGTTAAAGTTAAACAGAGCCCCAGCATCACAAAATGGATGCTGCTGCCGCAGACACAAGTCTGCCCTCCTGCTGCTGGACGAAACTCCGGCAGGGGAGGCCTGGACAATAGGTTTCCTGTCCAGGGAGGTGCCAGCACCTCCTAGACAGGCTTTAGTGTATTGGGGCAGGGTGGGTTGCATTCAGTGAATGCTTTTCAGACACTGCCTGGGGCACACAAGGTTCTCCATGCATTTCCCAGTTCAAACCGGTTGCTGGGGCACTCAGCCCCAGCTCTGGCGCGAAACTGGACACAGGGGAAGGGGTGTAACCACCCCCACCCCAGGTCCAACCACAGGAGGGACCTTAGAGTTAGCCCAACCCCTAATCCTACTATAAGAATAGGATCCCAGTCCCTAGGACTTTAGATTACCCTGGACAAAACTCTGCAACATATATCTTGGACCTTCGGCATTCCATATCGACTGGAAGACGGAAGAAATATCCCTTGTGGTCAAGGAGTGACCACCCTGTTCAAACAGGCACCAATGGCATCTTTGCCGGTCTGCATTGTCGAGGCTCCCACCGTCAGACATCTCTGACGCTGACCTGCGCTCCCAGCAAAGCTGAGACCTGTAGAGGACACGAGAGACGTGGGACCGGAACTCCTGGACATCCTGCATTTTGCAACCTGCACCTACTTCCCGAGGTATCCTGAAGTTGTGCATTGGGGTATTTGAAACCCTAGCCCCGAGCAGCACCTTATGCACTGAAGCTCAGAGGCCCACACTCCACGAGTGTTCTTTGGGCCCGCTTTGTGCATTGCAGATTGACACGCCTTCGCGGTTCCTAGTCCGTTGGCTAGTGAGCCCCCTCGAAGGCCAATCTTTGATTTACTTTGCTTTGCTGGTTGCTCCAGGCTTGCTCCTACTCCTCTCCAATCTCGACATTCTGCATGGATTGCGTTTGCCAAGGCTTGTTGAGTCCAATCCGGATATCGACACCGCAGTCAACTAGATCCATTGTGGGACAGCTCGAATCCAGCTCCTGGTCATCGTCGACGTCTCCTGGACCTCATGGCTGAAGAGACAAACTTCACCTCTTGCACCTGAAATCACCCGACATCGACCTGCATCTTCTTTTCACCATCCTGGTCACTGGCTAGTGACCCAGACTCTGTCCCTTCTGCTTTCAGGTTCTTCACATCCTCGATCCACCCTTGGATCCACCTGGACACTTTTCCTCTGGTTGTCTGCAGCATTTCTTTGCAGCTCTCCATTGGAATCAACGACGAATCCGACACGAAAAGACACCTATGCACCCGGCTTCCCTGGGTGAGGTAACACGAGTACTCTGGTGCTCCCTTGGGTATTGACTCTCCAAGTGTCCTAGTCTAAAAGGGTTCTAGCGTAGTTCACCTCCTTGCGCCCTTAATCTTTAAAATTGTAACTTGTTCGTTCTCCATGGAAAGTCAATGGTAACCCGCGGCTGTATTTAGACACTGCACGCGTCTCCCGTGGGCCTCCTGCATCCTAAACTTTGGTGGTTCTAAGCAGCCCCAGCAATTCTACAGGCCCTAGGCCTGCTTTCTATTCCAGACGTGGTTCTTATACCACTATTTTAGTATTTGGTTTGTGAGGCCCATAGGGCACAACATATACTGTGCAACTTATCGTATGCTAATTAAGTTCCTTGTATTGTACTTTTACCTCTGACCTCATAAAGAGTCCAGAGGGGTTGTGTTTAGAATAAATACATATATATTTGATATATACCTTGTGTGGTGTGCTTTCATTTGATCATTCAAGAGATTATAATAGGTAAGACAACTTGCTTAACTCGCCTCTAAGTCTTAGCCTGAAGGCTGCTCTCCACAGCTACCACTAGGATAGCTTTTTATAAGGTTGACTTTACAACCTACCATCAATAAGGGTTGTTTGCACTGGTGCAAGGTGCCCACTAGAATAGTGGATATCATATACCAGGCCAACTTCTCACAATAGTACCCTGCTTTTCTACTGGAAAAGAAACTTGCATTATTCTCTGATACAGTAGTCAAAGGGGCATGTACATTCTGAGAAAGTATGTGTGTCTTGGCAATATATTCAATGGGTTTCATTGTATTGTATTGTGTTTATTATTTATAACGCGCAACTGTCACCCTACGGGTATCCTGGCGCCCAAACAGGAAAGTAGTCAGATGGAACAGCAATACACTAGCTGTCATGTCATATAAAACAGCAGCCGGAACTATTAGATGGAATCAAGGGGATTAGACTTTGGCGAACAGCCATGTTTTCAGGCTCTTTCTGAATCCCAACAGGGTGTCAATTTGACTAACGTTCTGGGGAAGCTCGTTCCACAGCCTAGATGCAGAAGTGCAGAAAGCTCTGCCTCCCATCCTCGATCTCCTGATCCTGGTAGTTACTGCCAAACCCAGGCTAGAGGAGCGCAGGGATCTGGTGGGCTTATACCAGGAGAGCCTTTCCTGTAAAGGAATAGGTCCCATGTTGTGCAGGGCTCTGTACACAATACATAGGGACTTAAAAGCGACTCTACTCCCGATTGGCAGCCAGTGTAGGTCTCTGAGCGCAAACATAGTGGAGGAACTGCGAGGTCTTTTAAGTGCCAGCTTGGCCGCTATAGACTGGACCCTCTGGAGCCCCTGTAATATGTATAAGGGGGCCCCTAAATATAGAGAGTTACAGTAGTCCAGTCTGGCCAGGATCACACTCCTAACCACTAGCGGTCCAGACTCATCAGGCAGAAGGGGCAAAATCTGTCTGAGCACTTTCAGCAGTCCAAAGCAGACACTGATGGTTTTATTGGTCTGAGAGGTCATTTGGAGATCCGCATCAAACAGTACCCCTAGATTGCGCACGGTCTTAACTGGGATGCAAGGATCAGCTCCCAGCGCAAGCCTGATCTCGTAGGAGGGTTGCTGACTCAGTTTAGCTGACGAGCAGTAGACTACCTCCGTCTTCCCCTTGTTAAATTGGAGGGAGTTTATTTTCAGCCACCTGGAGACCCTGCTCATGCAGTTCTGAAAGGTCTCCATGGTCACCGCCTGTCTTCCTTCTAAGGAGAACACCAGTTGAGTGTCATCGGCGTAGTTTCTCAAATCTATTCCATAGGATTTAATCATGGGGATCAGAGGCTGCAGATAGAGATTAAAACGAATAGGGCTGATCGAGGAGCCCTGAGGTACTCCATGACAGACCAGGGACTTGGGAGATGAAAAGGGTGCTAGGGCACCACCTGTTGTCTGCCTGTCAGGTAAGATTGTATCCACCTCAGGGCCTTGCCCTTCACGCCCAGTTTTTCCAGCCTACTTAGCAGAACTGCATGGCAAACCGTGTCGAATGCGGCCGACATATCCAACAGCACCAAGACTGAGGAGTTGCCATTGTCGGCTCGCATTCGAAGGGTGTCCAGCATGGTTGCCAATGAAGTTTCTGTTCCGTGGCCTGGGCGGAAGCCAAGTTGGTCCTTGTCC
Source organism: Lissotriton helveticus (assembly GCF_964261635.1). NCBI lineage: Eukaryota > Metazoa > Chordata > Amphibia > Caudata > Salamandridae > Lissotriton > Lissotriton helveticus. The sequence goes on from NC_136071.1 coordinate 423,117,711, forward strand.
AGTAGGCAGTTGTCTTCCAAATATCCTGACAGGGACCTACTGACCACCTTTTCCACGATTTTTATCGGGTAGGGCAAGAGGGATATGGGCCTGAAGTGAGCCGGAATAGTAGGGTCCACTGCAGGCTTTTAAAGCAGGGGGGTGACCACTGCCTGCTTCCATGCTTCCGGCACTATACCTTCCTCAAGGGATTGGCGACAGATCTGATTCATCCAGGGAAACAGCTCTGGCCCATATTCCTTCCAGATCCTATGCGGAAGGGGGTCTAAAGGCGACCCTGATGACACATTATGGGCCAGACTAAAAAAGAGCTCCTCTGTAAGAGGGGTGAATTTTTCCAATGATGACAGTATTGGTAGAGGTTCCTCTTCTTCTATCTGTGCCACTGCATCTTTGCAGCTAGCCCTTTCCTCCTTCAGCCCCCCCACAATTTTAGCAATCTTTTCCTCAAAATAGATCGCAATCTCATCACATAGTTCTTGAGTTGCAACCCCCTTATTACTCATACAGGTGGGGTGTGAGAGATCCCTTATGATATTAAAAATGGTTTTGGTACTGTTAGGGGACTGAAGAATAGTAGTGGCATAGAAGAGTGCCTTAGCTTTGGCAATAGCTCCTTTATATTTTGCCTGTTCCACTTTCAGCAGTTTTTTATCCGGCTCTGAATAGCATCTACGCCATTTCCTTTCTGCCTGTCGGCATACATTGCGTAGGAATTTCAGCCTTGCATTAAACCAGGGAGCTGATGGTTTCCTCCTATTCTTTATTTTTTTCAGAGGGGCAAATCTATCCAGGGTATTTATGATGTGATTGCAATACTTTTGATAGTTCAAGTCTACCAATTCCTCTGGATCATAAGATATGTTGCTTATAAAGATAGACTTTGTTTTATCCTTTGTGTCACCGGGCACTCACTTCCATTCCCCTCAGTGAGTATGGAGATCTGGAAATGGATTAAGGAGTGGTCGGTCCAGCACTGAGGTAGGATATCAATCATCTTAGTCTCAGTCGGGTTGGCGAAGACCATATCTAAGATATGTCCCCCTGAGTGAGTTGGTTTCTGTACCAGCTGATCAAAGCCCCAGTTTCCACAGATGTCCTTCAGATCCCTCAGATGGCTCCCAGGGACCCATTGTCCCATAGATTAAAATCTCCCAGGATCAGCATTCTGGAGTGGGTCAGGGCAAGGGCAGCAATGGTGTCAAACAGCACCTGGTATTGTGTATCCGCACCAGGTGGTCTATAACATATCAATCCAGTCAGGATCCTGCCTTTTGGTTCTTGCAAGGAGAACCCCAGTAGCTCCACCCCCGCCACCCCATCGATCTGTAGGGGGGAAAAGTCCCACTTGTTCTTATAAATCACTCTAAGCCCCCCTCCTCTTCCTAGTGGCCTAGGTTTATGGAATAGCTTATACCCTTCCGGGCACGAAAAACCCAACTCTACAGAGGTGTCCACACTAGTCCACGTCTCCGTGATGAATAGGGCATCTAGGTCCATGTCAATTAGCAAATCTGACACTTCCTGGTGATGTTTTACCAGGGATCTACTATTGATCAGCCCACAATCCAGCATTACAGAGGACTGTGGTAGAGCATTTTGAGATGTTCCCTCTACCCTCTTACCTATGGCTAATAGCTCGTCCTTGGAATACCTACAACCAACAGCGTTCTTGACCCTAGGCCCGTCCGGGGCACAGACGGGCACAGACGGGCTTTCCTCTGGCGCTCCTCCGGCGCGTGCGCTGCGCGCTTGCATACTGATCCTTAAATAAGGTGTGGCAGAGGGCACTTTCAAACACTAGAGCGCTAGCCCCTGGAGCGTTTCTAAGCCCACACCCAAAATGGCGGTCGGGAGTGAGGCGGCGCTAAATTCACCCGATTGGTGAGTCCTGCAGGGTCTTTATTAATTTGTAGGCAATGCGAGCATAGGGGGAGCATGGAATACAATGATGGATTACTACAGAATCAGTATTGTAAAATATATCACCACAACACAAACAATTTTTAAAAACGAGCAAAGTACTCCTAAAAATATTATTGAGCAGCAGAAGTTCTAAAAGAGCAGCAACAGCATGACAATCCTATTCGTTTGTCCGCGCGAGGCCGACTGGTCCCCTAAATAGTGTTTGTCAAAGGGCACTTGCAAACACTAGAGCGCTAGCCCCTGGAGCGTCTAGTGACAAAGCATTTTCATGGTATCATTATTAAAGCAAATGATTCTGAAACACTTTTGGGGCAATTTACAATGATAACTTACACTTTTGAGTAAGCTAAACATGCATGTTTACTATTATACGTTTGAGTAACCTTATTACTCAAGTTACTCAAAACTGTGAACTGAAATTTCTCCACCCCGTGAAACAGGAGCCAAATTAAAAAGTGTAGGTTACTTCTGCCAAAAATGAGAAGTAGGAAGTCCAGCGCCAAACATGGCCAACCACTGATAACGCAACACCCTTCCATAGAAAATAATGGAGGCAGGGACGTAAAATCGAACCACATACGAAATAATGTTGAATTAAATTCATATATTTCGACACCATCATGGTGATGTTTATATCCCAATGGTACAGTATATGGAAAAGTAAAAATGTTTATTAAACGTGAAAAAATTGTAAATATATTTTGGGTTAAAATATTACCATGAATAAAAATTGTATATTTAGTCTGAATTTAGACCAAATTAAAATAAATGATACTGCACTGTTCATTGTATTTTAATTTAAAATGAAATAATTTTTGAAGTTTAAATAAAAACAATTCCCACCTAAAGTAAAAAAAAATTGTTAATATGTATTAAAAATTATTTAAAGTGATGTATATATTTGTATATTTAGTCTGAATTTAGACCACATTAAAATACATTATACAGCACTATTCTTTTTATTTTAATTTAAAATGAAATAATTTTTGAAGTTTAAATAAAAACAATTCCCAACTAAAGTTAAAAAAAAATTGTTAATATGTATTACAACTTATTTAAAGTGATGTATAAAATGTATTAAAAGTATGCCCATGCAAAGCCTCAGTTGTAAGGTTCCTGCTGTTGCAGTGTTGCATACAGTTTCTTCATTGCTTTTCCACACTTCCCGTTTTTTTTTGTTTGGTAGTTTGTCCTTTTTCCTGGTCCTAAAAAACGTATAGCTGTTTAAATGGTCTTTTCTTTGAAAGCCAAACTGCTAAAGGTTTTTACTGATCGGAGAGGGTTATCCTGGTTTTCTTGAGTCTATTTAGATTTGACCTATTTAAGCACTGAATCTTGGGTCCAGTTGGCAAGGACCCCAAAACCCATAACTCTGTGTATTGAAGGCAAGGCCTGCATGAAAGGCACTATTTGCGCACTCTTAAGCAGCTGGAGAAGACTACGGTGCAGGACGCAACTGGAGAAGGCTGGGCGGGGACCACCGCCTTTCACCTCCACCTTCCAACTGCCTTCAGCTTTGGACATGGGTAAGCAGCACAAGATATCAGGTACGACACACGCGCCATCCAAGGGATCAACTATGAATCATTTTCTTGGGCATGCAGTCAGGGTGGTATCAAAGGAGATAGATTCAGCTGGAAGAAGACTCTCCTTTGATCGTGAGAATCCTTCCCTGCCACCCCCGATGTCTCTAGAGATTATCGACCATACCTAAGTTGTTGCGCAGAACAGTCTATTGCATGGATGAACCATTACGTCTGAGTCTCCTACGATTGATCCTACAGTCAAATGCAGAAGAAAAGCAGCTTACCAGCCCAGATTCCAGGACAAAGGAGTTAATGCTTGTCTGGATTCAGCCAGCCCCATTTCATCAAAAACATCTTTGGTTAACAAGCTTTGTTCTAGGCTCAGTTCCCTGCTTAAAGAGCTTTTGCTTCCCTTACCATCAAGGGTGGCTAAGATTGAGTCACAATTAGCAAAAGGGGTGGTACTCCTCCCAGGTGAATGTTTACCTGGTTCAGGAGTTTCCGCTATAGCATACCAGGGATTGAACTACTCTCTACCAGGTTGTAGTCAGTGTTGATTACACTCGTTGTAAACTATGTGAATGCGCATGCTGTAAATGCCATAAATGTTCCAGTTCCCATAAATCCTAATACTGGTCTTCATGCGCATTCAGGCAGCATTACTTCTATGTCACAGCTGATGTTTTTCTCCTCACGTCCACCAGGTTCTAGCTCAAGCTCCAGTAGGTTGCCGGTGTTAAGCCTTTCCCCTGAAGTTTCCAGCCACATGTTTATCTTGGCAAATGTTCCAGTTCTAGACAATTCTAGAATGTCTTATAAGAACAATTCATGCTTTGGAATCCTCCCCCTTGCCTATTTTTATAAGCCTCCTTGCACTTCTCCCAAGAGAGTGAAGGTAGCACCACTAGGGAGTTTGTTGGTTTCTATTGAGCCTGTCCTGGAGGCAAACAATAGATTCTCTCCCCTGCAGGGCTTTAATAACCTAGATTGGCCAGCCGATTGCCAATGGATGTTGTTATTTCTTCAACTCACATCTCCTCCTCAACCGAAATGCATGCTAACAAATTAAACACGCCAATCCTTACTATGAGCTTTATGTGCTGAAACACTGCAGGGTTGAGACTCAAAATGAAATCTAAAGAGTGGGTTGCCTTTATTGACAGTTAGGACATTGTATTATTCCAAGAAAGATGGGCTGTTTAGAACCTACTCTTTAATGGTTTTGATTGTCTTTTTATTCTAGCTATTCCCTCACATTGCAGACGGGCTAAAATGGGTTTGGCAACTTTGTATAAGCTTTCGATGAATGTTATGGATAAAGTCTTAAATAAGTATACCCAGCACTTTTAGGGGTTTTGGGTTAAATGCCCAGTTGATTTATGGTTTAATCACATAACTTTTTACAATAATGATTTTGCTCAATCAAACATTGGTAATTTTAAATCCCTATTTCAATTTGTTGATGAATTGTTAAATACAAATAGTACTCATGCATGCAAGCCACATTTGGTTATTTGCTGAGATTTTAATGCTAAATTGCAGACTGGGATTACAATTTTCACTCAGTCATGTTGATAGGTTGCCTTTGGTTCCCTGTGATTCAAGAGGTCAGGAACTTTCTACTTGCATCGGTGCATGAATGGAGAAGCAGGTACCTAAGCTCAACATATTTGGCTTGTGGGTGCTACTCAATGATCGACTATTTGTTCCTTTCTCATGGACATTGGATTTATTTGATGTCTTGGGATACTATAGAAAATCTTCTGGTGATCATAACACTCGTGCTGCAGTCATTTTCTCGCCATCTCCAGGTCATTATTGTCCTTTAAAGCATAATTATAATTTATCTTCCACTCGGGCGGTCTTGCACTAGTTTGGAAACTATCTGACACTGATTGTCTTTAAAAGTTACTCGTTCATCAATATTCAATAACAAACATCTGCTATTCAGCGCCAATGACGGTGCGAGATTACCAGCTTGGGTTATTTCTAAAACACCATACTCACCTGGGCCCATAAAACATTCATACAATAAGCTGGCAATCCTTTGCTGCCGATCAGGTCTTAATCTACCTCGAAAATATATATTTACCTGTACACCTTCTAACCAAAAGTTAATACCTTGCCAATACCTTTTGTGAGTAATACATTCCCACATTCCACTACAGAAAGCCACAGTTCAGGAAATCCGTTATTTCCAAATTCAATGGAACAGTCAGTATTAAGATAACTCCAAACTTTCTCATCATAAATACTTATGCACATCTAATCCCGATGCCAATGCTGTTTGAATGCCCTCTTTAAAAAAAGTATTAGATCTCTCAATTAAACCATTAGCTGCAGGACAATACAGATGTGTTTTCTCATGTTTAATACAATATTTGTTCAAGAAATCTACCATTTTCTTTGATGTGAAGTGAGTACCATTATCGGACACTAATTTCCTTGGAAAACATTCAGTGCAATTTTTTTTTCTCCCAAGAATTCAATAACAAAATCAGTAGTAGGAAAAAAAACAAAATCCAACGTAACCCATTTAGAGTGGTAGTCAGTGAGAACAATAAGATATTTCATTTCATTGCAAAGAACATTATAAGGTCCTGAAAAATCTATTGCTAATTTTTCCCAAGGTTCATTAGGCAAAATATTAACACAGGTTGGAACTTTGCTATTTTTCCAATGCTTATCAGATAATAAGCACTCAGGGCATTTATTGATATATTGCTCAACACAAGCGTCCATACCAGGCCACCAATAAAACTTACGTAGCAATTTCTCAGTGCCCGACATACTTGGATGACCAAAATGAACAGCTTTGTCAAAGGTTCAATTAATTTAAATGGTGGAACAAACAAACCATGTCTAGTGATTAAATTATTCTCAACACTTAATTCAGAAGAAACTTGCTGAAAAGGTACCAAACACTTTTCTAAGTTTCTAACTGGTGGCCAACCATTGGTAATGTACCTTATGACCTTGTTGAGAACTTCATCCGTATCATAATGTTGAACCCAATCTTTCTCAGAAATTACTCCAACAGTGCACCCTGATGCATCAATTGCTGAAACAACACATTCATCATCAGAATACTCAGTATCATCTAAGCTCTCTTTTAGAGGTAAGCTAGAAAAACAATCTGCTCTAAAATTTGCCCCACCAGATATATGTTTAATCTCGAAATTGTATTCCTGCAATTTTGAGATAAGCCTGACTAGGCTAGAAGAAGCCAAAGCTTAAAGCCACTTATTAAGAAAGCTAAAGGTTTGTGATCCGTCAGCAAATCAAAAGAATGACCCTACAGATAACTCTTGAATTTCTTGACAGCCCATGTAGAAGCAAGGGCTTCCCTTTCAACCGTGCTGTAATTAGATTCAGCTTTACTCAAAGTTTGTGAAATAAAAGCAATGGTACATTCTTTCCCTTTCTGTGACTGAGTAAGAACAGCTCCTAGCCCAACAGAACTTACATCCACAGTGACAGTACATTTTAAACCACCTGAAAATGGTTGCAAAGCTGGCGCATTTGTGATCATGTCCTTAACATTAATGAAAGCATCTTCATGACATTGCTTCCAAATAAATGTTTCACTTTTACAAGTTAAACATCTCAGGGGCTCAACACATAGAGCATAACCATGCACAAAACGTGCATAATTTTCACTGAGTCCCAAAAAAGACCTCAGAGAATCCTTATCCACGGGTGCTGGAGCATTGACAATAGCATCATTTAAGTTTTTCTTTGGTTTGATACCTTCACAGGTAATGGAATTACCCAAACACTCTAATTCTTTCACAAGAAAACTAAATTTTTCTTTAGATACTGTCATACTTTTATCATGTAAAATTTGTAAACCTGTTCCAAAGTAGTGATATGTTCGTCGATACCATTTCCAAAAATCAAGATGTCATCTTGAAAGGCTTGCACCCCTTTAAAGCTTCCAAATAATAAATCCATCAGTTACTGCAATACGCTAGCTGTGGAAGCTAATCCAAAAGGCAGCCTCATGTACTTGAAAGCGCCAAAGGGAGTGACAAATGTTGTTAGATCTTGTGACCTTTCTGACAGAGCAACCTGGTGATACGCTGACTGAAGGTCAATAAGCAAAAAATGAGTAACCCTTCCGATTGCCGTTAACATTTCTTGAATAAGTGGCAAAGAATGACAGTCCACAAGGATATTTCTGTTCAATGAGCATAAGTCTGCACACAGACGCACATTTCTACTATTTGTTTGTGCTAAAACAACAGCCGAAACCCACTCTGAAGAATCAGTAGGTTTGATAATGTTGTCCTTGCACAAACAGTCCAAAAGATCTTTTAAATCCTTCCTAACACTGAGGGGTTCACTCCTAACTTTATGCTTAACAGGTCAGCAAAAACTTCTTTGTACTTATTAAGAAGTGCATCCAATTCATATGAATTACTATTTGTACAAACATCAACTGAAGAAAAGGGCATATCTCCTAAAATTATGGGAGTATCACTTGCTGGTCTGAGCATGATTTCCATTTTATCTAGGTTACCCTATCCTACAATGTCGCACCTTTTTTAGCCATCCTCGTCACCAAAATAATGTTGTATCTTTAACAACATTAGTATGAAACGTGGAGTTGGTTGAAGAGAAGTTTATTGAAATTCGAAGTACAAGGGTAAACCCAAGAAGTTAGAAGCACTCCGGTGAAGCCGTAGTGAGGTCGAGTCATCAAGCAGGAATCCCGATGGGACAATAGCTGCACCATGGAGACAGAACACAACATCACTAGGCATTCCAATTCCGAGCGTTAGTTAAAGGGATACAACACCAGCCCTTTAGAGATGCCCACCCACCAGTGCCCAACCCATTAAAGGCGTAAGCAGTCTCACCTGGCATCATCGTCCCGAGCAATGAGAAGGCGCATGTGACTGGTGGCAGAGGCAGCTCGCAGGATATCCACAGCCCTGTGGAGATGGAGAAAACAAGCAGGTATGTCACTGTTACTGGGCAACCACTGCTGAGTCACTAACTCTACCATTGCTGAGGTTTAGTTATTGAAAGTGGGGCGTCGACTTTGAGGTTTTGACACAGGTATACTGTTGTTGAGTCCCTGACAGTAGGACACTGATATGAAGTTACAGTCACTGAGGCATTGGGTGGAGTCACTGAAGCTGGGGCACTGCCTGTACTCACTGTTACCAGGGCACTGGCTAGAAGTCATCAAATGTGGTGCACTGAAGATGAAGTCACTGACTGAGTCAAAGAGGTGAAGTCACTGAGGCTGCGTCTATGAGTGGAATGTTACTGGCACTGAGCACTAGGGGGAAGTTACGGTCTTCAGGGCCATCCCGCAGAGTGGCTGACACCTGGACACTGACGCGGTAACTAAACATAATATTGAATTTAAAATATAGAATAGCCATAATATCGAAGTCAAAATATAGAATGGACAAAATATTGAATAGACAGAATATAGTGGTGTAAAATATCGATTTGAAGGTAAGTAATTTAATATAAATTTTTAAAATATAGAAAGTCAAAATGTCAAAGTGTATAATATAGATATTAAAATATATTGAATTTTTATTAACATCGAATTTTTTAAAGTGTTTTGTATGTTAGTATATGTGTGAAAAGTGTATATTTTTTTGTAATTTATTTTAAGTAATGAATTTTATGTTATTTAATTTTTGCATAATTTAATTATGTAGCGGGTTGTGCGTTTATAGGGTAATAGGGTGGGAAGTAATTTAATTATATTAAATTAAATATTAATTTTTAGAAATTACTAATTATTTTTAATTTAATTTTGCGTTTTAGTTCTGTAGCGGGTTGTGGGTTTATAGGGGAATAGGGTGGGAAGTAATTTAATTATAATTAATTAAATATTTTTATTTATTTATTGGTATTCATTTTGAGTTAATTGTTAATTAATTTTTAATTGGTAATTATTTTTTATTCATTGATTAATTGATAATTATGTTAATTTAATTTATTTATTTTCCGTAGCGGATTGTGAGTTTATAGGGGAGTAGGGTGGGAAGTAATTTAATTGTAATTAAGTAAATAATCTTTATTTATTTATTGGTATTGATTTTTTATTTATTGTTAATTCATTGTTAATTGGTAATTAATTTATATTATTAATTAGTTTTTGTTATTGAAAATTAATTCGCTGTTAATTAATTAATTATGAATAGGTCATTAATTTTAATAACTGATATTTAATTTTCTTTTTAATTGATTCATTATTACATAATATTACATAGGTAATTACTTGTAATTAATTTTTTTATTGGTATTGATATTTAATTTATTTTTATTAATATATTAAATCATTAATTTCCATACTGTTAATCTCACTAGAGTGGGAATAGTAATTTTTACCCCTAGGCTATCCAACGCTTTCCCTACTGTTGCACTCTCTGGAGTGGGAATAGTAATTTTTACCCCTACGATATCCCACGCTTTCCCTACTGTTGCACTCTCTGGAGTGGGAATAGTAATTTTTACTCCTACGCTATCCAATGCTTTCCCTACTGTTGCACTCTCAGGAGTGGGAATAGTAATTTTTACCCTTACGCTATGCAACGCTTTCCCTACTGTTGCACTCTCTGGAGTGGGAATAGTAATTGTTACCCCTATGCTATCCAACGCTTTCCCTACTGTTGCACTCTCTGGAGTGGGAATAATAATTTTTACCCCTACGCTATCCAACGCTTTCCCTACTGTGGCACTCTCTGGAGTGGGAATAGTAATTTTTACCATGCCGCTATCCAACGCGTTCCCTACTGTTGCACTCTCTGGAGTGGGAATAGTAATTTTTACCCTCCCGCTATCCAACGCTTTCCCTACTGTTGCACTCACTGGAGTGGGAATAGTAATTTTTACCTTCCCGCTATCCAACGCTTTCCCTACTGTTGCACTCTCTGGAGTGGGAATAGTAATTTTTACCCTCCCACTATCCAACGCTTTCCCTACTGTTGCACTCACTGGAGTGGGAATAGTAATTTTTACCCCTACGCTATCCAATGCTTTCCCTACTGTTGCACTCACTGGAGTAGGAATAGTACATTTTACCCCTATGCTATCCAGCGTTTTCCCTACTGTTGCACTCACTGGATTGGTAATAGTAAATGTTACCCTCCTGCTATCCTATGGTAAGCATATTGTATAAACGTTTTATTAATATTACGTTAATATATATATTTTTAAAAAAATAAAATTGTATGTTTTTTTTATAACTTACAATAATTATTTAATAATTTTAAGGTTATTTAAGTATTTTTAAGTATGTTTTAGTTAATCATATTTATTATTTCATTAATTTTAAATTACTTTTAAGACATTTAAAAAAATTCAATATTTTGGATAACTATATTTTTTTAACGGTATTTTTGATTCGATATTTTTGCATTCTATATTTTGTCATCGATATTTTGGTAATTCTATATTTTTGTATTCGATATTATGTCAGTGATCCTCTCACGCACATTTTTTGAGTCTCTTACACTGGGTCTCACTAAAAAACTGGTTACCGTTTATGGGCCTCTTCTATCTGCAGGCCTGTAGACAATATGGCTCATAAATGGCACTTAAGGGAATTCTATGGCACGGAAAGGAAGAAAAAACACTGCCATCCTGTGTTTTTATTCCTATCTGACAGTTGGTCTAGATAGTGCCAGGACACTGCGCTGTTTAAAATGTTACTATATTACAGAGAAGGAGAAATTATGAAAATGATGAAAAAGACAGAGAGAGACAGAGTTAAAAGAAAAAGCAATGGTGGGAGTAAAGAAAGAACCATTTGAGACAGAAAGTTAAGAAAGAAATGGTAAGAATGTAATCTATGAGAGAAAAATGGAGAAAGAAAGAATGAAAGAGGGAGGAAGGGTGCATGAAACAAATGGTGAGAAGGAAGGGGAAGAAAAGCTGTAAGAAAGGAAGGGTCAATGGAAGGAGGGGTGAATGGAAGAACAAATGAAAGGATGGATGCAAAGGTGAAAGAATGGATGATAGAAAGGGCATAAGGATGAAAATATGGATTGGTAAAATGTTGGTTCATGGAGGAGTGGAGTGATAGGTGGACACATAGGTGAAAGGGTGGATGGATGCCTGTCTGAAAGATGAATATATCGATATGTGGATAGATGGGACCTGTAAGGATAGATGCTTAGATGAAGGAAATTATAGATGGGTAGACCGGAGATTCATAAATGGGTGGCTGGATTGGTTGGATGGATGATGTCTAGATAGGTTAGAATAGATGATGGATGGAAAGGTGAACGGAAATACAGATGGGTGAGGAATACATGGAAGAGAGAAATGATAGATGGATCGACAGGAGGTTGAGAGAAAAGATGGATGAATAGACAAAAGGTTCAAAGGATGAAGGGAACCATTTAAGGAGTGTTGGGCTCACTTAGTTCACTCGCTTTTTGCTGGTGCCATTAGCGATGTGACTGAAAATGTGAGGTATTTTAATTTTCTGGCGACGCTCTTCCTGCATTGTACATTGCTATAGACCAGCAGTCTCTTTCTAGACACTTTTCTCTGTTGACTGGCTATGTGCTAACAATCATTGCTAAAACGAAATCCAACGCATTGCCTCCTTGTGACATACTGCTCATTGGTGGCTCCCAGCAGACTATCTCCATTTACTTCGAGGATCTGGTCTCCTGGTTGTAGACGACCTGAAAAGAAAATGCAAATCTCATGAGCAATTCCAGCACAATTTGCATGAGAAAGAAAAGTGCTAAAGGGCGTTCTCTTTTGGGTGAAAAAAGAAGTACATTGACATTCATCTCATAGCTGTGGGAATGCTCTTAAGCACAGAACCACTGAACTAATGACCAAGGAAACAACTATACACACAAGCACGCTACTGATAACAGAGCAGCAAAGGCAATCAGTCAGTGAGCCAGTCAAAGTTCTTTATTTCGCTATATTTTTATAGCATATAAAGCACATACAATATATGCAACATTAAACATTATATAATAACACAGTACAGCAAGGATAAAAAATTTGTAACAAAATACAATTTGATAAATTATTACATTAAAAGCCATCAAGCATAAAAAAGACATGTTAAAAAACATCATTCCATTTCTATAAAATTGATAATAAAAATAGTAAATTGAACATGGCTATATTACGCAAAAATACTGTCAGTTTTAGATCTCCTCCTCTTCCAAGTGGACCATGGAAATGACACCAGAGAGTGGCATACAAAGGGATCAACAAGCATTTGAATAAAAAATAGCGCTGCCCGGCATTGCCTAAAATTATATTTGTGCAAGAGTGGCAAAATAAATATTTGTTTTTGCACATTGTACAATCTACAGAAAAATAAAATATGTAAGCCTGTTTGAGGTGATGTCCCATCACAGCAGCATGAAGACAAATCTCCTACAGAATAAACATTACGGAGATAGTCCAAAATCAGCAGTAAATAGTTTAGGCGAAACCTCACTAAAATGAATCGATGGTGGAAGTTCGGCACTGTAGCTAGGTATCAGTGCATATCCTGTGTGAAGGAGGGGTACATTTGATATAGCTTCACAGAGGATTTCATACAATTGGCCTCCCTTCTCTCTCTCTCGCAGCATTGAATAAGAAAATGTCCTTACTTCTAGAGCTTGGAGATTAATGTACAGCGGTGTGGTTTCTCGTAAATCTCCAGTAAGCCCAAAGACCTCAATGAACATTTTACATATTGCAACCACCTGATTTTATTTGCAAAGTCCAGGTCTAAGCAATCCCTCAAAATGCTGTGGTTCAGGTTGTCCTTCTCTCTTCTCTAAATTGACTCCCCCAGTGAGAAGAGTGCTAAACGAACTATGTCAAAAAGAAATGGGGCGACAAGTTCAGTGTGGCAATTACAATTAGGGGAACTACGAGGGAGAGCTTACAATCTTCTATAAATACCATCCTCTATGAGCTGCAATGAGTCTATTTCCGCCATTCCCCAAACTCCTGCCCCACAGATGGCAATGGAGATAGCTTTAGTCTGACATACTTTTTTCTATTTCCAGGATGGGTTTAGTCCTGAGTTCTTAATAAAGTGAAAAATGACCGTTATGCTTTTTTCTAACACCGGAGTCTGTTAGCTACAATGTTATTCCATATGTGCTTTTCATAAAAGACAATCCTTAGATAAGATAATGTGTGCACCACCTCCAGCCTTCGTGTGTCTTCGTGTGTGGCTGTTACTTCACTTTATTTAACGTGTCACTTGCGCTGTTCACCTTCTACACGAGCACATTTGTGTACACCAATGTTTGGATTACACTTGCATACAATGTAGTTTAGTGGTGATACAACTGCTTAAATGCAGAACAATTTACTTGTTTCTTCTTAATTACTGAGGTCCCCTTTCTCTCCATTGCGCTACAATTGACTTGTTTTCTTTATGTATTTGTCTACTAAAGGATTACCAGTTGAGAAATTGTTGTATTGTTACATATATCCACCCAGGTCTCAACTGGGTTTAAGGGTTACTCCTGTTTTGTGTTCATGTTACATTGAGCAACCGCTGGGTTGCAAGAGTTTGCCCCAGACTCAAGTCATTTATTTGACATGTTATATGCAACTAAACTGCACATTATGTCCTCCAGGAAAACCCCTAATTATTCAGATGACTACATCAACCAAATTTTGAGTGACCCCTCTCTTCTCTCCCATTCCTCCACTACCCTCCCTACAGCACCCAATACCTCATGGGTTCTAATAGACAAACTTGAAAACCTCAAAAAAAACAGATTCGCACTAATCTCCATGCACACATGCTAACTGACTACTTAAAATCAGATGTGATTCCCCTAGGGCTCCAAATCCGTAACACCACAGTTATATTTACACAAGATCCTAAATTTCAGACAGGCTTTAGTCACCTGGCGACAACCTGTTCCAGAGACTGGATGGTCCTAGGTATTGATACTGCCACCGAGCACAGCCAAAATGAGCTTGAAGAAATTGCTGAATTAGAGAAACTCATTCTAGAAGATTCCACTATCACAGATGCGAAGAACCTTCTTGACAAAATCAACAGTACCACTGCCACTTTTAACACTTTCAAACAAAATAAGAAAATAAACAAAATACAAAAAGACACCAAGAGCTATAACAAAGTGAAAACTTCTCCTTACTTACCTGATGAATTCTACAACACTCCCTACCAGCCACCTAGAACTAGGAACTGGGCTAGATATAGGAACAATCAAGCTATCACCTTTTCAGATTCCTCCATTGAGCACTCACACCCTAGGGAGGGCTCCAGCCTACATAAGAATCAAAATAGACCTCCACTCCTACCTACTGTTTTTTTTAGCAGGGAGCAGCAGACGCGGCAGAAGGAGAACCAGACTGGATTATAAGTACCAATATGCGGGGCGAACGTAAGACCTGCTGTAAATTTCAACAATGGGGACCCCTGCAGTAACGATACATGCCGCAGCCATGATTTCTTCTCCCACCACTGCACCCAATACGTCCCATCAGGCTAAACCTCACACCATTCCTATTTTTAACATTTCCAAACATACCCTATCCTCTGAGGAAGTCTCTCTCCTCAATAAGGGTCTCTCCTTTGTCCCTCTGACAGCAGTAGCTTCTACAATCTTCAGGAAGACTTACTACTTTTCTTCAGTTGCACTAGATTGAAACAATTCTTTTCTGATACACCTTCAAGGGATAATTTCATCCCATCCCCCTTCCCCTTTCATTCCACCTTTCTACCCCCAACTGCCTCAATGCCCCCTGAAATCGGCTTGTACTTCACAAAATAATGGAAATACAACACCAATCTGAATTTGTCCCTTACAATCTTCCCCGGGTGTAAGACTTGCTCTGAATAGCCTTCGAGACAACCCCCACATAATTATAAAACCGACCAACAAAAGTGGAGGTATCGTAATCATGGATATCGATAAATATGACACAGAAATTGTGAAACAACTTTCCAATGAGGTCAACTATCGTGCCCTCTCCTCTGATCTACTGCAAAACATCAGTAATCAAATACAAGAGGTTACTAACCAGGCCTTACTTTTAGACATTATGGGCCCGATGTAGGTAAATCTTTTTTACCACTTCTTAAATACCGATTCATACCGAATCGGTATTTAAGAAGTGGTAAAAAAGAGGAGGGCAGATGTAGATAATTGTATTTTTACAATTACCGAATCGGAAGGAATCGGTATTTACCGATTCGGTAAATACCGAATCGGTAATGCCCATTGATTCCTATGGGCATTGAAGCCCATAGGAATCAATGGGCATTACCGAATCGGTATTTACCGAATCGGTAAATACCGATTCCAGCAAGGGTGCAGGGGGTGTCACTTTGACACCCTCTGGCACCCCAATTACAGGCATGTGTGCCATGTGGCACACATACATGCCCTAAGGGCATGTCTGTGTGTCACATGGCACAGGTGTGCATGCACAGATGTGCATGCACACCTGGATTCGGTATTTCACCACCTAATTGGATTGGGTGGTAAAATACCGAATCTAAAAGGCCTGTAGCACTGGAGACAGTGCTACCTACGTCAGGAATTTTCCGAATCGGAAAAATTACCGATTCTGTATTTTACAGAATCGGTAAATTTACCAATTCGGTAAATTTACAGATTCTGTAAAATATAGCCCCCTACATCTCAATGACCCATTTACCGGTCGGTAACGGCCGAATTCGGCCGTTACCGACCGGTAATGGCAACCTACATCGGGCCACAGATCTATAAAAGAACATACCTTTCTCAATCACCCCATCCTCGGACACCAGTCATTTATGTTCTTCCTGAAAATTGACAAAAATGCTACAGATCGCCCTGGTCTCCCAATCGTATTAGGTTGTGGATCTATTCTGTAACTTCTAGGTAAATACATAGATGTCATCTTAAAGGAATTTGTACCCCTCACCGATACTTTCATATGAGGCAGTACCGACCTTATCAACTTGATTGAAGATAGACATTTAATGCTGCAACTGATCTGATGGTTGCCTTAGAAATCGAGTCGCTTTATTTGAACATCCCACATGACGAGTGCTTACAAATCATCCAGAATCTACTCGATAATCGTCCTAAACCCATTCATATCTCCACTTTCCATGGGTGCTTATTTCGCTCTGAATTTTGCAGCTCTCTACGTACTTAGGGGCACATTACGATCGCGGACGGAATTGCGTCCGTCTGCGAGCCCTGAGTAGGAGGGAACGTCCGCATGTGCTGCGGCGTTCCCTCCTGTGCGAACCGCCACGGAAAAGCATGTCTGGGAAGCCATCCTAATATTTCTGGCGGTGTCAGAGACACCGCCACCATATTAGAGCTTTTCTGCTGCGGTTGTAAGCCGACCGCGGCGGAAAAGCGGCGGACTGAAACCAAGACCCACCAGCCATCCTAATGTGGCGGTGGGTCTTTGGTGGGTCTGCAGCGGATTTTCCGCATCTTCCGGGCCGGCGGTGGCTTCCGCCGGCCCGGAGGATGCAGAAAATCCATGATCCTAATCGACCCCATAATTTGGAAACTACACATATCCTTACCCATACGAACCATTTCTTCAATCAAGTTGGCTTCTGGCGGCGATATACCGACAACATCCTCTTGCTTTGGCAGGACACAGCCGATAATCTGTCTTTCTTTATCAATTGGCTCAACAACTGCCAGCCCCAGCTTAAATGTACGTCCGATTCTAGGACAAATGATCTTCCTTTCTTGGACCTCACCCTTCACGCTGACAAAGGTGTAATTGGCACCTCATTATTTCATAAGCCCACGGAACGCAACACACTTTTACTTTATACAAGCTACCATCCATTCGGCTTCCGCGATGGTCTCCCATATGGTCAGTATCTTTGCATCAGAAGAAACTGCAAATTGAAAAAGGATTATTTTCGTTAGGCGGCAATATTATTTCAGAAACGTACAAATTGTCGCTACCCGCGGCGCCTGCAAAGTTCATGGTATTGCCACAGAGACATTCTTTTATCACCAGGAGAAAAATGGGTGAATACATGCATCCTGTTTGTCTTTACCTACAGCCCCTCAAGTAATAAAAGTCAACTAAATCATAAAAAGGAACTGGAATATCCTTTGTACAAATACCATCTTTTAACAACCCCACTTTTCTCCTACAAGAGGGGGAACAACCTAACTGACTAACTGGTACAAGCCATGACATGGCCTGAGGAAACCAAAAACACCACATCCACTACCTTGGTATGGGGTCTATCCCCTATACTTGGACACTATAGGTGCCCAAATTGTATGGTCTGCCCCCTTATTATCAAAACAAAAGAATTCAAGGTCAGGGACCGTACTTATCAAGTAAAGCAATTTTCTAACTGCTGCGCTACTATTGTAATTCATGCCATCCGTTGCCCATGCGACTTAAAATACATTAGCCAAACTACCAAAATGATCAAGCACAGATCATACAACACAAGAGTCGCAATAGATGTAAAGTCGACACTGCCTCCTTAGTCTCACATTACATAGAAAAGAGACACTTGGAAACGGACTTATTTTGGCAGGCCATTGATCAACCCAATTTTCCTTTGCGTGGTGGCAACCTTCAACTGCTTTTGAAAAAATGTGAATGTAGGTGGATTGCACATTGCGATTCAGTTATTCATGGATTAAACACACTGGAGGAATGGAATACCACCATCGACATCCACTGAGTCACTTCTACTCTTTATCTGCCTCAGCTTTCCATGGTTCAAAAATACTATGACATAGAAGTCCAGAGCTAATGCACAT
Organism: Lissotriton helveticus; assembly: GCF_964261635.1. NCBI lineage: Eukaryota > Metazoa > Chordata > Amphibia > Caudata > Salamandridae > Lissotriton > Lissotriton helveticus. Next base: position 423,135,904 of record NC_136071.1, read on the forward strand.
TTCACTACATCATTTGCCTCAGTGATAAAAATGGGACCCTTGTTCTGGTGCAACATTACACCCCCCTAAGATTTCTCTGTCAGGTTCCAACTCGATCCCTCCTTGCCTCTACACCATGATGATGATACAATATATATGACTACAGAGAATACACCGTTAGCTGTATTTTTTCCTTAATTGTCACAAAATGTATATCATTATTGAAACTTATTATTTTCATTGTATATCATATTTTATATCTAGTTCTTTTTTGTTATGGAAAAAGTTTTGAATTTCTTCTGTCAGTATGCATATATTAGTGTGGATTAAGTCAGTATGTTTTTGTAAAATACTTCAATTGTCCATATGAATCACAAGATTTCTTTTTTTTTTAAACCCTCACCTTTTTCTACCTTTCTCCTGCCCCTTCTCTCTCCTCAGTTCATCCCCCGCGGGCTTCGCTCCTGAGGCGAGTCGGATCCTCTCTCAGAGCTTTAATATAAATGTTGGACCTTCCGAAACAAGGTCTGAATATCACTTCATTCCCAATCTCTCATTTCCCATCCCGGGTGGTCCCACCTAACTACCCTTTCCCCTACCTTTCCTTTTAAGCTGTGGTCCTGCTTCGCTCAGCTTCTGTGCTCTGGTATTTACAGCGCCTACCCCTGGGTTCCTTCCCAGAACCTTCGCAGGCATCTACTAGCATCCGCACGAGCCTCCGTTGATGCACATGCTCCGGTTTGGACATGGTAAGCTCTAATTGCTAGACCATACATCTCCTTATTTTTATTTTTAAACTTGCTGATTGAACCTAATGACCCTCTCTGGGCTCCATCCATCTGCCTCACTGTACAGCGTGGCAATTACTTTCATCCCCCCCCCCATATCTGACCATATACCAACAACCGCAATCCTTGACTGTTTTATCCTGTCTACAAGCTTTACCCACTACCACCACTACAGGTAGAAGCAGTAGTTTAACACCATCTTCATCTTCCCATTCACGTGTTTTCCCCATTCTTATTCTTTCCCCTTTTATTCTTCTATACAGCACTGACCGATGCTCTGTACCCGTTCCTGATGATGACCTGACTTTCTTACAGGTTGAAACACCATCGACCATTCAACGCATCCTTGGGTATACTCTTGGTTTCTTAAAAACAGTTAAACTTTATAGGAATTATCTATATACTGTTTTGTAACCATTCCTCAAATTATTATTTTTTGTGCCGTTTTTCGCTGTTACTTCACTTTATTTCATGTGTCATCCTCTACACAAGCATGTTTGTGTACACCAATGTTTGGGTTACACTTGCATACAATGTAATTTAGTGCTGATATACCAACACTGTTTAAATACAGACCAATTTAATTGTTTCTTCTTAATTATTGTGGTCTACCTTTCTCTCCTTTGCGCTACAATTGACTTGTTTTCTTTATGTATTTGTCTACTAAATGATTACCAGTTGAGACATTGTTGCATTGTTACATATATCCACCGGGTCTCGACTGGGTTTAAGGGTTACCTCCTGTTTTGTTTTTATGTGGAATACTGGCATTTTCTTTGGGTGACCCTCTGCCACAAGTTCAAAAGGTTTCGCTTCAATAACTCGAAGATCCACGTTTTTTTATAAAACTGGTCTATGCCTCAGTAAGTGTCTGCAGCGCCTTCCCAGTTCTGCGGATTAACACAGCATCATCTGCATATAAACGTATTGGCAGGGGAATGGAATTAATATAAGGGACCTTAGAAGTAGATCCGATCAGTACGGCCTCCACCCCATTAGTATAAATTGAGAACTAAAACGGGGCAAGTATGCATCTCTGTCTGGTGCCCCTCTGGATCTTGAAGGGCCTCGTACATTCCACATCCCTTCAGTACCAAACACAGGCAGATGCCTGTGAATATATCTGATGTATAAAGGCTATTACAGTCTCGCCAATGCCCAAGGCTTCCAAAACAGACCATAGCTTAGAGTGTGTGACACAGCTGAAAGATCCATAAAGGCCATATATATTTGGCCATTCTTGACGGCAGTGTATTTAGCGATTATCAGACTCAAATTAAGACATTGGACTATGGTCCCTTCCCCCTTTTTAAAGCTATACTGTGTTGTTATCAAAACATTCTATTGCCTGGCCCATTCCTCTAGCCTATTTAATAGTAGACACCCCATTAGTTTTGCTGTACGGTACATCAATGAGATGGGTCTAAATTGAGAGGTAAAGCCTTATCTCCTTTTTTATGTATGGGGATTATTATTGTTTTTTTTCCTAAATTCTGAGGGTCCCATCTTCCCTAGAACATTAAATATAGCGGTCAATAATAGCGCCCACAGATCTTGGTGCTCTAAAAAGAATTCTATGGGAGCCCCATCTGGGCCTGGGGCCTTTGCAGAGCTACACAGAGCCATCCTACGCCTCACCTCTGCCAGTTCAAAACCTAAGCTGCCCCTTAATTCTAACTGCTGCAAGCTGTTTGTAGGGACAAAGTCCTCACCAGATACCCCAAATGTTTTCATAAAGTGAGCCACCCAAGCTTCCTCTTCAACATGTCGGTCTAAGGTCAGATCCTTTTCATTTTTGAGGAAGGTGGCATTTATCACTTTCCCCAAATTCTAGCTATTCTTCTCAACTGCTGCTTATTGCAAACTCTCCCATGCTTTCTCCTGCAGACACCTTATACTAGCACTCTGTGCTTCTTTATATTGTATCCAAATACTCATCACTAGAACCTTTATGGTGCCATGGTCACAATGAAGAGACAGGAGACGTGCGGTGCTTAAGTCTTGAGTTTATTGGCCACAGCGTCCGAGTCCGGCAGCAACTGACACAAGAAGAACATCACCAGAACTACAAACCCCACAACACATTCAAAATTCCAGAAGAGCAGGTCTCGAATGTGTAAGAAAAGACATCACCACAATATCTCCGTTCCCTACACATGGTAGAGAAAGAAGCCATAAAAAAAGTGTAGCATGTAGAATAAAAAACAAAAGAACTAAGGGATAAGCAAATACAACTTAATGCCAACATAAGCACATTGATAGAAAACAGAAACGGAATAAACCCACCAGTAGAATCCCTTAGGCTAGCTGAGGATGCAAAAGGTTAATCACAAACCCTATGGGCTTGGTTATTGTGCAACCACTACTCCTCTGTTTGGGAAAAAGAGCAACACCAGAAGAAACCTGACATGAACCTGATCACCAGAGAAAACGGCAAGTTCCACGGGTGCAGGCAAGGAATTAAGATATTTCACCTTCACCACCCTGCCCTTTTTCCACCATTCACCCCCCTCCGTACAGACAGCATTCCTGGTGACAACGTCCACTCTCACAGGTGCTTTGAACTGTGATCTCCTTTTCACAACATGAGAAGGATCTTTCACGCATACCCAATTGCCTACACGTAAGTCTGACCGAGTGGGTTGGACCCTGTGCACTGCATCAAACTGACTTTTCATTTTGGCTTGAAACTTATCAAATCTGAGTCTTACGATTTTATCTACACAAAGCATCTGATCACTTTATCACTTTTGGTTTGACACTCCCTCAAAGATGCAGGACATGACCTAAAGGCAGGCACATGCCCCGCATGATTTCAAAAGGAGACAGACCAGAAACAGTGTTGGGACAAGACCTGTGCAACCACAACATGTCCTCCACAGCTTGGCACAAATCGACATTGTTCTGCAAACCCACTGTATGCATTCCACTAGGGCAAGGTTAATTTTTTCTATGAGCCCGTTGGCCTCGGGTGATGCAGAGCAATGCCTTTGTGTCTTATGGCATTGCTGTCCAGAAAATCCTTCATTTCCCTCGATACAAACTGGACTTCGTTGTCGGAGACAATTTGTTTCAGACACCATTCTCAAAAAACAGGTTTTTGAGACTTTTGACAACAGCGGAAGTGTTGGGTTCCTTCAAAAACTTCACCTCACACCATTTGCTGCAGTAGTCTAAAACAACAATGGCGAATTTGACTTTGTGTGGCAATGTACTGAAAGGGCCGATGAAGTCAATAGCTAGTTTTGACCACACACACCCAGGCAGACTCACAAGTTGGGGAGGGACGGCTTCAGTTTTTAGATCTTTTATAGCTGGGGGCACACATGAAGCATGCGCGAATGCTGGCTATGATAGCAGCATCCAGGACAGGCCACCAATAACTGTCTCTAATCTTCCTCTTGCTGATGGTATGACCTAAATGGCCCTTGTGACCACACAGAATGATACGATCTCTCAGACCAACTGGGGGCACAAACTTGTCACCCTGTTCCAGAATCCCTATTTTATCATTGGGATGTTCATCAGCAACCTTGAAGTAAGCCTACAAACCATAGGGCAAAGCTTTCTCCTTGGGCCAACCCCCAATCACAATTTCCTGACACATTCGAGTTCCTCATCTTTTGCGGATTCATCAACCCAATCCTGTTCTGTGAAAGAGGTATCATGAAAAACATCAATACTAGCAATTAAACACTCTTCATCATCTTCATTACCATTCACAGGATAAACAGAGATGCTAAGAGGACAGCAAGATAGATAGTCCGCCCTTGTGTTCTTCCCACCTGGGATGTATTCTACACTGAAGTTATACTGCAAAAGTTTTGAACTTAATCTGACCTACCTTGGTGTATGATCTTTAATTATCTTAAATAGAAGGAACCAGGAGCTTTTTTAACCAGGTCCTGCACATATACTCCTAGATAAGATATGAAAAATGTCAATATGCTGTTCCTAATTCTGAAGGAGTGTCCAGGTCTGTTATAGAGTGCCCTCACACACCCTGGAGGATGTCATGCTTCATCACTGGGCCCGCTCCTTGTCGGGCGGCACTGCAATGCCCGATGGGCACCCGCAAAGGGGCTCTTTAGCGGAGATTTTTTTTTATGAAGCCGTTGGGTGTGTGAGGGTATGTGGGCCAGGTAGTGTGGTGAGTGTGCAATGTTGTTTAAAATAGGTCTAGTACTGTCCTTGTCATTAACTTTATTCTGGGGGTGCACTAACCTAGCTAAAAACGGTGAGCCCTGCCTGGAAACAATGATCCTGCAGTGTCTATCTGGTGCAAGTGGTCGACATGATCCTTGCCTAAAAAAGCCCCCAGCTGATCTGCTGGCAATTCATCAGGACCTTGGTAAAAAGGAGAAGGTGATCTCTACTCTTACACTACCAGAGATGTCAGGGGACGAAGCAAGGGTAGGGCAAAAGCTAGTTGTCACCCAACCCTATGGTAGGAGCAACAAAGTGCTCTGCTGACACACCCCAGTCATCTCCAACCTCAGAGTACAGGGGTCTCAGAACTCCAGGCCAATCAACCTAGTAAAAAACAGCAACACTGGTTACATCGTGACCTCCAGAACCAGCATTGTGGTAGTGTAAGAGTCCGGCGCCGGCCCCAAGAGGAGCAGGCCCAATGATGAAGCATGATATCCTCCATGGTGTGTGAGGGCACCCTATAACAGACCTGAACACTCCTTCACAATTAGGAACTGCACATTGACATTTTTCATGTATGATCTTTAACAACAACACCCCCAAGAATGCTGACTAAACGTTTGTGGTCAGTCCTGAAAGCGAACTTTCACCCCCAAATGAAACATTCAGAGCATTCTACTGCCCAACAACAACCCAAAAGCTCTTTTTCAATGACAGAAAAAAAACGTTCTTGTTTACTCTCAAATATCTGGATGCAAAACCAACAGTCAATTTGGATGAACCCTTCTGCTGAGCAATGGTGGCACCTAAGCCGTCATTGCTGGCATCTACAATGATAATACATTCTTTGGAAGGGTCAAAAGGTGCTAGGACACATGCGGAGACAATGTTGTTCTTCAATGCCTGAAACTCGTCCTAGCACGAATCCCCACACTCAAATGTGTTTTTTTTAACAGTTCTCTTAAATGGATAGTTTTTGCTGAAAATTTTTAATGAACTTCGAGTAGAATTCCTAGGAACGACACCACATGTTCCTTACTTTTGGGAGTAGGTGCCTTAGTGATTGCTTGAACTAACCCAGGCCTGGGCTCAACACCCTTCTAAGAGATTATGTGTCCCAAATACTCAATGTTTTTCTTGGCAAACACTCATATTTTAAGGTTGGCAACAACCCCGAACTTTTGCAGACTCTCCAATACAGCATGCATGTGTCTATCGTGACTGGTAATATGTTCACCAGCGACAAGTATATCATCCTGGAATGTTATAACCCCATCAATCCCTTTTAAAACATTCTCAAGCACACACTGGAGGACAGACGCTGTTGACGCCAAACCAAAAGGTTCATCCTGAATTGAAACGTGCCGACTGGCGACACAAAAGTTTTGAGGTGAAGTGAAGATTCATCATGCTCAACCTAATGGTAGGCGGAAGCCAGATCAATCTTTGAAAAAAACTTTGCACCGGCAAAAGTGCTGATGATGTCATCAATGCGGGGTAGGGGATGTGAATCTACCCAAATGTCTATGCAGACCCTCAATTGGCCATTCTATTGCCTGGCAATGACCAAGGGGGATAACCACAAAGATGACTCAATCGGTTCAATCACACCATCCGCGGACATTTTTTTAAGTATCTCAGCTAACTCCTCATGAACACTAAATGGTACATTTCTTAGCATGTGCTTGACTGTTGTGACATCACTTTGGACCTTTATCCTGTTCTTGAATCCTTCGATTTTGCCTAACTTGTCACACAAAATCCAAACAAACCAGTCCACTTGGTGCTGGGATCAGTTACATCAAGAACAAAATCAGTGGGTATCCCATCGCTGACCACAGAAACCTGAACCTTTCTCCCCGGCTTAAGTGTCATCCCGAATAGACCCTGATGGTACCAACCAAGAATGTTCAAGCATTTCTTGGCAACATAAATTTTGCCAAATATTTTGCGGGTATTAAACCTCAAATGGCAATCAAAATACCCAGACAGTTCAATCTTCCTGCCATCCTCCGGACAGGATTCCTGTCCGGAGTGAGTAATTCCCAGTTACCCCAAACTTCCTGGAACAACTCACCCATCACCATTGTCATCCTTGAACCAGAGTTAATGAGCAGTCTCAACACCTTGCCATCAACCATGATGTCTTTGTAAGGATCAACGCAGTTTAATTTGCCAGCCTGAACCACTATCACAAAATCTCTCCCAATGGTCTGTTCTTCCTCAGAGCTCTCCCACAGTTCACCATCAAGTATAGTGTTGACCTTATCATTTTGCCACATATCTTGCATTTAAAATTCTTAGCTGGACATGGTCGACCTTTCGGACTGTGATTAGAATATCCACACCTGAAACAAATGTTTTTCTGGCTGAAGAACCTCCCTTTGGATTCTTTCCTCTTAGTGGTCTTCTTATTTTGCTTAGTAGTGCTATTATCATTTACAACAGACACACTACTAGTCTACCTCTGTGTTAGTTCCTTGCAAACCTTGCATGAAACTTCAATACTTTTCACCACGTCAATTGTTTCTGTCAAACTGGGATTTCTCATAGTGAGTACTTTCTTGTGAACTTTTTTATCCCAGAAACTTACCACTATCTGGTTGCGGATGAGTTGAGACGTAAAGTTCTCGAATTAACATTCTGCTGCTAACATAGGTAAAACTGCTACATATGTTTCAATGGACTAATCCTGCAACTGCTCCCTAGTGAAGAATTTGTGTCTGTTAATAATCAAACTAGGTTGAACATCGAATGTTTTTTCTAGTTTTTTCACAGCCAACTCATACTCATCCAACTCATCACCATCTTGTTGTAATTGGAAAGGTGGCAAATGCTCATAAATAGACTGACACTCTGGGCCATACCTATTGCCCCCAATGTCTCCCAGATACTTGGTGAAAGCTCTGTACCAATTCCTCCAAGGGGCGGGTGGGTCACCAGGTGATTGCAGAAAAGAGAGAGGGGAATTGACATTCTGCAAAGTGGCCATGAGAGATAGAACTGACAGAAAAGGGGATCATGAGTTTGGACTTGAGCTGAGTTACATAAAAAATAATAAAAGAAACACAGAAATCTAGTCAGCACAATTCATACACAGTTTGTGTGTGAATCACAGATGATGTGAAAATTCGTAGATACCTTGAAGAAAAGACTGGACTGAATATGCGCGTCACGGATGTGCAATTCTAAGCTCCCAACATTGACTGGATATGTGTGCATATCACAGATGCCCTGCGTGCACCAAGTGTAATGCAGCAAACATGTGTGCACCACAGACACTGCTTGTCCTGTTGACGTATGGCTACAACACTCACATTGTTACGCACCACAGTGTGTGCATTCCAAAGAAGCGTAACCAACTGGCAAGCCAGGGAAACAAAACGAAAAACTGTGCTCAAAACCAAACCAGTATGGTTACTGACGTGGAAAACTTGAAGATGCTCTAGACCTCAATCCACAATAGCCGCTGACATTGGAAGAAGAAGAATGTGATAGTGCCTGAATTCACTGGTGTCGAACCCGATTCAATATGGCCACTGACATTGGTAGAGGGTGAGCATGGTGACACTTTCCCCCTCTGGCGCTGGAGTTCTCTGTGCGCTCTTCCTTCTTCGTGACAACAACCAACAAAGGAAAAGGGAGGAGAGGACACGCTGGAATGCTGTGTGAGAGGCCAGGTGCACTAGCGTTTTGACTGAGAGGGTGAGCGTTCCACCAAGAAAGAGACACGTGGACAAGGTAACAAGTGCTTGCTGAAACAGTGGGGGAGGGCTAATAACACATGCAGATCATCGTAGTGTATGGCGCGTGACACTGATGAAGGCAATGTCACACCCCGCAATTTCTGTTTGAATATATTCCACTCGCCGTCAAGTACACAGCCCTCACCCTCAGTTTGAAAATCGCTGGGAAGTTTCACCCAAAGTCACGAAAAAGGAGGGGGCACGAAAAGTCACACAGACAAACACTGGCCTGCACGTTTCGTTTTCTTCCTCCCAGCCTTTTCCAACTGGATCGTATTCCGCCTAGAATATGGGCTGGGCTGCCTCTGAAGTGCGTGGTTCCTCACTGTAGCCAATTTGTCGCCAAATTGTGGTGACCGGATACAATGAAGAGACCGGAAACGTGCCATGCTCAAGTCTTGAGTTTACTGGCCACAACGTTCGCAGTCCGGCAGCAACTGACACAAGAAGAACATCACCAGAACTCCAAACCCCACAACACATTCCACATTCCAGAGGGGCAGTTCTGGAATGTGGAATGTGTAAGAAAAGATATCACCACACCCTTATTTCTTGGGCTCATCCTGAGAGCTGCATGTAGATTTTTTTAAGGACTGCGAATAAGCAGCATCAACCATTGCACTATTGGTATCTGGTTGGAGGAACAAGTCTGCACCAGGTTACTGTTGATGTAACCCAGAATCTCATCAAAAGCTCTCATCAACCGTACTAGGTAGGGATTGGGATCTAAACAGGTCAGTATGTCTGTCTGCTTATGAGCTAATATCAATGTCAATAGGAAAAAACATCTTATTACCCATTTCCCAATGAGAATATATCCATTCCTCCTTGTTAAAACTGGCTTTAGGGCCCTTTCCCTGAAAACCTATATTTGTCATCCCATTTCTTTGGACAAAGGAGGACAGGATGATCACTGAAACCTAAGCATATCACGGCTACTTGGATGACCTGATCGCAGAAAACATCAAACGCCAGGATGTAATTAATTGTCGAACCATTATTCGAAGTCCCAAATGTCTTCACTAATAATCCTGCATTGGTATCTATCTCATTAATTATAGCTAAATTCTGAATCATAGCAATCTATTAGGCACACTATCATATTTGCTGTGGGTAAAGTGGGGAGTGGCATCTCCCTCCCTATCAAATAAACTGCATACAGTTCTGGACCACTTATCACAACAGTGAGCATTGAAATCACCTACCACTAGTGTTTTAACTCAATTAGGATGAACTGCACAAATAGAATCAATCTCCAATGAGCCGACCACCAGTGCCATACTACCTTCACAGTTATTATTATAGAAGTTAATTAAAATCCAGTCCCAATCATTGAGATATGATAGTAGGGGGATTAATTCTGAAACTTTAAAACCTTTATTCTAAGTGAATTGGTCATCATGGTTAAGATATCACCTCTCGCTCGCCTCGCCTTATAGGGTATCGCTGGGGTTTGGAAGAATCAGTAACCATCTAAGAAAATAGGACCTGCTTTCCATGTTTCCTGAGAACATACGATATTATGGTTCACCACTAGACTTATCCAATCTGGATTTCCCAGCTTCTGCATTAAACCTGCAATATTTTATAGATCATTTTCAAGCTAAGTGTATCCTCCTCCATCAACTCTGCCACCCACCAAATCCTAGAATTAGGTCACTTACTCTCCAGTATGCCTAAAATGTTTTGACCAGTCCATCGCATGACTGAAAACCTGCATATGCGGAATCATTTTTAACACCAGCAGACTTAACCAAGAATGTTAGTGGTTCACCCCAGACAACAGCTGACATTAACCAGAAATGAATGTTTAAAAAGTCACAAATTAAGTAGATGACTCAGAGTCAAAGATGTTTTTTATGTCAAAGCCCTGAACACCTGGAGTTGGCTTCTGGGCAGACCTTGCAAAATTCAATTTCATATTACCATTTAGAAAAAGCATGAATGTTATAATACGTAGTGAATTTCTCTTCACATCGGTTAGAAAGTAAACTAGTGCCTAGAAATGGTTGAACTGTACTTTACTTTCTTTTTTAGTACATAGACTTTGTTTACAGGTTAACAAACCCACATAAAGTGTGAGCACTAGGGAGGTGGTGAGCAAAAGGAACCAAAAACGAATCTATAGGTGTAAAGGAGCACTGTTAGCACTAGTGGGGCAGCTCTATTGAAGAAAAACATACAACATAACTGCACTAAGAGGGTGGGGGTGAAGGAAGCTCCCACTACTCAGGACTGATAAAACTGGGAGGGCACTCCTGGAAGTAAACCCATACTGCTCAGGTCCAACAGCGCTGATACGGTATTTCTGAAGGAAGCTTGCATTTCTGGAGTGTTATACCAATGGCAGAACACTTGTGATGGAAGCTCATGCATCTGTCACATTGCCATAGCACTGCTGTAGGAATCCCAAACTGGCCATACCCTATAGCCTTGACTGAGTACATCTGGGGAAATTTCAAATTCTCAAGTCAAACAGTGCTTGAGGAATCCTGACATTATAATCATCCCCTTCTGCCCAGCATTCTTACAGTCTGTGTGCTAGACTCACCGTCAGAGTATGCTACCCCTCCCGGAAGGATCCTCTTCACATACACTCCATACTCCTCTCCGCAGAACTCCCTTATACCGCCAATGACTTTAATACCTGTGAAAAGGAGGTAATAAAACTGTCAGGGATATGGAATTATAAGAAAGAAGTAGCAAGGGGAAGAAAGGGTAGCAATGCTAAGAGGCGGTATAACAAAGGTAGTGTGGCCAGTGTGGTCCCACACAAGTACAGGCCGGATGTTCTACCTAAAGTGCACAATAGAAAACTGCACAGTTTGTAAAATACAATGATCTACAATGAATATGTGGTATGTACCACTAGCTTTGCATCCCTAAACAATATGGTAACATGCTCCTCATTCCACATACAAGGATCAATAAGGGGTCATACCAACCGCACTAACTCTTAGATGCCTGGCACAGCAAACCTCACTCATTGGATTTACGGCTTGCTCCTTAGTGTGGCCCAACTTCTGCTAATTTCAATATTCCGTATGACTTTATGTTATATCTCCTTCTTGTGACTCACATCTTCTATTTTAATATGTCACTAGTTGATCCAAAACCCTTATAAATCAGCACTGTGTTGTCTTGTACTTTTAGACCCCGAGGGACTGGTGTTCAGACAGAGGGTCTGATTCACAAATGGCCCCTGCAAATGGCGACGGAGACCGTGTAAGTCGTGGGGGAGTCTCCACACTCGGGATGGAATTTCAGCAATGAGCACATAGTGGAGATTCTACCCCGAGAGTGACGTCTCCCCAACGACTGCATGGCCTCCACCACGAACACGGAAGCCCTTTGTGAAACAGGCCCTGGGCGTTTAGTGGGTGGTACAGGATGCCCATAGCTTTGAAAATCATACCAGGTTTCTGCCCACCTTCGCTCAGTAACAAGGAGGTCTCAATGTGAAGCCTGAATGTAATTTTCTTTTCCAGTGCTATGAAGGCTTCTAGACACTGAGCCAACTAGAAACACCTTGGGTGTACATATGCTTCAAAACAACAACTAACAGAGGCACTATTTTCAGAATTTTTTGAATCACTGCAGAATTACAAGGAAATCATCAAGAAACCTCATATGACAAGAAATCGGACAGATGGCAATTCACAGGAGGTTGTTAAGAAAAGGCTTGCATATAAATAATAATATATCATCAATCAATCTCTTACCATACCTGGTGGTCCTGGCTATGCTTTGTTAGTTGCCTGACAACGACATGCACCAGAAGGCAAACACCATCCTCCCCAAAAGAGTTTTTAGGGTGCTGTAGACACTTTACTGTGGAGAAGTGTAATTTTACGCTTACTGTTTTGCTTCAGACTTTCTCTTAAAGTTGCCATAGGAGTACATTATAATCCTGAGTAGTATGCACTCACGTGTATTCTGCGTGACTAATTTAGGACTAAAAGAGCTCATGTTGAAGATGTAAAAGTATTTCTCTGTTCTACAGTATTTTTCATGTGTATTATATATGTAACTGACTATTTGGAATCTCACACTGACACCTAAACTGTAACGTGTCCCTTAAAACATGTTTGTGAACTGATCTAACATTACCTTTGTAATAATAACTTAGTAGAATTGCTTATTCATGATGTTGAGAGTTTTGATAGAATGTGTTTTATGAGACAAAGAGAAGCAGTTTTGAAACTCATGTGATGTTAAGTTAGCCTAATGGTAGGTCTGAATTGTGTTCAATTTGCTTCCTGACTAGAGTTTAGCTTTGCTTTTTGCTTGTAATGTGAAATGTTGCATGTATTCGTGTTCCCATTGCAGGTGGACAAGAGATCGTTAGTTTAGAGGCGTCCATTGTTTAGTCGATAGCTAGACCTGGGAAGGAATGCAATAACAAAGAAGAGATGAATTCTTGTTGAAGACAGAGATGGCATCAAGGACGTGTGGGAAGATTACCGTGTGAAGCAGGTGGTGGAGAAAGGAGCCAATGAAGGCCGCTTGGATAAAGGAAAGTTACCCAAAGTTTGTTGGAGATGCTTGTATTGGATGGTTGCTTTTGCACTAATGAAGTTAGAGACAGCTGACACTTCTCTGGCAGACACCTTGAGGTACAAAACTCTCTCAGTGATTGCAGCAATAGTCTACAGGACCATAGTTAGAGCTTCCTCTTAGGAGGACTCTGCCAGTTGACACCTTTTATGCTTTCCATTTGAACCTTGCTTATTCTAGATTTCCTTTTTACATAGTGTAGGGATAGTTAGGGAACTTTAGGAATGTTTCCTTTTAAATAGTTAAATAACTTACATTTTGTCTTTTAATAACCTATGTGGCTATAACCAAATAAGTAGGTTTTTTTGTTGCATAGGGTGAATCAGTTCCGGAGTTTTGGCTTCATCCTATTCTCTTTGTATTTTATACTATCATGCTAAGAGTGATATTTGTGAATCTGTTGCAAAATTTACAATAAACTGACTAACCAAAAGCCGTTAGGATAATTTTTTCAACACCTCTCAAGACAGAACAATAGTACAAGACCCAGAATATTAACACTAGAATCCAATAGTAAAATTGGCCTGTAGCAGGATGGCAGGGATCAATCTCCCTTTTTAGAAATAGGGACAACAGTAGCTCTCCTCCTGGAGTCTGGAATAGCCTGACACATCAGATCTAAAAACATTTGTAAGCAAGGTAGCCCACATAATAGTATTAGATTTAAAAATATCCGCTGGGAAAATGTCAGGGCCTGGGAATACATTTCGAAATGGCAAGAGTCACTTCATGGAAGGCAATCAGGAGGCTTTGCGGGTTTTGGGGAATTAAACAGTGGCCCATTCCTGTATTAATTAACTCATTTTCAGACTGAACAATTTTTGAAAAGTGGGACGACCAAGAATCATCTGTTATTAGAGAATCAACTTTTGGAGCATCTGGCTCTGAAAAGAAGAGTCTATTTGCCAGTTCTCAGAACTTTGTGTTATCTCTACCCCTCCCTGCCATTACAAGGTCTTCCCATGCTTTATTCCTAATTTTACTTTTCCTCTACTCCAAGGTGGTTTTATAAGACCTTCTTGCATCCTTGACCTCTTATATTGAGTGAGGGCGGAGTTTAAGGGCCATCATCAATTGTTTATGGGCAGCCAGACAGGCGGTGTTAAACCATCAGTAGGAGAGTACTCTCTGAGGGACCTAGTGGAGGGTAAATGATCCGATATAGACCTACAAATGTTATTAACCTCAACATGTATGATATCTGGTCCTATCTTCTTAGATAGACAAGTTAAAATAGAGTCAATCGTCTCCAACATGATGTCTTGGTTAAATACAATGAGATCAACCTTCTCCCATTTTATCCTTAATCCTTTATTTTTGTAATAAGATATGCTGTCCTTATTTTTTAGGCCTTTAGGGTCAATGTAGAAATTCAGTGCAATAATAAGGGGATTATGGTCACTTGCACATTTACCGACCACTTTAAAACCTAGAGGTAGGAGAGAAAGCTCAGCCAATACCATGATAGAATCAATAGTATTGCTCCCTGCATAGTGTCCCAAGGTTGGGGAAACAGGCATTATTCCCACAAAAAAGGTTTATGGAATAAATGTAATTGTCTATTGCATTACTCTAGTTCTGGTTGAAGATTTTAAAATGGAAATTAATCAACATTATATCGGGGTCAGCAGGGAAAGATAAAACAGTTATCAAAAAATGAGGAGAAGACCTAAGTTCCAACCCTGAAATGCAGAAATTTGAACTGAGAAGAAAGTAGCAATGCTACCTTTACTCTTCCCTCCTTTGAAGGCAGGGCTGCCTGGACAAAAGAGTGATACCCATCAATATAAAACCTTTCTGTCATCCGTATTTCTTGATGGCAAATAGGTTAAGAGGCGTTTCCAAGCCTAACCCAATGAGGATTCGCAATGTTTGGGCGAGGTCCCACAATGTTCCTATAAATAAGACGGAGATTATTTTGCGCTGAACAAGAGTCTTGAACTATGGGCAACCCTGCTTCATCCTGTAATTGGTAAATTCCATGTAGTGGAGGTTCAGATTCAAAATCTTGTGATGAAGACAGTTTTCCTTCACCCAGTGATTGAGGAATTCCTTGTGTCAAAAATTTTAAATCAATATCCCCTACAGTTTGACACACCGTCAAGGTCGACTTATCCTGCAAAGAGAGTCAATCAATCAATTCCATCACTTCCATGATTTCATTTTGGTTGGTCACTGAAACATTACAAGAATCCTGCATTTTATGACACACAATCATGCCCCTCTATCCAAAGACACTATTATTTGGCAACGGGAAAGTAGGCCTATAAAAAAAACAAGGGGTGAGACCGTATGTCCTCTTGATTATTAGTCAGGTGATTTAAATGATGTAGAAGATAATTTACAAGCTTTAAATCTCTGAAATTTATGACAACGTATTCACCAATTGTTTTTTTTTCGTTTAATCGGTCAATCCACCCTTTTCTGCTGATGAAATTTTTTTTATTGTGCAAGTCCTCATAGTGGTTACATTTAAATTGTAACCAGTGAGTAGTCTTGCGTTTTAGAGCTTCGCTGTCCCACAGGTAACTGGGGGAACATTTTCTAACACAATCATGTAAGGGTAAAGTCAGGCAGAAGCTGCAAGGTGTCTATATGCATACAGTTGTTGTGATTTTGATTAGGGTTTGGATTTTGACAACACTGGTATGATCAGTAAGACCCTTGGTGATTTTCTCATCTGCTTTATGGGGGACTCGCCCCTCATTAGTTGCCTATTGTGCTGTTGGTAATAAGTTAATCACTGCTTCAGGTCTGGCAATGGTATGTACTCTTCGATTTTCTAAAGAAATGATGTGAGTGAGTGCTTGCTCCAACTAATGTTTCACAAGGACCTTAATCTTGAATTCTAACTTGGTGCAAAAGCTATTCATTAATGGTTCCATTTTGGTTTGCAACTGGTTTAAAATATCCAAGACAGAATGGTGGGTGTCTTTTATTATCCCATCCTGACCATTCCACAGTTTGGCCCCCTTCGGCATATCAACCCCATTGATTTCCTCAAACGTCTGGCCTTAGCATCCCCTTATCTTTTCTGTTGGTGAAGAGCTTGCAATTATCGATGCCATTGAGCTTCCTTCAGACAGTGCCGGAGATATATGAAGAGACAGACCTCACCTCTCTCATCGGCTTAGACCCCACACCGGCACCCTGCAGGCCCCCGCCTTCTAGATGCAAGGAGTTCTTGATTTTGGACTCCCTTTTATCTACTATAATAACCTACGGCTCTAGAGGGGCCTTCTGGGCTTGCAGCTGCACGTCAATTCTTTCCTCCACGTTCTCCATTTCTGATGTTATTACACCCATTACACTGTTTAGGTAGTTTACAATGGAGGACTGAGAGGCAGAAGGAGTGCATTTCCTCTCCTTTAGGGGTGCAGCATTGGTCAAAATGGATGGCAAAAAGAAACTGAGGCCGACCTTAAGAGCCTCCTCCTCCTTAAGAGCCTCCTCCAGACCACAGGCTCTCCAAAGCATGCCTGGGAATATAGTTGCGACCACAGAATGCAGGCGCAACAACTTTCATAAAAATGACTTTATTGAGCGAATGACTTAGTTTTTTTTAAACACATGCTAATGTGAGGAGAGCAGAATAAACTTTAACTGATCCTTAACATTTTGTTTTGGAATGTTTGGGGTTCTTATATTGATATGCTGCATCAATTGCCAATACAACCATTCATATTCTGCATGGTCTTTAACAGTGTAAAACAAGGGTTGGCAGCCAGCCCCAGGCCTAACCTCCTACATGACCCACATATTGGGCGTGAGCAGCGGAAATTGGCTTCAGGACCTCACCTAGGTCAAGGCCATGCGCTCAACTCTGAACTGCCCAACCCCCACTTAGCATCACATTTAGTTCCGCACAGATGGGTTACTTTGCACTCACAATTGCAGCCTTTCTCTAAGCTCTCTAAACAGTTACTATCATTACATGCTACTGTACTCAATGTGCTGCCCTGGGAAGAATGATAGGCAAATAATGGAACTCACAACCAGCAGGTCATTGCAGATGGCAGTCAGCATGCATTTATCTCATCACGGGCCAGATGTAAGAAGCTTTATTTCTGCTCTGATGTACCATACCCTTTATGCGAATCGGGAACCCATTGCCGAATCACAAATAAGGTTTGTGATTTGGCATTCGGAAGGGGTGTATTTAGGGCGTCCCTTTCTAGTTCCAAATCGCAGCCGTATGAAAGAATGTTTTACGACCGAAATGTGATTGCAAAATATTCGCATTTTACCACCATCTGCAAACTGGTAGTAACCCTTCACGATTGGGAAGGGGTCCCCAAGGAACCCCTTCCCCTTTGTGAATGATAGTACAAACATTTTTCAGAGCAGGTAGTTGTCCCACAGACTTTTGCCTGCTCTTAAAAATGAAAAAGAAAACTTTTAATTTTTCTTATTTAAATGCTACACGTTTTCCTTTAAGGAAACCCCGCTGCATTTAAAAAACTAATGATTGCTTTATTTAAAAGCCATTACAGACATAGTGGTCTGCTGACCCCCAGCAGGTCACTATACCCGTGATTTTAGCGATTCCCAATAAGTCACAAATTGTGACCTACCTCATTAATAGTCTTGAGGTAGGTCGAATTGCGACGCACTAGGAATCGCGAAATGAAACTCATGGAGTTTCACACATTAGGAATAGCAAGTACCTAATTGCGATTCGCAGAGAATCACTATTTAGGTAATCGCTGTTTCCAATATTGATTCATGTGGCCCCAAGTGTTCTTATGGGATCTTTCAGTCTTTCTTCATTCTGATGCTGGTGAAAAGGAGAACCAATGAGTTTCATAACAGTATGAAACTCATTGAATTTATATTTTCTAAAGTATCCCTTGACCCTTTAAAAGACAGAGGCTGCTTTTAAATAAACACACCTTTAGCATGCAGTAAGATCAAATGCATTGAAGGAGATCTTCAGTCCCTCACAGGCTTCATTCTGGCATTTGCAGACATTTGCAGAGCGTCACTAAGTGGTAGCTGTATGAAGCATTTTTGCAGTAGCAAACAGCCTGATACACAGAATCGTGCTGTTTGAGACCCCAAACATGCTTTTGATATGCAAAGCCCAAATGGCGATTCGGTATCTTGTTACCGAAACAGAATTTTGGTTTAACAATTTGGTATTTGGAAGGGGCGTGTTCAGAGCGTCCCTTCTTAATACCGTATGGATCAATGCTTTCCAATCCAAGTGCAGTCGCAAAACATTCATAATTTACAGTCAATTGAAAAATGGTGATAACTCATTTGACAAATGGGAAGGGGTCCCTAAGGGACCCCTTCCCCTTTGAGAATGGCTGGCAATATATTTTTAGGAGCAGGCAGTGGTCCCAAGGACCACTACCTACTCCTAAAAAATGAAACTTCAAAGTTTCATTTTTTCTTTTTAAACGCATCCCATTTTTCGTTAATGAAACACGGGTTGCTTTAAAAAAAATAAATGATAACTTTATTTAAAAGCAATCATAGACATGGTGGTCTGCGGAACCAGTAGGGCATCATCCCTGTGATGGCAGTGGATCATAGTGGGTCTCAAATTGCGACCGTCATCATTAATATTCACAAGGTAGGTCTAATTGCGACACACCGTGAATTGCTAATGAAACTCAAAAGAGTTTCATACATTAGGAATAGCAATTTCCTAATTGCGATTTGAAAAAAATCACAATTGGGACATCGCTATTCTGATCTTTGTAGCGCCAGGACACCTCCTTTGGGAGGTAGCTGTTTTGCGCTCTATAAATGGCGGTATTATTATTATTATTATCTTTGTACATCTAGCCCCAAAGGAATTCTGGGCCAGATATACGACCATTCCATTTTGCGAGTCGCAAATTGCGATTTTTGGAGACTCGCAATTTGCAACTTGCAAAACAGAATGTACTAATGTGTCTTAGACACATTTAGCTATTCCCAATGGGGTTGCAAATTACCTGCCTCATAAATATTCATGAGGCAGGTCGCAAATTTCAACCCTGTGGGAATGGGCAAGAACACAGCTATGGCGGCTTGCTTGGGATAGAAGACCAGCTTGTCTGTGTTTGCTTTTTAAATAAATCACCTTTTTTTTCCAAATGCAGCCCGTTTCCTTAAAAGAAAACAGGATGTGATCACTGTGCCGTAACAAGTTTCCCACCACCCCAATAAAAATGATACCTTACTTGTGTGGGTGCACAAAGCAGAGTCAACCTAAAAACTTATAAAATAAAAAAACTGCCCTTTTGGACCCACTTTGGTTCCTCCTCAGTTTTTTATTGTATAGATTTTTAGGTTCTCTGTTTTGGGCTCCCACACAAGTGAGGTATCATTTTTATCAGGAGACCAAGAGGAACACTGGGGGGTGGGAAATTTGTGCTGGTGTGGTGATCCCACAACCATTCCACACAGATATGTGAGGAAAGTGTGACTTTCTCGCTAAATGCAAGGTTTACAGGGGATACATGGTAATAAAACGCTGGATGATCCACGCAAGCCTCACCGGCAGCCAAGCATCATCCATGCACCCCAACAGCCAAGCACCAGTCATGCACACACCAGCCAAATGCCATCCATGCACACTGCTAGCCAAGTGACAGTTTATGCACACTGCCAGCCAAGAGCTAGTCCATACACACTGCCAGCTAAGCACAAGTTCACACAGATCATTTATTTATTTATTTATTTGTTTATTTTAAAGGTTTTATATAGCGCTGGCTAAACCCGGGGGTATCAGAGCGCTTTACATGTGCGAAAAGAGAACAAGATTACAGGAGTTGCTAAAAAAACACAGTATAAACAAACAATAAAATAAACGTTCCATAGTTGTCTAAAAAACAGAGACATAGCATGAGCAAATAGATTAACATATACAGTGGCTGGGGCGGAGGAAGATTTAGGGCTGAGCTGAGTGTGAGATAGAGATTAAAAAAAGGTGGTCATCTGGGAGGGGTTTTAAGAGGGAGGAAGGAAGAGAAGTGGGAGCAGGGTTGGGGAGTTAGACTGGGGGAGGGTAGAGGTGAAGGGGAGGGAGTGAAGTGGAGGAGGATAGGGTCGGAGGAGGTCAGAGGGCTGATTAAGGACCTCAGTATTTGTCGAGGAGGTGCAGTTTGAGGTCTTTTTTGAAGGCACTGTAGGAGGGGTTGCAGCGCAATTCCTTTGGGAGGGCATTCCAGGCGGTCTGCGCGTTTCCAGAGAAGGAGTGGGATTGAAAGGTTTTCTTTTTGAATAAGGGGGGGGATGAGGAGGAAAGTGTTTGCGCTCCTCATCATTCTGGAGCAGCCCGCTTTTTTATCAGCCAAACTCCAGTTCACACAGAAGGAAAAATTAGCTAGTGTCTAGATGTTTTCTGGCCCATGAGCCTAAAAATATTGGCGATCTGCCCCCTGCGGGAGGGCAGAAGCAGCCAACACGTGTTCACAAAAAAGGGGATCAACCCTTGCCTAAGGGGCTACTCCCTAACATGCCCATAAACATAGCTCTGGTGCCTAGAGGACTTTCTGTCCCCTGGGCGGGGGGGGGGGCAGAAAGACGTGGGCTATTTTTTGGGTGAGGGGGGCATTGGTATTACCCATTATGAAAAGCCCACATGCCTCTTTTATTTAAAAAAAATCACTGATGTCTAGTGGGCTTTCTGCCCCCTGGGGGCAGATCAGGGTAATAACCCTCATCTGCCCCCCCCATGGTGAGCAAAAAGACTGTCCTTTTTTTGTTTGGGGAGGTGGGGGCATTGGCATGCCTATTTTTGGCAGCCCCCACCCCTACAGATTCAATACAAAAAATACCTGGAGTCTTGTGGGCTTTCTGCCTCCCAGACGAGCGGATCGGGCGCTTGTACCCTCATCTGCCACCCAGGGAAGGCAGAAAGACGTTTGTTTTTATAATTGTGGGGGGGTATGGCCTTGCCCATTGTAGCAGCCACCATCCTTCTTTCACAACGATAATCCCTGGTGTCTAGTGGGCTTTCTGCCCTCCCTCCCCCCGTGGTCAGTTCGGGGGTAATAACCCCCATTTTCCTTCCGGGGGCAGAAAGACTGATTCCTTTTTGTGTTGGGGTGGGGGCATTGTCACACCCATTGAGGGCAGCCCCCACTCCTCTACTATAAAAAAAAGACAATAATCCCTAGTGCCTAGTGGGCTTTCTGGCCTCCTGGATGGGCAGACCGGGGGCTATTGCCCCATCTGCTCCCTCGGGGGGGCAAACAGACTGGGCACATTTTTGGAAGGGGTGGGGGCATTATAATGCCCATTTAGAGCAGCCCCAGCCCCTACATTGTCACACAATCAATAATCCCTGGTGTCTAGTGGGCTTTCTTCCCCACCCGGGGGCAGATTGGGGGCTACAGCCCCCAGGGGGGTAGAAAGACTGAATTTGACCAAAGTTACATAGGGGGAGCAAAGGCCCCTGCTCAAGGGGTCGCTCCCCCCTCCCTGGTGTCAAGTGGGTTGAACCCTGCTTGGGGATCTCACTCCTGCCGTGATCCCCAAGCAGGGATCAACTGAGAAAGGGTACAATTACAGTACTGCAATGTGGGAGAAGGAGTATCCTCCACTTTTGCTTCGGTAGATGCGAGTAGTATGGACAAGTGAAATGGAGGCAAAGCGTAGAGTCTTCTCAACGGTTGGTGGAAGTTCACGCAGTGGTTATAATAGGCCTGTCCTAGGTATAGAGCATTGTGTACGTGGGTCAGCAGCTTAAATTGGCATATCTTCTGCATGGAGAGCCAGTGGAGTTGCCTGAGGTGGGGTGAGATATTGGTTTGTCAGGGAAGGCCAAGGGTGAGTCTCCCTATGGCATTCTACATGGTCCGAAGTGACTGTAAGAGGTGTGTGGCGATTTCTACAGAGGGTGTTGCCATAAACCAGTTGGCTGGTGAAGAGAGCTTGTGTCACGGTCCGTCTCGCGTGAAGGTGTAGCCACTTGAAGATCTTACATAGGATGCACTGGGTGCGGAAGCAAGCGGAGAACATGGCATAGATCTGTGATTTCATGGTGATCTTGTTGTCAATGATGATTCTGATGTTTCTGGAGTGGGTGGAGGGAGTAGGTTTTGGCTAGGTCTGATGGCTACCAGGAGTTGTTCCATGTTTAGCTGCTGTTTCCCAAAGATCAGTACTTACGTCTTTTCTGTGTTCAGCTGCAGGCAGTTGTTCTTCATCTAGTCCGCGACATATGGCATCATCTGTGGAAGTTGGTTCTGGTGGTGGGGTGGTCAGTAAGTGAGAGGATGATTTGGGTGTCATCTACTGGAAATTATGTTGAGATCGTGGGCCAGTGGGGTCCTATATGCACTGAAGAGTGTGGGGCTGAGGGATGAGCCCTGTGGGACACCCCAGGTGATCTCCTTGGGTTCGGATGTGAAAGGGGGGAGGTAGATTCTCTGAGTTCTTCCGGTGAGAAAGGAGGTGATCTGTCTGAGCGCGTCCCCTTGGATGCCAATGTGGTGAAGTCTTTCAATCAGTGTGTGGTGAGATACACAGTCAAAGGCTACCGAGAGGTCAAGGAGGATCAAAGCTGCTATTTCTCCTGGGTTGAGGAGAGTTTGGATGTGGTTGGTTGCTGTGATCAGGGTAGTTTTGGTGCTATGGTTGCTGGGGAAGCCAGATCGGGAAGCGTTGAGTAGCTGGTTGTGCTCCAGGTGTGTCATGAGTTGATTGTTGATGATCATCATCATCAAATACATTTTATTCGGTTTTATACATGAAACCATTAAAGTCATACAGACATCAATAAAACAGCTTCCCGATTACAGAATAACAATTAAAATACATCCCATATCGTCAGAACACAAGATAAACGTATTGAAATACATTCCAAAAACGTAGTCGCAGCTTGCCCTAAGTCTGACAAAGACCCATAAAAAGTTAAGGGTGTACAAAACAGTTTGCTCAGATATAAGTTGTAAAAAGATAAAGTTGGTCTCACCCTCCTAAAACCCGCTTTTTTGAGAATGGGGATAATAAATTACTTTCTAGGAACAGTATAAAAGGTGTAGAACATTGTTGATGATCTTTTCCATTACCGTCTCTGGGAATGGGAGCAGGGAGATTGGTCGGTAGTTTTTGAGTTTTCTGCGGTCGGCTGAGGTTTTCTTGGGTAGTGGTCTGACGTTGGAGTGTTTCCAGGTGTTGGGAAATGTGATCGATGTGTTGAGTAGAGTGGTGAGTTCCTGAATGATCCTTTGGATACTGAGGTTGAGGATGTGGTGGAGGTAGTGTTCTGGTTGGAGAGAATGTTCCAGGTAATCAGTGTGTATGATTCATGTCAGTTACAGTGGTGGCGTATCTGTCGGGGAAGTCCGTAGGTGTGGGTTGGGGTTTGAAGTTTCTGTACATAGTTGCCATCTTGTCGTGGAAGAAGTTAGAGAGGTTATCGAACAGATCCTGTGATGGTGTGATAAAGTTTTCACTGGCAGCTGGGCTAGAGAACTCCTTAACGATTGTTGAAAGGTCCCTTGGTGTTGTAGGTGCTGGTTTTGGTGTGTGTGGCAAGGTCTGTCTATTTGTTGCCAGTGGTGGTAGAGGTTGAGGGAGGTCTTGAAGGGTGCCCTGTTGGAGGTGTTCTAGCTGGTGCGCTCTCTATTCTCCAACTTTTTGCTGTCTTGTTTCACTGTTCTTGGGTGTACCAGCTGGATTTTCTCTGGATGTTGGTCCTGGTGGGGATGATGCTGTCTGCGAAATTGGTTGAAGACGTTGAAGTTTTTCACTCCCTGTTCAAGGTTGGTGGTGGTAGCAGGGTGGGTGCTGTTGAGGGCTTTCACCCAGCTGATTAGTTCCACCTCCAGTCGGGACGTTGGTCATCTTGGGGGTGGGGGTGCGAAGGCTGGGCAACCTGAAGTGGACTATGGAGTAATGGGTGGTTGTGAGTTCTGTAATATGGCTGTATTTGAAGCAGTAGCTGGAGATGGAAATTAGATCCAACATTTGTCCTGCGGTGTGTGTAGGGTTGTGGACTATCTGGGTCAATCTGAAGCTGCTTATACTGTCAAGGAGGTGTGCAGGGTTTTTGTTGTTGGGGTTGTAGATGTGGAAATGTAGGTCACCAAGGAAGATGTAGTCCTGGGAGTTTAAGGCTAGGGGTTCAATGAAGTCTGCAGTGGTGTTGCAGTAGTTGGAGTGTGTGCCTGGAGATTGATCTACGAGGGTGTCTTTGATGGCTGTCTTGTCCTCCTTGTGGAGCTGGAAGTTGAGATGTTCCATGGGGGTGGTGGTGTTGGTGGTGGGACATTGTATGGTCTCTTTGTGGATGATGGCTGTTCCTCCTCCCGGCTTGTTAGTGTAATCCTGGTGGATGTGGAGTTGAGCCAGGTTTCAGTGAGTAAGATGATGTCGGGTATGAGTGTCGCAATGAGGTCTCATAATTCAGTGGAATGCTTACATAGTGAGTGTGTGTTGAGAAGGGCGCTTGCAAGTTGGTGTTTTGTGCCGGTGATGCCTGTGGTGTGTTCAGGTTAGGCTGGTCGCTGGGCTGGTGTGTGTGCAGTGGCAGGTGACGTGGCAATTGGTGGAGGTGAAAGGTTCTACAACGGAGCATGGATCGGGTCAGTGGCAGTGTTTGTTACGGTGTCCAGGGTTGAGGGTGCAGCGTTTAGCATTCAGCGATGGTGTATCTTTGGAGGGCCGGAGGGCCTGGGGTCGTTGCGATGGGCCTGGTCTCAGCATGGACAAGCACAGATTGGCAAGTCTTTGGCGTGACAGTGGTGCACCCGCTGTGGCCTGCACTAAGTAGGTACTGGGGTGGGTGGTGCTTCTGTTGAGGGGAAGAACAGTGAGTGGGAAAACCCCAGCAGGAAAACCCGGGCTGCTGCAGTGTCACTGGATCAGTCTGGAACAAGCAGGAACTGGAGGTCAAAGGCCCGGGTCAAGCTAGGTGTTTAGGTGTCTACTCCTGTGTCGTACAGTGGAGTGTCATAGAGTGGAGTGCCACAGAGTGGAATACAGTGTTGTGTCGTAGAGTGTTGTGTCATAGAGTGTCTTGTCAAACAATCCAATGGCGTAGACTGGAGTGTCAGAATGCAATGTTGTAGTGTGTCTTAGAGAGGAGGGGTTTAGAGTGGAGTGGCACAGAGGGGAATGGCATGTCAGACTGGAGTGTCATGTCATAGAGTGGTGTAGAGTGGTGTGGCGCAGAGTGGATGTAGATAGAAAGTAGGCATTTGCCAATCTGCGTTTTAAAGCTTATTGTGCACTTTTCTCTGTTTTATCCTGCTTTTAAATCTATTTTATTATCATGCTTCCATTGAACTTACCTGTCACTCTAGTCCTCCTTCCCTGTTCCACTGCAGCTTCTGTGCTGATTGTGCGGAGGGAAGAGGAGCGAGACTTTTCCCTCACTTCCGGCTCTTTAAGCGGTCCAGTTGCTAGAGGGAAACTCCCTTAAAAAACAAATGGCTGAACAGATGCATAGTGGACACGTGCAGCAGGTGTGCCTGAGGCAACCCCGTCGGCGCCCGCTTGTGTCCGACTGGGGCCAGGGGCCAGGAACTTTCGTCCTTTTAAGCCAGAGGTGAGGTCTTACACTGCAATGTTTTTGAACTACTTGCAACCGATACCTAAAGCAGGCTGCCAGGTCATTAACCCGGGGGTGAAATCTCTGACCTGCTTGCTCAATCTATATTATTTCTATTAATGCTCATATGGTTCATCACCTACCTTCGAAGCATGTAATGGCAGCAGATCGGTCTGACTTTCCTGGTGTGGGACATCCTTTTGGGCACTATTTCACTCAGTCCTTTCATTGTTTTAGTCTGAAATATCACACACCTCCTAAACAACAATAATTTCCTTTGTGATTCTAACCCAGATACTGTATTCCTCACTGAAACCTAGTTACATGCAGATTCTCTGCAACATGACATTGCAGTGCTTCCTGCTAATTTCTCCTTAATTGGGATAGCCAGAACACACAGAACTGGTGGATGAATTGCCATTATTTTTAATAAAAGATTACAAATGTAAAATCAATGAACTTCTGATCCCTGTTTGTGAAGCTTTGCTATTTACACTTTCCTTCACTGCTGAATTTACGTTTTCAGGTGCTCTGATCCAGTGGCGGCCAGCGCAGGTAAGAGCGGGGAATTGGTGAGTGGCTGGGCGGGGTGGGGGTCGGTGAAGTCGACAAACGACAGGATAAGTAAAATTAAATACAAAAATTAATAAAATCTTTTACCTTGCACTCACTGGAACTCCAACTCGGTGATGCGGCAAGCGTAAAGTAAGTGGTTTTATCTATTTTTTAAATGTAATTTTACTTATCCAGTTGTTTGTCAACTTCCCCGATCCTCAATCCACCCTACCCACCACTATCACCTGTGCCAGCCGTCACTGCTCTGATCCATCTTCCCCCTGGGTATCCAAGTAAGTGGTCCACTACCCTCTGTGACTTATTGGCCCCCCATATTTTGCACACTGCTGATTTCACTCTGCTTTGTGATATTAATCTCCAACTTGAGGATCGAAATAACAACCGGACTTCAGTTCTTATTGAAGATCTGGGTATTCTCAACTTAGCACTTTTAAACTCATCACCTTTTCTCCAATATAAAAGACCTGATATTAGAACCCCTCTTCAGCACTACTGGTCTGACCACTTTGCTGTGCCGTTTAAGACTAGGGTCTCATGCGCGAGACCGAGATGGCTGCGTGTGTGCTCGTCTCCGTAGACCTCCTCGGCCAGCCCCATCATCATGCCATAAATCCTAGGTTTTAACCCCGCCATGCGACTGCCCCGAAGAAGCGGTGTTCCCCGCTGAGACTCCAGGCCCCCTGGGTTGCTCGGAACTAGAGATTTGCCACCCGGCAAATTGCGGCTTGCCCACGCCTAGATCCGGGTGCTGAAGTGGAGGAAGTGCCCGCCGCCAAAGCCACAAACACCAGAGCCGTAAGCCGTAAGTCCCCGGTCCGGTCCCGGGAATCTTTGGCTGCCTGTCCGTGGTGGCGGCAGGCTTGGTGGAGAGCCGGTGGGAGACGACGCTGTGGTGGAGGGTCCCCGCGGGGCAGGCTCTGACGGCCCAGCACAGTCGTGAGAAGAGACGCAGCTCCTGCGCCTCAAATGGAGAAGCGGCACGGCCAGATCGGGCTGAGGTGAGGAGCGGCGCTATGAGGAGGGGGCGCGGGACATGCAGTGACGCCGGCGGGCCATTGACTGGTGGTGTTTGCCAAAGACCAAAGTGAAGTTGACCACCTCAAGGACTTGTTGTCGCACAAAACCAGACTGTTGTAGACGTTGCACTCCTCATATCCCTTTTAAAGGATGAGAAAGTGAAAGAAAGTTGTGTGTGATGGTCTACGTGGCGATCTGCACTATTTGAGGTTGCAGAGTATATTAGAGGATCGCTGTTCGCCTTGCGCCTGCTGGGGATGTGACGTTTCAGCAGATCAAGGCCAGGAGGATCTGGAGGGATAAAAACTGGACACTACTGACACAGTTCAATGCAATGCACTTCAATGCAACATGAAACAAAATTCCATTGAACGAGGCACCTTCCCTGGGTCTCTGCCTTTGTGAACTGTTCTCTAACAGAAGCCTTGAAAGTTGTAATATAGAGCTTGATTGCAGTACTGGCCCCTTAGGGAGGACATAAATGTGGTGCGCTGTCCGCCTCCATGAAGGGGCCAATGCCGAGATCTGAAACAGGGAGGTTCGGGAGACGGCAGGCGATCCCACTGAGCAGCAGGTAGCTGGGAGCGCAGAGGACGGCAGGCAAGGAGAAAGGCTCTCAGCCCCGTTGAAGCGGTCTGGCCTGGTAGGGACCTGGGTCGAGCGTGGTTGGCCCTGTAGCTGTGGCTCCCTGGTAGAGGCGGCTGTGATGGGGTGCAGGTGACTGAGTCTTGTCCGGGGCGGGCGGCGCCTCCCCCTGGGCCTTGAGCTTTGTGCACTGCTAGCGGGAGCCATGTGAGGTGCCAGGCTGAGGTGAGTGCCCGGGACTATCTGACTGGAGTGGCTTTGTGCTACCTTCAAATCCGGCATCCCACAGTCCAGAAGGCGGATTGTACCGGGGTCCTTATGTGGTGGGGTGAGTGGGCACTCCTAGTGACGACCTGGTAACCGTTTCTCCAAATAAACAGTTTTGGCACTCACTGGAAAGGCGGCCCCCTTCCCTGTTGGTAGATTCAAGGGGCTTGGACGTTCTCTGGCCACGGATCATCGAACCGCGGTGGCGCGGCCGGCAGACACAGGGTGGCCTGGGGACACGTGGCAAGCCCTGATGCCCTGGATCTGAACAAGTCCTTAAGACCGGCTGCTAGCAGGGGTTAATGAACAGCATTTAGATGGGGTCCAAGCCTGATTCAGACAAGTCCCTGCCCAGATCCTCCAAGGGGTCTAAAACTGTTCAGTCCAACAAGTTGGATCGATACACTATGCCTAGAGGCTCCCCTACAGACTTGAAAGGGGCTCGCTCGGTGGGGGGGTGACCCCATGGGCTCTCCCGCTGAACCGACCCTCACGGATGTCATGGCAGCCATAAGTGGGGTACAAGCGTCTCTGGGCCAAAAAATGGAAGCTTTGGACAATAAATTGGACACAGTCACAATTGAGGTCAATTTGATTCGGGCGGATCTCACGAAGGCCAGTGAAAAGGTGAGATCGCTTGATATCAAGACGGCCAGCTTAATCGATAATATGGCGTTGCTGCAACAGGAGGTACAAGACCTTAAGACCTCACGTGCTTCGATGGACCGGAAGCTTGATGAATATGAAGGAAGGGCTAGGCGCAATAACATACGCATTCTCGGGGTGCCGGAGAAATCAGAAGGCCTGGCGCCAGACCTCTTTGTTGAAGACATTGTCCTTACCCACCTCAAGCCCAAGGTAGCTGGAGATGGAAATTAGATCCAACATTTGTCCTGCGGTGTGTGTAGGGTTGTGGACTATCTGGGTCAATCTGAAGCTGCTTATACTGTCAAGGAGGTGTGCAGGGTTTTTGTTGTTGGGGTTGTAGATGTGGAAATGTAGGTCACCAAGGAAGATGTAGTCCTGGGAGTTTAAGGCTAGGGGTTCAATGAAGTCTGCAGTGGTGTTGCAGTAGTTGGAGTGTGTGCCTGGAGATCGATCTACGAGGGTGTCTTTGATGGCTGTCTTGTCCTCCTTGTGGAGCTGGAAGTTGAGATGTTCCATGGGGGTGGTGGTGGGACATTGTATGGTCTCTTTGTGGATGATGGCTGTTCCTCCTCCCGGCTTGTTAGTGTACTCCTGGTGGATGTGGAGTTGAGCCAGGTTTCAGTGAGTAAGATGATGTCGGTTATGAGTGTCGCAATGAGGTCTCATAATTCAGTGGAATGCTTACATAGTGAGTGTGTGTTGAGAAGGGCGCATGCAAGTTGGTGTTTTGTGCCGGTGATGCCTGTGGTGTGTTCGGGTTAGGCTGGTCGCTGGGCTGGTGTGTGTGCAGTGGCAGGTGACGTGGCAATTGGTGGAGGTGAAAGGTTCTACAACGGAGCATGGATCGGGTCAGTGGCAGTGTTTGTTACGGTGTCCAGGGTTGAGGGTGCAGCGTTTAGCATTCAGCGATGGTGTATCTTTGGAGGGCCGGAGGGCCTGGGGTCGTTGCGATGGGCCTGGTCTCAGCATGGACAAGCACAGATTGGCAAGTCTTTGGCGTGGCAGTGGCGCACCCGCTGTGGCCTGCACTAAGTAGGTACTGGGGTGGGTGGTGCTTCTGTTGAGGGGAAGAACAGTGAGTGGGAAAACCCCAGCAGGAAAACCCGGGCTGCTGCAGTGTCACTGGATCAGTCTGGAACAAGCAGGAACTGGAGGTCAAAGGCCCGGGTCAAGCTAGGTGTTTAGGTGTCTACTCCTGTGTCGTACAGTGGAGTGTCATAGAATGGAGTGCCACAGAGTGGAATACAGTGTTGTGTCGTAGAGTGTTGTGTCATAGAGTGTCTTGTCAAACAATGCAATGGCGTAGATTGGAGTGTCAGAATGCAATGTTGTAGTGTGTCTTAGAGAGGAGGGGTTTAGAGTGGAGTGGCACAGAGGGGAATGGCATGTCAGACTGGAGTGTCATGTCATAGAGTGGTGTAGAGTGGTGTGGCGCAGAGTGGATGTAGATAGAAAGTAGGCATTTGCCAATCTGCGTTTTAAAGCTTATTGTGCACTTTTCTCTGTTTTATCCTGCTTATAAATCTATTTTATTATCATGCTTCCATTGAACTTACCTGTCACTCTAGTCCTCCTTCCCTGTTCCACTGCAGCTTCTGTGCTGATTGTGCGGAGGGAAGAGGAGCGAGAATTTTCCCTCACTTCCGGCTCTTTAAGCGGTCCAGTTGCTAGAGGGAAACTCCCTTAAAAAACAAATGGCTGAACAGATGCATAGTGGACACGTGCAGCAGGTGTGCCTGAGGCAACCCCGTCGGCGCCCGCTTGTGTCCGACTGGGGCCAGGGGCCAGGAACTTTCGTCCTTTTAAGCCAGAGGTGAGGTCTTACACTGCAATGTTTTTGAACTACTTGCAACCGATACCTAAAGCAGGCTGCCAGGTCATTAACCCGGGGGTGAAATCTCTGACCTGCTTGCTCAATCTATATTATTTCTATTAATGCTCATATGGTTCATCACCTACCTTCGAAGCATGTAATGGCAGCAGATCGGTCTGACTTTCCTGGTGTGGGACATCCTTTTGGGCACTATTTCACTCAGTCCTTTCATTGTTTTAGTCTGAAATATCACACACCTCCTAAACAACAATAATTTCCTTTGTGATTCTAACCCAGATACTGTATTCCTCACTGAAACCTAGTTACATGCAGATTCTCTGCAACATGACATTGCAGTGCTTCCTGCTAATTTCTCCTTAATTGGGATAGCCAGAACACACAGAACTGGTGGATGAATTGCCATTATTTTTAATAAAAGATTACAAATGTAAAATCAATGAACTTCTGATCCCTGTTTGTGAAGCTTTGCTATTTACACTTTCCTTCACTGCTGAATTTACGTTTTCAGGTGCTCTGATCCAGTGGCGGCCAGCGCAGGTAAGAGCGGGGAATTGGTGAGTGGCTGGGCGGGGTGGGGGTCGGTCTAGTCGACAAACTACAGGATAAGTAAAATTAAATACAAAAATTAATAAAATCTTTTACCTTGCGCTCACTGGAACTCCAACTCGGTGATGCGGCAAGCGTAAAGTAAGTGGTTTTATCTATTTTTTAAATGTAATTTTACTTATCCAGTTGTTTGTCAACTTCCCCGATCCTCAATCCACCCTACCCACCACTATCACCTGTGCCAGCCGTCACTGCTCTGATCCATCTTCCCCCTGGGTATCCAAGTAAGTGGTCCACTACCCTCTGTGACTTATTGGCCCCCCATATTTTGCACACTGCTGATTTCACTCTGCTTTGTGATATTAATCTCCAACTTGAGGATCGAAATAACAACCGGACTTCAGTTCTTATTGAAGATCTGGGTATTCTCAACTTAGCACTTTTAAACTCATCACCTTTTCTCCAATATAAAAGACCTGATATTAGAACCCCTCTTCAGCACTACTGGTCTGACCACTTTGCTGTGCCGTTTAAGACTAGGGTCTCATGCGCGAGACCGAGATGGCTGCGTGTGTGCTCGTCTCCGTAGACCTCCTCGGCCAGCCCCATCATCATGCCATAAATCCTAGGTTTTAACCCCGCCATGCGACTGCCCCAAAGAAGCGGTGTTCCCCGCTGAGACTCCGGGCCCCCTGGGTTGCTCGGAACTAGAGATTTGCCACCCGGCAAATTGCTGCTTGCCCACGCCTGGATCCGGGGGCTGAAGTGGAGGAAGTGCCCGCCGCCAAAGCCACAAACACCAAAGCCGTAAGCCGTAAGTCCCCGGTCCGGTCCCGGGAATCTTTGGCTGCCTGTCCGTGGTGGCGGCAGGCTTGGTGGAGAGCCGGTGGGAGACGACGCTGTGGTGGAGGGTCCCCGCGGGGCAGACTCTGACGGCCCAGCACAGTCGTGAGAAGAGACGCAGCTCCTGCGCCTCAAATGGAGAAGCGGCACGGCCAGATCGGGCTGAGGTGAGGAGCGGCGCTATGAGGAGGGGGCGCGGGACATGCAGTGACGCCGGCGGGCCATTGACTGGTGGTGTTTGCCAAAGACCAAAGTGAAGTTGACCACCTCAAGGACTTGTTGTCGCACAAAACCAGACTGTTGTAGACGTTGCACTCCTCATATCCCTTTTAAAGGATGAGAAAGTGAAAGAAAGTTGTGTGTGATGGTCTACGTGGTGATCTGCACTATTTGAGGTTGCAGAGTATATTAGAGGATCGCTGTTCGCCTTGCGCCTGCTGGGGATGTGACGTTTCAGCAGATCAAGGCCAGGAGGATCTGGAGGGATAAAAACTGGACACTACTGACACAGTTCAATGCAATGCACTTCAATGCAACATGAAACAAAATTCCATTGAACGAGGCAGCTTCCCTGGGTCTCTGCCTTTGTGAACTGTTCTCTAACAGAGGCCTTGAAAGTTGCAATATAGAGCTTGATTGCAGTACTGGCCCCTTAGGGAGGACATAAATGTGGTGCGCTGTCCGCCTCCATGAAGGGGCCAATGCCGAGAGCTGCAACAGGGAGGTTCGGGAGACGGCAGGCGATCCCACTGAGCAGCGGGTAGCTGGGAGCGCAGAGGACGGCAGGCAAGGAGAAAGGCTCTCAGCCCCGTTGAAGCGGTCTGGCCTGGTAGGGACCTGGGTCGAGCGTGGTTGGCCCTGTAGCTGTGGCTCCCTGGTAGAGGCGGCTGTGATGGGGTGCAGGTGACTGAGTCTTGTCCGGGGCGGGCGGCGCCTCCCCCTGGGCCTTGAGCTTTGTGCACTGCTAGCGGGAGCCGTGTGAGGTGCCAGGCTGATGTGAGTGCCCGGGACTATCTGACTGGAGTGGCTTTGTGCTACCTTCAGATCCGGCATCCCACAGTCCAGAAGGCGGATTGTACCGGGGTCCTTATGTGGTGGGGTGAGTGGGCACTCCTAGTGACGACATGGTAACCGTTTCTCCAAATAAACAGTTTTGGCACTCACTGGAAAGGCGGCCCCCTTCCCTGTTGGTAGATTCAAGGGGCTTGGACGTTCTCTGGCCACGGATCATCGAACCACGGTGGCGCGGCCGGCAGACACAGGGTGGCCTGGGGACACGTGGCAAGCCCTGATGCCCTGGATCTGAACAAGTCCTTAAGACCGGCTGCTAGCAGGGGTTAATGAACAGCATTTAGATGGGGTCCAAGCCTGATTCAGACAAGTCCCTGCCCAGATCCTCCAAGGGGTCTAAAACTGTTCAGTCCAACAAGTTGGATCGATACACTATGCCTAGAGGCTCCCCTACAGACTTGAAAGGGGCTCGCTCAGTGGGGGGGTGACCCCATGGGCTCTCCCGCTGAACCGACCCTCACGGATGTCATGGCAGCCATAAGTGGGGTACAAGCGTCTCTGGGCCAAAAAATGGAAGCTTTGGACAATAAATTGGACACAGTCACAATTGAGGTCAATTTGATATGGGCGGATCTCACGAAGGCCAGTGAAAAGGTGAGATCGCTTGATATCAAGACGGCCAGCTTAATCGATAATATGGCGTTGCTGCAACAGGAGGTACAAGACCTTAAGACCTCACGTGCTTCGATGGACCGGAAGCTTGATGAATATGAAGGAAGGGCTAGGGGCAATAACATATGCATTCTCGGGGTGCCGGAGAAATCAGAAGGCCTGGCGCCAGACCTCTTTGTTGAAGACATTGTCCTTACCCACCTCAAGCCCAAGGGACTGAGCAACTTTTTCACAATTGAGCGCGCTCACAGAGTGAGCGGGGGGAAGGCCCAGGCCTGGAGCCCCCCCTCCCGATGATCGCAAGAGTTCTGAATTTTCGCAACAGAGATGTGATCCTGCAGGCGGCTCGAGGGGGGACCCCACTGCGGTTTGAGAATGCGACGCTCTCCTTCTTCCCAGACTTTACTCAGATGGTACAGAAACAATGCCAGAGTTTCCTACCAGTCAAGAAGAAACT
Organism: Lissotriton helveticus; assembly: GCF_964261635.1. NCBI lineage: Eukaryota > Metazoa > Chordata > Amphibia > Caudata > Salamandridae > Lissotriton > Lissotriton helveticus. The sequence continues at coordinate 423,170,081 of NC_136071.1, forward strand.
TAGGGATAAGGGACTTAAATACGCCTTGATGTTTCCAGCTCTCCTGCGAGTGGAGCTTGAAGGAAAGGCCTGGTTTTTTGATAACCCCGAAGTGGCGTCTGATTGAGTGGACAGCAGATACCTGAGCGGGCCAGAGGAATCAGGGGTGGAGGAGATGAGCAGCGAGAACAGGAATGAGGAATACCGTAGTAATTTGCATGCAGTATTGGGGTGTCGGGGGTGGGATGGTTCCGCAGCCAATTTCTATGCCTGATTCCTTCAACTGTACTGTTGCTACGGGGAAGTGTTTCGGGGCTGGTGGGGGGAGGGGCAGGTGTTGGCTCTCCTTCCCTTTTACTACCTTTAGTTAGCTTGTAGGTTAGGTTTTGGGCGATAGGTACACTGCTAGTTGGGGATGGGCGATAGCCATATGCAGGGGTGCAGGGTGGGGGAATGGGGGTTGGGATGGAGAGGGTTGTTCGAATTCTGGAGTGTATCGAATGCAGTACCGCTTGCCTTTTGTTTTCTTTTTTCTTTTGCATCTGGTGACAAGGCAGAAGACGGGTTGATTTCTTACCTTTACAATGTCAGCTGTTAGACAAAGATCCGGGATGAATGTGATTAGTTGGAATGTGAATGGTCTGGGGGACAAAATTAAGAGGGGAATGATGAACCAGCTGATTAGGCGGTATTCACCAGAAGTGGTGCTTCTACAGGAGACCCACTTAGTCAGTAATCATTGCATGGCACTCCACAGGGGGTTACAAGTTGGTGGCTCACGCTGGATTCACCACGAGGTCTTGGGGAGTAAGTATCCTGGTTAAAAAATCCTTTCACCTAACTATACAGGCCACATGGGCTGATCACCGAGGCCGATATATTGGCTTGTCGGGGCATTGGGAGGGAAGACCAGTCACTTTCATGTCAGTCTATGTCCCGCCCGGCCTTCAATCAGACACGTTTCTAGACCTAGGTACTATATTCCTGACTTTTCCACTGGGTCTGCTGGTGATAGGGGGTGACTTCAACACCGTAATGGATGGTGAGGTAGGTAGGCATCCGGCCCGAACTCTTAGGCCGGCGCAGAGATGGCTCCTCGACTTCTTGGAAACAACAGGGCTAATTGATGGTTGGAGGTTGAGAAACCCTAGGGGTGTACATTACACACACGCGTCCGCCGCGCACTACGCCCTGTCTAGAATAGACTGTGTATTAGTACCGGCGGCCCAGGCAGCTGCGGTTCAGGAGGTGCGGCATCTGAGAAGGGGAGTTTCTGATCATTCACCACTTTGGCTCCAGCTGGAAACTGGCCATTCTGATGTAGGTAGAGTAGCCCCTATCAAGGCATGGCACTTGCGGGACCCCGCCATTAAGAAAGAAATTATTAAAAATACCGAGAGGTACTTCCAAGAGAATCAGGATTCAGTTGACTCAGCGCAGACCCTGTGGGAGGCATACAATACTTTGATTCGTGGGGAGGTTCTATCTATGGTCGCTTGGAGAAAGAGGAAGCGACAGGCCGCAATAGAGCATGCAGAGGTGGGGGTGACAAGGTTGGAGATCAAGGTATCCAGGGACGCAACCCCGGAAGGTATGCATCGGTTAAAATTGCTCCAGGATGAATATAGGGGCCTTGCTAGAGATAGGGCCAGGGCACAGTGCGATGAGACCCAAAGTAGGATCTACGAACATGGGGACAAAGCAGGCAAACTGATAGCGTGGCTTGAGAATGGAGAGTGGGCGTCGCGCTTGGTGCCGGAGCTGCAGGGAGGTGATTCTGATGCTATCACCGACCCGCAAGACATAGCCAATGAATTCTCAAAATAGTACGTGGAACTGTATGCCTCTGTGGGGCTATACATGTAGGCCGATAAAGCTGCAATGATCAGAGACATTCTGATGCCCACACTGTCATAGGATAACCAGAAATACTTGGAGTCCCCACTTACAAATGACAAAGTGGCACAGGCCATCAGAGGAGTACACTCCGGGAAGGCCACGTGACCGAACGGAATCCCTATAGAGCTATATAAATTGAGTGCAAATAGGCTTGCTCCGTTTCTGCGGTCCATGTTTGTGGAGAGTAAGGAGGGGGGTCAGCTCCCATACGACCAACGGGTTGCAAATATAGTAGTCATCCACAAAGCGGGTATGCCCAAGACGCTCAGTTCTGCATATAGGCCTATATCGTTGCTCAATGTGGAACACAAAGGTCTGGCGAAGCTACTGGCGACGAGGCTAATCAAAGTTATCACCACCCTGATCCATCCGGACCAATCCGGCTTCATGCCGCTTCGGAACACGGCCCTTAACCTACGAAGGCTGCATGGAATAATGGGTAGGGCCCCGACGATACAGGAGCCGGAGGTATTGGTATCTCTAGATGCCACCATGGCATTTGACAGGGTTGAGTGGCCCTACTTGTTCGCAGTCCTGGAGAAGATGGGCTTTGGACTGGAATTTACCGGCTGGGTCCGTCTCTTGTACGCTGACCCTCTGGCCAGAGTTGTGGTGAATAACCGTAAATCCGATGACTTCTCCCTGGGTAGAGCCACGAGGCAGGATTGCCCTTTGTCCCCACTCCTTTTTGCCCTGGCTCTTGAGCCTTTGGCAGCGTGGGTTCGGTGGGACCGATCGATTAAAGGGTTACATTGGACACTGGAATGGGAGGATAAAATCTCGATATATGCCGATGATATCCTGCTTTATCTCACCAATCCCAGGGGCTCCCTGATTAGCTTTCTTGATGTACTGGCTATATTTGGGCGCTATTCCGGATTCGCAATTAATTGGTCGAAATCAGTGCTTTTTGTCCTTTCGGGGGGGTCCGCCGGTGGTCCTGAGTGATTGCCCGATACGTATCGAACCGGTGGGGTTTCGCTATCTTGGCATTTATGTTACGTTTGATGCGAAGCTTAGATATGCTAACAACTTGGGTCCCCCTCTGACTCGCTTTAAGGGAGATGTGGTGAGTGGAAGGCACTTCCCCTCCCTTTTGGGTAGGGCAGTACTTTTTAAGATGCTGGACCATCAGCACACGCAATGCAGGTATGGCATGCGGCCACTCGACACCTTAAGTGGGAGGGGAAACTTACACTCGCCACCCCATTGTGAAACTCAGAGAAACTGGGCAGCTTATGGAAATCCAAGGGATTTGATAAATGGGATCTTATTGGGATCTCACAGAGCAAAGACGTTTGGCAACGGGGCATCAGTTCACACGTTCAGTTCCCTCCAGCAACAGTACCACCTTCAAGACAGCGAACACTACCGCTACCTGCAGGTCAGACATGCCCTGCTCGCACACATCCCTAGGGGCTCTGTACTCTCTGACACCTCCCCCTTGGAGGATCGAGTGTTAGACGGACACCTCCCGGAAAAGACCATCTCATTAATATATAAGAAACTTATTAACAACATGGAGGACCCTCTGGCAACTATTAGAACACAGTGGGTTGCTGATGGGGTGGAGCTCGATGACGAGGACTGGAGGAAGGCGGTCTCCTCTTCAAAGGTGGTGGCCATACAGATTAGACTCAGACTAGTGCAATTGAAGATTCTTCACAGGGCATATGTCACGGGCCCCGTTTGGTTCGGATGGGTCGGGTGGAAAGTGGGGAGTGTCGGAGGGGGTGCAGTGAGATTGGAACATTTATGCATATTTTGTGGCACTGTGCGGAGATACAGGAATACTGGGTGAAGGTCCACAGTGAGACGAGTGGTGCTCTGAGTATTGAGATCGTCCCGGAGGCCCGCAGGTGTATCTTGAATGTTCGGGAACCCACTGATCTAAGCGTGTATGGGAGACAATGGGCGACACCTGCATGTATGGTAGCCAAGCGTAACATTGCTCAGCTGTGGGGAGCAAATCAGTCACCCCAAGTCGAGAGATGGATGGAAGACCTGGATTGGTGCATGTTCAGGGAGAGGTCGGTTTATGTTGCCAGGAGCTGTCCTGCAAAGTGGGGGAAGGTGTGGGAGAATTGGAATCGATATAGTGGGGATATCTGTGCCCCCCCAGTGGCTCAGGAGGAGGTAGAGATGATATCCTGCTTTATCTCACCAATCCCAGGGGCTCCCTGATTAGCTTTCTTGATTTACTGGCTATATTTGGGCGCTATTCCGGATTTGCAATTAATTGGTCGAAATCAGTGCTTTTTGTCCTTTCGGGGGGGTCCGCCGGTGGTCCTGAGTGATTGCCCGAGTACGTATCGAACCGGTGGGGTTTCGCTATCTTGGCATTTATGTTACGTTTGATGCGAAGCTTAGATATGCTAACAACTTGGGTCCCCCTCTGACTCGCTTTAAGGGAGATGTGGTGAGTGGAAGGCACTTCCCCTCCCTTTTGGGTAGGGCAGTACTTTTTAAGATGCTGGACCATCGGCACACGCAATGCAGGTATGGCATGCGGCCACTCGACACCTTAAGTGGGAGGGGAAACTTACACTCGCCACCCCATTGTGAAACTCAGAGAAACTGGGCAGCTTATGGAAATCCAAGGGATTTGATAAATGGGATCTTATTGGGATCTCACAGAGCAAAGACGTTTGGCAACGGGGCATCAGTTCACACGTTCAGTTCCCTCCAGCAACAGTACCACCTTCAAGACAGCGAACACTACCGCTACCTGCAGGTCAGACATGCCCTGCTCGCACACATCCCTAGGGGCTCTGTACTCTCTGACACCTCCCCCTTGGAGGATCGAGTGTTAGACGGACACCTCCCGGAAAAGACCATCTCATTAATATATAAGAAACTTATTAACAACATAGAGGACCCTCTGGTAACTATTAGAACACAGTGGGTTGCTGATGGGGTGGAGCTCGATGACGAGGACTGGAGGAAGGCGGTCTCCTCCTCAAAGGTGGTGGCCATACAGATGAGACTCAGACTAGTGCAATTGAAGATTCTTCACAGGGCATATGTCACGGGCCCCGTTTGGTTCGGATGGGTCGGGTGGAAAGTGGGGAGTGTCGGAGGGGGTGCAGTGAGATTGGAACATTTATGCATATTTTGTGGCACTGTGCGGAGATACAGGAATACTGGGTGAAGGTCCACAGTGAGACGAGTGGTGCTCTGAGTATTGAGATCGTCCCGGAGGCCCGCAGGTGTATCTTGAATGTTTGGGAACCCACTGATCTAAGTGTGTATGGGAGACAATGGGCGACGCCTGCATGTATGGTAGCCAAGCGTAACATTGCTCAGCTGTGGGGAGCAAATTAGTCACCCCGAGTCGAGAGATGGATGGAAGACCTGGATTGGTGCATGTTCAGGGAGAGGTCGGTTTATGTTGCCAGTTGCTGTCCTGCAAAGTGGGGGAAGGTGTGGGAGAATTGGAATCAATATAGTGGGGATATCTGTGCCCCCCCAGTGGCTCAGGAGGAGGTAGAGACACGTGAATCCCTGTGATCCCTTAACAATACTCTGTATTTATTATTCTGAAGCATGGTAATGTATTTATGACTAACGGAATGAGGCTCTTGTCACCGGATGTTTTTCTTTGTGGTCTTGTTAATAAATAGAATTTACAAAAAAAAAGACTAGGGTCTCTTCCCTTTTTCTCATAGTGCAGCCTGCCCTGAAATCTACAGCCAAGGAACTGGTCCAAACTTAACATCTCAGCACTAAATGAGTAACTTCTTAGCAGAAAGCCTATTCTTTTACCATATCTTGATTTGGACCTAACTTCAATACATCACTGGCTCAATGAGCCTATTGACATCATCCCACCACCAACCATTAAATACACGGGCAGAACTCAACCTCGGGGTCTCTGGTTCACTGAAACACTCAGACTAGAAAGAAAGCAATGTAAAATGTTAGAAAGACACTGGAGGAAGCAGTATGATGATGAGGCCAAGTCGGAGTACAGGGAGGCATTAAAATGTTATCATGCTCTCTGAAAGTCTGTTCACACTACATACTAACTTAAAAAATGACTAATGCCCAACACTGCCAGAAGACACTTTTTAAGGTGGTGAAAGAACTTTCAGATGCAAGTAATATCTTGCCTTATGCCTTTCTTTTACAAAGCCATGGTGATGAGTTGTCTAGTTTTTCATGCAAAAAGTGGACAAGATTCACTTATAACTAGCAACAGCATCTGTTAACACGGATCCCAGCTCAAACACAGACACCTCTCATATGTTTCTGATGAAAGCTATTCACTTGGCAAACAAGACTCAGGGTGCCACTGAAATCAGTGCATGGTCTCCAGCGGATCTTGCATCTTTCCTGACTGCCTTACATTCTGTTAAGTCTGGTTCTCTATTGGATCCTCTTATCCCAGTTAAGCTCAGTCTATTGAACACTTCTGTCTTAACTATGATTCTGGAGCTCTTTAATTCATCATTGAGGGATGGTATCGTGCATCAGAAGTGGAGGCATGCTTGTTTCATCCTCTTTTTAAAAAAAGCCCATTTGGATCCCTCTCGCTTGTCGCATTTTCACCCTGTCTCCCTCCCACCAGTCATTTCCAAAATCCTGGAAAAGCACGTTAATGCCCAACTCACTCCATTCGCTGAGACCCGTCTTTTTCTTCATTCCTCGCAGTCTGGCTTCAGGGCTGCGTACTGCACTGAGTCCGCCTTCTCGGTGTAACAGAACATCTCAGACAGCACCTGGATACAGGAGGCATTGGTGCGCTCATTCTGCTTGACTTGAGTGCAGTTTTTGACACAATGTCTCATACTATTCTGACTGGAAGAATAGAGGCTTTAGACCTCAAAAGTTTGGATTTGAGGTGGCTTGTCACTTTCCTACAAGACCGTAGTTTTCAGGTCTTTTTGGCTAATATGAGATCCAAGCCTCTCGCCCTGACTTCTGGCGTTCCACAGGGTTCCATTGTGAGCCCCTTGTTTTTTAACATCTATGTATGTCCATTGGTGGACGTAATAGAGAATTGTGGGCTTACCCTTTTTTCATACGCCGATGACACACAGATTATTTTCTCTATATCATCAGCTCAGAACCATGACCCGTCTTTGCTGGACCTGAGGAAATTTCCTTATGGATGAATAAAAACAAACTCAGGCTTAATGGTGACAAGACTGAGGTCACGGTCCTGAGTAACACCACCACTCTTTAGGGCCCAAGACTCTGGCTGGAATCCTTAGGGCCTCTGCCCACCCTGGCTACTAAGGTTACAAATCTGGGCTTTATTATCGATGATAAACTCTCCTTGAAACCACAGGTGACTGGGGTTACTGCCACCTATTTTTCAGTCCTCAAATGGCTAATAAAGATTTTTTGATCAATTCCCTTAGCGGCTCAGCGGACTGCTCTTCAGGCATTAGTCATATCCAGTTTGGATTGTGGCAATGCATTAAAACTGTCTGCGGATAAGACTTTGATCCACCGCTTGCAGATTGTCCAAAATGCTGCAGCTCGGCTGCTCTTTTGATTACAAAAATATGCTGCAGTCTCCAATTTGTTTCTGGAACTGCACTGTCTCGAGGTCTCCAAGCCTATTGAGTTTAAGGCACTTCGCTATATGTTAAAGGCCGAGCATGGATTAGCTCCCTGTTACATTCAGGAATTGGTAACTCCTTATCTGCCTTTTTGATCCTTCAGATCTTTGAGCCATGCGTTGTTTTCAGTTCCAAGGCTCCATCTTACCCGCATGAAGGGCCGCTCTTTTGCCTACCTTGGTCCTAAATTGTGAAATTCTCTGCCAGCTGACCTTACAAACTTCAATTAATTACTTGCCTTTTACAAAAATTTGAAGACTTGGCTTTTCTAGATGCTTGTCCTGGGACACCCTATCTGCTTCTATCCTGCGCTGGAAAACCCCTTCGGGTAGTTGTGTGCATTACAAATCTCCAAATAAATAAATAGAGTGGAGTGGCACAGAGTGGAGTGTTGCACAATTAAGTGGTGTGTGGTAGAGTGCTGTAGAGTGGAGGGGTATAGAGTGGAGTGGAGTGTTGTAGAGTGGAGGTGTGTAGAATGGAGTAGCGTAGTGGGAGCATGCATAGTGTGGTAGTGCACTGCCATTACAGACGACACATTGTTTATTGAAATGGCCATTACATTTGCAGGGACAGACACTGTTAATGATACAAGTATATAGTGGAGTATAAAGTGGAAATGTCAGCACCTAGTGTGTCGATTTGTTTTGATCATATTAAAATATTTGTTTCCATCGCACTACAGAATTATAAAAAAGAATGTGCTTCATTTGTGCTTTCCTAATTCTGATATATTATGAAATATCTGCACAGTTCATTTACATACATTAAAATGTTGTTGTGTGTACTAAAAAAAAACCTTTCCTTTCGTAGCAAGATTGTCACATAAATTCTCTCACTTTAAAGTCAGAGAAAGATAAGTAAACATCAAGCTCCCTCAGAAAACATAACCTGACATTTGACCTCTGTCTTTGAATGCACAGCAAATGTAACAAGATCAGATCAAGTTTTAAATGGCTGTTTACAGAAAGCAAGCACTTGTGGAAGAATGCAGTAAATAGACTATGCTCCGCGAGAGGGGGGTAACACAAGCCGAATAGCCTGTAATGAACAAAGCCACCAAATAGAAAGCAAGCAAATGTTATCTACGAGCCATAAAGCCAATGGTAAGCAATGGGCTGGATGCATTTCTAGGGAAGCTTTCAGAATGTCCCCAAGATGTTGTTAGCAAAGAAAACAGCTGCACTGGCTGATAGGCTTTGACTTAAAAAGGCTTGAAGCAAAGTTGTATCTTGTGACCTTTGCTTTTCAACTCATTCTAAAGACTTCAGTAAATGTTTATTTACAAAAGATTGTTTTATAGTTTTATATGTAGTTCCCAAATTATTCCTAGAATCTAAAGATTCCTTTAAAGGAACCGAAAGGAAAATAATCAATAAGTAACTTTCTATGCCTTTGTCGGTTCTGTTTTCTTCATAACATTGTTGAAAATTAAGGTATTAATTTTAATATAGGAATATTAAATGAAGAAACTTTAACTACAGCTCATCAGTGCCTCAGAGACTTAGTTAAATCTGAAAACCCCCAGTAGTTGAGAATGAAAGTGTGTTTGAGCTATAGGTTAAACAAGTGAAAGAGGTCTGCTATTTTCAATGGAATTAAGGAAAGTATAGTTGAAATCCATCATTTAAGGGAAAGGGCTTCAAAAGAAATCTAAACTCAGATGTAATTTGACGTTGATATAGTTTATATATCAGTTAAGAAATATCTGAAATGCCTCTACGAGATGAAAAGCAAACTGGAGACTTCCAATGTTATTGCTCAGATCCTGTCCTAGGATGTGCAGAAGAATTATGCTGTGGTGTATGGGGCAGTTAGTGTTCCTTTAAAGTTGGAGGTACCTTCACTGTCTTTTGAGGCACTATGCATTGTGAGTGTAGGCAGAGAGCACCCGATGAGCTACCACTGTTTTGCTTGTTTGTCCTACATGCTTGAATGAATGAAAGAAATACTCTGCAGACTATTGAAAGAGAGCAACATACATGGTGCGGTTCAGGTGACAATCCGCAAGTTACAATCACTGTCTGGAATTATATTAAATGAAGATTTTATGACAAGTGTATTTTATAATGTTTTTGTTGCATGTAATATATTATTTACATATATATATATATATATTTTAGGATGCTTGTGACACTTACATTTGTTTTTAGTATAAGGTAAATTGTCATAATAAGCTTTACTTTACTACTACTAATAACTTTACAGCTCAATCGTCAACTCTATAGCTTTGAGCAATACCTACATTTTGACTGCTTTTAAAATGATACAACTGGAAAATGTGGTTAAATTCTGCCACAGAAACATAAACGGCAACAGGAAAAAGAAAATTATTATGACACCAAATTCCAGAAATTATGAAGTTGTTATAGACAGAGATATTTTGCAGCATAAACGGCAATTTAAATAAAGTTCTTGGGCTTCAACAAAGACATCAACCTCGCCCTTCAAACCCGGAGACAACATGGCATTTATCACATTTATATAAAACAAATCATCCCTTACCAGAAGCTATTTTTATAACAACTTTTCCAGCCCAAGCCCTCTGCCAACTTGATGGTGTCAATGCCCATCCCATCAACATCACTAGGTCAACACTCATTCAATTAACAATGCCCTAAATGGAACAGCCACCCTCAGTAAAAGAAAATTTGACAATATCATCTCACCCAAAATAATTTACAGCAGCTTACGCTACAGTCTTATTTGTCTTCAAGATAAGGTCACCACATAAAAGGTGATAGCAACCAAAGAACTACCAATATGCCAGAAAAACGTATCACATTCAAGGCATACGCAACACAAGAACACAATTATCTGCAAAGTTTATAGTCAAAAAGTTCAGAAAAGCAATGCAAAAGAAAGCAAGTCTTTTCAAGCAACTGCCCTAGGATGTGGAAACCTTCACTAATTTTGTCCACTAGAGAGCACTATTTCTTCTTCTGTTGTTAAACTAGGAAAGTTACCTTAGCCCTGACGATGGAGAAAACATTCTTAGTTGCTATGGTTTCACCCTGTTATGTTATATGTTTTTTCCCCCACAAAGCAAGCAAATGACATTACAATACATCCCCCTCAAACAAAAGATACATTCGTCCCATACCAAACAAAGAAAGGAAAGGCTCAGTTACATCAATATCGTCATATCTTCTACAATAAACCAGCTGATGCCAAAATGAAAATACAAACAATACGAAAAACAAAACACATCTGCCCATTTATCCAAGTCATGCATTACATAGTTGATGTGGAATAATGCGACAGTACCACATCAATAGGCCAGTTTCCTCCCCCCTGCCCTCTCGGGGTTATCCTCTTGATCCCATATACATGCCCATTTACTCAACAGCATCTGTCCTATTCAATAGAAATACCCGCAGCGGCTCCCAAATATCTCTCGGCCTCGAAATTGTTGGCAACTCCTCTGCGTAATTCCAGATTTTCTTTGCAGTAAACTAAATCTTTTAGCCAATGCTCTGCTTTCGGATTACGCCTTTCCCCATACAACCGCCACTCTTCGCGCCGCCATCAACAAGGACAGTCGTACAAACTTCCCAGGCACTCCTCTGATGTGCGGCACACAGCAAAGTAAACAAACAAGCAGGGTGCACCGGATTTCCACTGCTACTATAGTCGTTAACCACCACTTCCCAGAACTCATACACCTTTCTACAGCCCCAAGCTAAGTGCAGAAAATCCGCACCTCCTTGACCGCAACGCATACAGCAATCAGACTCGTACAACCCAAACCTATGTAGCCGTGCAGGTGTGTACTGTGTAGTATACCTGGTGTATATATTTAAAATGTATGATGCGTACATTACCATTCATGCTAAGCGTCCCTGTCAACTCGCAGATATGCTTCCAATCCCGCTCCGTGATCGGCTCAGGTAGACAGGCATTCCATCTCTCCCAACTCCTGCCCAGTTCAGCCATGCATTCATCTTTAATCATCTTATATGATCTGGAAATCAATTTCTTGTTAGTGGGAGTGGTGAGGGCAAACTGCAATGATAACAGCGCAGGAGGCTCCAGCGGGTAAGTAGTGTAGTGCACTTTGGCCGCGTGGCGCAACCTGTGCATCGCAAACCTGAAACAGCAGTGCCTGATTACTAATATACAGAAGAGTGTCCGGTGTGACAAATGTCCTGTCCGGATATATACCCTGCATCCGTTGGAAGCCAGCCTCGTGGAGTAAACGCATCGACGGCGCTTCACTAGTCACCGACATTGCGGCGTGGTGTTCTATGTACATGGCTGGTGCATATAGCGGTAGCTTCTGCGCCAGTCGCCCAATAGCCTGTCAGGCTGCTATAGTCGTATCGACTTCATTTATTTCAGTTTTCGGTGTGCCGCGCATCCGGTGAGTAATCAAGCTGTGCAGCGGAATCAGGGAATTATCCCCTTCCTCCACCACGACATGAGGTATACATTCATGCGGTCTCAGCCAATAATATACGTATTGTGCCTGCACACTCAGATAGTAGGCGTAAAAGTCTGGCGCTCCGAACCCTCCCCTGTCATAGCCACTGGTAAGAGTTGACCACTTCACACAAGCGTTTTTACCTCCCAAGACCAGCCGCAACAACACCTTTCGGACATTATTAATAAACTCCATCGTGAGTACCACAGGAATATTAGTGAACAGGTACAAAAATTGTGGGTGACCACCCTTTTAATTAGTGCAATGCGATCACTTAGTGACAGTGGCAGTGAAATCTACACGTCCATCTGCTTTTCCAGTCTGGCGTACGCCCTCCTATAGTTTTCCAGTATCACCTTGTTGGGATCTCTATGAACTCACACTCCGAGATATTTTACCGGCTCTGTGGACCACACCAGCGGGAACTCCACGCCAGGTTGTGAAGTGGACTCTGTCAGCGGAATAATGATAGATTTGTCTCAATTAACAGATAAACCCGATAGGCGACCGAATCGGACATACTTCCGAAGTAGTTGCTCCAGGTAACGAGAAGGTTCGCAAACAAAGAGTACCATATCATCCGCGTATAATGAAATAGCCACTAGCCGGTAGTTAAAATTCAGTGCCGTCTCCCTATGCCATTGCCTGATAACACATGCCAGTGGCTCTAATATGATAGCAAATAACAGTGGGGATAGTGGGCACCCCTGCCCCGTGCCCCTTCCTATGGTAAAAAGTTCGGAAGTCAATCCTCCAACACGCACTCTAGCCTATGGTTCCGCATAATACAGCACTGCTATCCATTGTATAAATAATGGTGGGAAACCCATCCACCGCAAAACAAAAAGCATATATTTCCATTCCACCAAATCGAACACTTTCGCGGCGTCCAGCAGCATGGCCGCAGCTGACATGCTCGGCTCAAGAATGTGGAACATGGAAAAGATAGTCCGAAGATTATGCAACGTAGATCGGTCGGGTACAAAGCCCGATTGATCAGGCAACACCAGACATGGCATCAGAAGCTGCAGCCTAGTTGCTAAAAATTTGGCCAAGATCTTAGCATCTATATTAATTAACGACAGAGGGCGGTAAGAGTCGCACCTGTCTGGCGGCTTATCTTTTTTGAGTAAGGTGATTATCAGTGCTTGTCGCAATGTCGGTGGTAACTTCCTGGACTCGTGCGCCTCGGCATACATCTCCAAGAAGTATGGTGCAAGTAGGTCTGCGTACCTCTTATAAAATTCCACCATGAGGCCGTCGTCCCAGGTCTTTACCGTTAGATAGTGCCGATATCGCTGCCTTCACGTCCTGCTCATCTATAGGCATACAAAGAAATTCCCTGTGAGCGTCTGAGAGCCAGGTGCACGCCACATCTTCCAGATATTCCTCCATCTCAGCCTCTGTCGCGCCACCATTGGAAGTATATAACTCTGCATAAAAGCTTCTGAATTGTTCCGTTATGGCTGCCGGGTGATAATGCTCCCCCCCATTAGCATCCGTAATCACGTCTATTCGCGGCTGCTCCATCCGATATTTGATCTTATGTGCCAGTGTGCGCCCCGGCCTATCTCCCTCCCCATCCCGTCGGGCCGTGTGTCTGCGTGACAAATACTTTAGTTCAGTTTCAGCCAGCATATCATACTCCTTAACTAGCTCAGTTATGCGAGCCAACGTGTCTGCCCTTGGAGTTTCAGTGTAAGTACGCTCCAGCTCACGTAGGGTGTTCTCGGTGCTCTGCAACTGGGTCCGTATGTCCCTTAGTATGCCTGCCGCAGTGCTAATACATATTCCCTTTATGGTGACCTTGAAAGCCTCCCAGAGCGTTGAGACCTCGTCTACCGTGCCCTTATTTTTTACGAAATATTGTTCAATAGCCTCTCTCACTGTGTTCTCATAAACCGGGTCCAGTAGTGCCTCAGATCGCAGCCTCCATGTGAAAGGGCGATGCACAGTCATCGGGATTTCCAGGTCTAGTTGTACAGGATAGTGATCTGACAATGTACGTGGTAGGTGTGCAACTTCCCGCACCCAATTCATGGCTTCCCCTCCCACCAGCCAATAGTCCAGCATGGACCAGCTGCTCTGTGACGGTGTTGCATGTGTCCCTTCTTTTGCCAGGGGGTTCCTCATTTGCCACACATCACTCAGGGAAAATTCCTCCATGGCGCAGGCAACACTTCTGGCTACTTTAGGGCTTCGATGGGTCATCGGGTTAGATTTATCCACATCAGGATTTAAATATGTATTTAAGTCACCCACCCACAATACAGTGGCCTCGGGCCAACCTCTCAATGCACCGTACATTTGAGAAAAACATACTGGGTCGTCCATAATGGGAAAGTACATATTGATTATAGTTACCAGCAAGCCCCTAGTTTACCTCGTACCATCACACACCTACAGTCTTTTTTTTTTCTGTCCTCATACTGCCAAAAAGTTAGATAAGACTCAAAATGGGATACCTCTTACTACTCCATACCATTCGTCACCATCCCTTCGGATAGGCAATGGAGAAAGATAGAGCATTCCCTTCGAGAAGACACCGGTACCTTCTCCAATCCCGTTCACTTTATCCGGTTTCATCCGTCTAAGTTACTAAGGAGACTTGGTCCGACGGTGTTTTGGCCTAATCATTGGACCCAGTATCTTTTTCTCTCCAAGTTAACAGATTTGCCCATGTCTTCACCCTACTTTTTAAATCACAAGCCATGTCACTCTCACTAGTATAGATCACATTTCTTAAAAGTTCTGAAAAAACTCGGGGATCTTCTGATTTCCAAAGCCTACAGATTTCTCTCCTGGCCAAAATAATAACGTAAAATATAAAATTAAATATAGGTGTGTTCATATGATAGTCATTTGGTAGACCAAAGAAAATCAGGCCAATGCTTATATCGATTGGTCTCCCCAAAACAGATTCCAAAAAATCACATGCCTCATTCCAGTAAGGTTTGATTTCTGTACATTCCTTAAATATAAGTACATCGTCTGCATCTGGGAATTTGCACCTCGGGCAGCTGCATACCGTCCCAGTTACCTTAGTTAATTTTTCTGGAGACCAATAGACTCTATACACGGTATACAGATGTTTTTTCCTCAGTGCAGCGGGTTTTACTACCTCCTGTAGCTTTACAAAAGAATCACACCATACCTTGTATACATCTCTTCTATTCCCTTTGTTCTCTCCAGATTCCTCCCCCCATAATCTCCGTAATTCCGTTTCACCCTTATCTTCAACATTCAGTAATGCTCCATACCAATATGCAACTTCCTTTTTCCATATACCACTTATAGTCATTTTATCTAATACATCTGCACAGACTTCCTCGGCCTGCCATGTCTGCGTCAACCACCAAGATGAAATCTGATAATATTTAAACCTTGTGATTGATCCTTGGGTTAACCTGCACAGTGCCTCCCAGCTCATAAGATTACCACCATCTTCCAGATCGCCCCAACACTTTATTCCCCCTCTTTTAAGTGGCACGCTCAGTTGATCTTGTAGGCACTCTGGAGTGCCAGGAGAGTCCCAAACTGGAGCCTGTATCGCATAGTACGGAATATCCATTTTTTTCCTTATGAACATCCATGTTTCCAATGCAGCCCTCAATATTTTTAACCTTACTTTTGTGTGGAATTTAGGATCTCCATATTTATACAGGAAAGAGACCTGGCCGTGAACCACATCCTTTAACATAGCTTTAAACAAAAGACCTAATGATGAAGAGTCTGGCTTATTCGTCAAGATCCTGAAATTTTTAAAATGGAAAGCATAACAATAAAGTAATATATCCGGTAAAGCTAACCCACCTACTTTAAGGCCTCTACTCAGTTTTTTCCAGGCTATCCTGGAACCCTTTGTTGCCCATATAAAGGTGCCTATTTTACCTTGCAATTTGGCAATATCTTCTCTCTTGAAAGTTAAAGGGATTGTATTACATAGAAAAGTGATTTTCGGCAAAATTATCATTTTAATAAGATTGACTCTCCCATAGATGTATAAAGGGAGGTTTGCCCATCTGGGTAATAGGCTGACAACTTCCTTAGAAACCCTTTTCCAATTGACTTCTGGGATGTCCTCCAACCTCTGTATTAGGTGGACCCCTAAAAACCTCATTTGAGACTTTGCCCCTGGGTAGGTGTTAACTTGATTCCACTCCATTATTTCCGTCTTATCTTTATTAATTATGTAGCCCGAGACCCGTCCAAATTTTTCAGCCAACTCAAATAACCGCGGTGTGGTCTCTGTAGGGTTAGTTGTGTATAGGAGTAGATCATCTGCATAAAGAGCAGTTTTAAGTTTCATCTCCCCAAGCCAATAAGGATGAATAACAGTATCCTGCCTAAGCTTGCTAACAAAAGGTTCAATATAAAGATTAAATAATAGAGGTGACAGGGGGCACCCCTGTCTTGTGCCTCTCCCAATTTTGAACCAATCTGTCAGCACCCCATTCACCAATACCTTAGCTTTAGGGCAGAGATAAATATTCTTTAGTGCTCGAATAAAATTCTCGGGAAAACCGAACCTTTTTAGGGTTCCCCAAAGGTATAACTACCTAACTTGATCAAACGCTTTAGCAGCGTCTATAGCTACTATTGTCAATGGAACTTTATTAGCTTCGGCCATATCAATAGCCCCCATTACCTGGAAGGTCAACTCATTAAGCTGCCTCCCAGGTATAAAACCTCGCCGGTCCGAGTGGACTACCATCTTAATGACCTTTGCCACTCTAGCTGGCAATATGCCAGTAAAGAGTTCATAGTCAGAATTTAATAATGATATGGGTCTATATGACTCTATTGATTGTGGGTCTTTATTGGGTTTTAAAATTAATGTAACTATAGCTTCTGACCATGAACCTGGGGCATTTTCGCCTTCCGCATAAATTTTATTAAATAAGATTTTCAACATTGGTACTAAGCTCTCCAAAACTACAAGGTAAAACTCACTCGGAAGCCCATCTGGGCCTGCAGCTTTCCCCCTAGTCATTCTTCTACATTGGGCCCGAATTTCGTCTTCTGTAATTCCGGTTCGTAAGAGGACATTAAATTCTTCTGGCAACTTGGGAGGCATGGCTAATCTAACCATCCCTCCACTTCTTCTTGTTCTAGACTTATTTCTTCTTTATGGAGATCATTCATAAAACATCTTGCTTCCGCTAATATCTCATCCTCACTACATGTTGACCTACCAGAGCCTCGCAAAGTTAAACTCTTTATCCAGTTCCTGGCCTTGTCTGTTCTAGCCTTCCAAGCTAACAGGGAACCACACTTTTCTCCATATGCAAAGTGCTGTAGCTTACTAACTTTCCACTCGTCTAAGAGTTTCTTGTCAATCTTGGCTTGGTATTCTGCACGTAATTTATCTAGATCTTTTTCTAGAGATGCAACAACTTCTGGAGTCCTCATAACTTCCAGAGATGCTGTCTGTAATTCTGTTTCCTTATCCTTAATCTTTATTATTCTCTCAATTTCTTCATGTCTCAGGGCTCTAGTTCTACCTACCGAAATTGAACTAAGTATACCTCTTATATAGACTTTATATGCCTCTCACACCGTCTGTATTTCCGCTGTACCGATATTACATTTAAAATACTCATCTGTTTTGTTTATCATCTCCACTATCAAATCTTCTTCTAATAACATGGATCTATCTAGGGTCCATCTCTTTTGTACCTCCCTGTGTTTAAATCTCAAGATCATCTTGTATTTTTTACTGTAAAAAGTATAATCCTTGGAGGCATAATTTAATCTCCTCCATATATCCAATACATTGAAATCTTTAATTATATTATTCAGCATTGCAAAAGTTTTTGGCGGGTTATTATATTTGACTCTAGAGGTACGATCCTTCTCTTTGCTAAAGACCAGGTTGAAATCTCCCCCTATTATTATTGGCCCGGTAGTATTCATCACACTAGCCTCTAATCTTTGAAGGGCTCCTGGATTGTCCTCATTCGGGCCGTAATAGACGGCACAGATTAGGGGGGAATCATTTACTGTTAGAGTCGCGACCAACCACATCCCCGAGTAGTCAGTCTCTTTTTTTATGACTCTAATACTCACATTACTCCTAATCATTAAGGCCACCCCTCTAGTACTCCCCTGTTGGGCAGAACAAAGAACCTCCTGTACCCACCTCTCCTTTTCCAGACCTAATCTACAGTCTTAAGATTCTAAATGGGTCTCTTCTAAACAGAAAAGATCAGCCTTACTATTCCTCAAAAACTCCCTAACCCTAGATAGTTTTCTCTTACCTCTCAACCCGTTCACATTCCATGTTATTAGCTTACGTTTGTGTTGCCTATCCATTTATCCCACTTTCAACCCTAAATCAAAACTTTTTGGACACATATGAGAACTATTTTTTTTCCTTTTCCCCCCATGAACCCCCCACCCTTTTTGAAGCCCCCTTTCCCTCCCGTGAGGAACCCTCCTGCTATCCCCTCTGTGGTTTGCCAACCGCCATTCGGGACCTACCCTTCGCAGTCAAGACTACTTCAACTCATTATGCATCTTCTTAACTAAATAAAGAAACCATCCACCAATGTTATCTCATGCATATGTGTTTTTACATTTCCCTTACCCTTATTTATTTATTTTTTTCACACCTACAGTCTTCATCTACATACGTGCGCACTGGTTGAAATGCTAGTCCCCTTTCCCCTTTTAACCAATATCATCGTGCCCCTTGCATATGACGAAAAGGAGGCCGCAAGCTTAAAGCCCGCCCATCTCCCAGCAATACCACGGTCAGTGTGTTTAGTCAAGTGCGTCTCTTGCAGCAAGGCAATGTGCACTGAGTGCCGATTCAAGTAGGCTAATACTTGCCTAACTTTTTTTGGTGAGTTGAGGCCTCTTACATTCCAAGTCAACATACGATAATTACCACCCATCACCGCTGCCATCAACACCTTCCCAGCACATCATTACACAGAACCGCTGTAGAGGAGTGCCGCCAATCACACTAGGTGATCTATCACATTTCACACATCTCACTGCATCTGACTTCAATTCAACATGGGCAGAAAAAAAACAAAAAATACACCAACACAATACACACCCCCTTTCACCTGTCCTCCGCCCCCCACCCACTCCAACCTCTCAATTAGGTCAAGATCGATTCCTGTCCCCCACCCACATATCTCCCCGGTTAACCATACAACTCAACAATTGGGGAATGCCCACTAGGGGAAGAGGATCAGCAGCGATTGCTCACACCAAGGTGTGGTCACCAGGGTAAGGCAATGTGATTCACCTGTGCACAGTGATACAAGAACAAATATATACTGTGATCAAGACCCTATCCTCTGATCAACGCAATATAATTATAGGCCCATGAAACGAGTAATGCACGCCCAAGGAGGTGACACCCACCTGCCACAAGCTTAACGCACAGGGATAGTCCACCAATTGGTCATGACCATTAATATAAGCTCTAAAATAGAAAAAGCTTGGGGCTAGAAGTAGGTAAATGGCATTTACCGATTCGTAAATACCGAATTTTACCGATTCAGTATTTACAATTCGGTAAATGCTATGTAGGTATTTTTACCGAAAAATTTAACGAATCGGTTCAATTCGGTAATTAACGAATCGGTATTTACCGATTCGGTAATTGCCATTGATTCCTATGGGCATTGAGGCCCATAGGAACCAATGGCAATTACCGAATCGGTAAATACCGATTCTGTAAAATTACTGAATTGACAAGGGGGACAGGGTGTCACTTTGTTGCACCCCTGATTCAGGCTTGTGTGCCATGTGACACACATACATGCCCTTAGGGCATGTTTGTGTGCCACATGGCACAGGTGTACATGCACAGATGTGCATGTACACAGGAAATCGTTATTTACCATGCAATAGTATTACATGGTAAATAACGAATTCTTAGGGGCCTGTGGCACTATTTCCAGTGCCACCTACATATAGATTTACCGATTCGGTAAATTTACCGAATCGGTATTTTACAGAATCGGTAAATTTACCGATTCTGTAAAATTTAGGCCCCCTACATCTCAATCACCAAATACCATCTCAATCACCAAATACCGGTCGGTAACGGCCGAAATCGGCCGTTACCGACCGGTATTTGGTGACCTACATCTGGCCCCTGGTCATTTCTTTCAAGGGGTGTAGAGTTTCATCAGATTCAATCTGCTTCTTCTAATCCCGATGTCAGTGCCGTGCTCTCTGCTCCGCCCTGCCGAGTCCCATTCTTACAGATATGTTTTGTGAATTTCAGGGACGACTTTGAGTCAGTGAAGAAGTGCGCCTGCCCTTCATGCGTTATTTTCAGTTTGGCCGGGTACAACATAGCGTAGGAGACTGAGGCGGCCTGTCATAATTTTTTTGCTGGTACAAACTCCCTCCTAGCTGCCTGCACCA
Source organism: Lissotriton helveticus (assembly GCF_964261635.1). Taxonomy (NCBI): domain Eukaryota; kingdom Metazoa; phylum Chordata; class Amphibia; order Caudata; family Salamandridae; genus Lissotriton; species Lissotriton helveticus. Next base: position 423,190,346 of record NC_136071.1, read on the forward strand.
CTGGGGTGTAGTCCGGGAAAAAGGACAGCCTGTCTCCATTATAGGTAACCGGGGCCCTAGCCCTAGCCTCCCTCAGGATAGCGTCCCTGCCAGCATAGTTCAGAAGACGTGCACCCTCTCCACTATCATCACTGTAGACAACACCGAACCAAACAGGTCCCACAGCATCCCGTCAATGAAGGTCTCCATTTTGGAGATAGCGGTTGTCTCAGGCAGGCCAATAATGCGTAGATTGTTGCCCCAAGCGCGCGCCTCCAAATCTTCATTCTTTGCTCGTATAATGTCCAGTACCTTCTCCATCTGCAAAATTTGAGTTCTAGACTCAGCCAGTGAAACCTGCGCGTCGGACAGTCTGTTTTCCAAAACATCAAGCCTGTGCTCAAGCGTATCCACTTTTTTTTTTACAACGTCCAGTCCGGTCGCCAGTGCAACAATTTTGCTATCAATTGACTTCATGCCGGCGCGCAATTCCAAAAGGATGGTTCTGGTGCCATCCTCCGTGTCGTCGCTTGTCCCCGCAGTGCCTTGCGAACCGGGCTGATCCCCCATCGCTTCATTTGCTTGTGTACTGCGTTTGTTCTCGAAATGCAGTTTGGGCTGCTTAGGGTCAGATTTTCCCATGCTGGATGCGATGTCAGCAGATCGCTGTGCGCTGTCCAGTTTCGTCCGTTCACACGCAGCCAGCCCTTCAGTGTGAGGTCCACCTGCCGCACAACCGCCCAGCCGCCCTGTTGCCGTATCATGTTATGTTATATGTTATGTTATTTTATATGATGGTGATTTGTAGAGCACACTAATCACCCGCGAGGGTATCCGGCACTTGAGCTGATATGCAGGCATGTAGTCCCTTCAGAATTATTCGAAGACCCAGGTCCTCACATTCTTGTGAAGCTCAAGTAGCGAGGAGGAGTCTCTGCTGTGTTGCAGGAGGTCGTTCTATGCTTTGGATGCAATATAACAGAACAAGCGACTACCTCCTGTGCATCCATGAATTGGGGGAGTGGGGGGGGTGAGTGAGGATGAGTGTAGATGTCTGATTGGATTGTGGAAGTGCATGTGGCTGTTGAGGTATGCAGGTTCTGTTTTGTATAAGGCTTGCAGATGTGCAAGAGGAGTTCGAATTGGCAGCATTTGTGAATGGGGAGACAAAGTAGCCCCTGAGGTGTGGAGAGATGTGTTGTGGTGTTGTAGGTTGAGTGTGAGTCTCGTGGATGCGTTCTGAAGTCTGTTCAGGAGTTGCTTGGACATTCTGGCATACCGTGCATTGCCAAAGTCTAGTCAGCTTGGGATGAGTGCTTGCGTAACAGTTCGTCAGGTGTTCTGTGGCAGCCACATTCGTAGGATGTCGAAGCAAGCGGAGCTCACTGTGTTGACTTGTGCTGTCATATTCAACTTGTCCTCCAAGATAATAGCCAGATTTCTGGTGTGGTTGGTGGGTGTTGATGTGGGTCCTAGTTCAGTCAGCCACCCGATGGCATCCCACAGGGAGTTCTTGTTTCCAAAGACTAGCACTTCTGTCTAGTCAGAATTCAGTTTCAAGCTGTTGGTTCTCATCCATTCCACTACCAAGGCCATGCAGTTGTTTTTGGTGGTGGGCATCTTGTCCTTTGGGGAGATGATGAGTTGGGTGTCATTTGCATAGGAGACAATGCTGGTGCCTTGAGACCTGATGATGTTGGCAAGTGCTGACATGTAGAAATGGAATTGGGTCAGGCTGAGAGATGAACCCTGGGGGACTCCACATACAAGTTTCTTGTCCTCAGATGCAAAGATTGGCAGTGTGACCCTTTGGGTTCTCCCTGTGAGTAAGTAAAAGATCCAGTTGATTGCTTGCTTTTGGATATTGCAATTGCGGAGTCTTCGGATGAGTTTGTGGTGGGAGACTGTGTCAAAAACTGCAGGGTGGCTGAGCAGGATGAGAGAATGTTTCTTACTCGGCCAAGGATGGTACTGATGGTGGCTGTGACGAGTGCTGTTTCTGTGCTATGATTCTTTCTGAATCCTGATTGAGAGTTGTCCAGTAGGAGGTGGAGCTTGAGGTGGCTTGTGGGTAGTTTGTTGATGGCCCTTTCAATTATTTTCACTGAATAGGAAAGCAAGGAGGTAGGTTGGAAGTTAACCAGTAGTCTGGGGTAGTCTAAACGTTTTTTTTAGGAGGGCCTTAACTGCTGTGTGTTTTTTAGACTTTTGGGAAGTGGCAGAGGTGTTGGAGGTGGTCATAATGTGGGCGAGAGCTGTGCTGATTGGTGATGGCCGAGGTTATAGATGTGGTGGGGGCACGGCTCAGGGGGGCTCTGGAGTGGATAGTCTGCATGATTGCAGCTGATTCTTCATGGTGAAGGACTTCCATCTGATCAGGTGGTTGTCCTGATTGGTGATGGGCAGGTTGATGATGGGTTAGCTGGGATCTGGTTGGGTTGTGAAGTTGCTTTATATGTCCGTGATTTTGCTTTGGAAGAAGTTGGGTAGGTTGTCGCAGAGTTCTTGAAAGGGGGTGATGCTGTTGATGGAGGCTGTGGGCGTGGTGACGTTTTTGATGATCAAGATTACTTCTTTGGTGCTCCTGGAACTCCCTCTGATGCGTTCAGCTAGTGCTCTTTCCTAGGTTTCTCTAAAATGATGGTGTTATAGTCTGAGTGCAGATATGAAGGTAGTTATGTCAGCGTTATTGTGGCTGGCTCCCCACTTTCTCTCTAGTTATTAGTAGTGCCTTTTAAAATCCCAGAGGTCTTGTATTTGTGAGCTACCTTGCTTTTTGGATCTTCTCTCTTTGTTGAGCTTGATGGGTGCAAGGGAATTTGTGCAGTTCCAGATGTTAAAGTTGTTGATGTCCTTGCTGATGTTGTCTGTGAGGTTGGGTGGATATGTGTGGAGGGCATTGAGCCAGTCTGCTTCCAAGATTTTGCTCTAGCTGTACTGGGTGGGAAGATGTTGATGGCTGCTTGATTTGGAAGTGGAGGATGGGGTGGTTAATGAATGTTAGGGGTGAGGTGGTGTTGAACTCAAAGTTGATGGAGGTAGTGAAGATGGGGTTCAGTGTGTGGCCGGTGAAGTTTCTGAGTTCTGTGATAGGTTGGGTTAGTCTGATGTTGTTCGTGCTTTCTAGTAGTACTGAGGAAAGGCAAGCCCTCTGCACCCATCAGCACATGGACCATCCCCAGCGCCAGGAAGTCTGGTCCGATCACCGCTCAGTGATATTCCGCAGCGCTCCTTAGGTCTCTAGACCCCAGACGCCTTTCCTGCAACTGCTGCTGTGCCTCACACCATGGCAGATACTTTCACCACCACTCACTGCTGGTTCTCCAGCAGCCACCCGCCCATATCCCCCATGCAAATACTAACAACCCCATTAACAACCACTCCCAACACACATGCCACACAAGCACCAACAATGCCTTTACCCCGACCCTAAAACACACACCACAGAAAACCTGCAGGTCAACACTCACTTGCATGCATGCTTCTCAACACATCACTCTGTAAACACACAGATGAAATATAGGACCTACTGAGTAGTGACACACCCGACATCCTCTTCATCACAGAGACCTGGCTCCACCCCTCATTGGCAAAACCAAAGGGAATGATGGACAAAGTGTTGAACAATGCAAGCAATCACCCCCAGTCAAATGGTCTGGGTTTAATCCATCAACATTCTTTAGCTCACTCCGCCACCCCAGTTCAGAAATGGCCATATGCAAATCAGTCTGACCCTGTGCCTCGCTATCATCTACAAGGAATCTATCAAATGCCAACCAGTTCATGGAATACCTCTACTTCTAGCTGCAAATCCCCAAAAACGTCACCCTGAATGGGTGGAGCCCTCGCCTAATGACCACCAGGACCACAAGCCAGCTTTACCAACCTCAACATCAACTTTGTCGCTCCACTAAACATCAACCCAGAGCCTACATTCTTCTTAGTCACCTCACCTTTCACATGGAAAGACCAAAACAACCCCTGCTCTAAAGCAGTTCTCAAAAGCTTGAACAACATCGGACTCATCCAGCTTGTCCCAGAACCAACTGTCACTGCAGGACACACACTGGACCCCATCTTCACCACAAGCAACAGCAACAAACACTACTCCACCACCATTCATATAGACCAACCACTCCATATCCACTTACAAATCCAGTCGTGGCTGCTCCCACAAATCATTAGTGGAGCGGTGAGAGGGGGAGGAAAAAAAGGTACACACTAACTGCAACTCAACAGATGTGATTTGTGGCATTTATGTCCCTGTAATGAGTTGTATATAGGCCAAAGCAGGCAGAAAGTGAAAACCAGGATTCTACAACACTGGCAGGATATGATGTAACACGATGGGAGCACACCTGGTAGAGCACTTCATGCCGAAAGGGCACAAACCAGAGTCAACCAGATGGTTGGTTCTGGAAAAGTGTCCCTGGGCATAAGGGGTGGTAACATTAATGCTATTCTGAATGTGCGAGAATGTAAATGAATGTACACTATGAACACATATGGCCTTAATGAACTTGATGGCACCAATGCACGATTGTCCGTCCTTAACACCGAATAATGTACACTAACCATTGCCTAATTGCCTACCAAAGCCATGTTGTGGTCTGTACATTAAGCAGACTGTGCTGCTGTCCCTAAATATTGTATTGCATATTTAAGGCTCATCTTTAATGTGGGTCGTTTTACAAGACATCTCACCTTCATGAACACATATGGGTACATAGCGCTATTATGCTGGTTGACTACACCTAACTGTAAGGCATAGTTAGAACATATGTCTTAGTGGCAGAATGTTCCCTTTCACCATGGCTTGACTTATATATATTGTATTACATGTTAGAGATCTAAGAATGTACAGTTTTATTATTTGCTTGGACTCTGCAGTTTTCCAAGCCCAAAGTAATATGTTAATCATAGAATTCGACACTAAAGCCAGTTTGTGGTCTGTAAATTAAGCAGACTGTGCTGCTGTCTCTAAATATGGTATTGCATATATAATGTTCATTTTTAATGTGGGTCGTTTTATAAGACATCTCGCCTTCGTAAGCACACATGGGCACTTAGCGCTATTATGTTGGTTGACTACCCTAAACTGTTTGGCATAGCTAGAACGTATGTCTTAGTGGTAGAATGCGCCACTTAACCATGACATGACTTATATATTATATTACATGTTAGAGATCCAAGAATGTACAGTTTATTATTTGCTTGGACTCTGCGGTTTTCCAATCCAAAAATTAATATGTTAACCAGAAGTATTCGACACAAGATGAGCCCACTTACCATTTAGGGCTCTTGTGGTTCATACGAATTGTTCATCATGATACTTTCAACGCTCACATAGAATTGTGTCTCTTTAACCCCTTCCATGCTCATGACAAGGTCAGCTCGTCATGAGGCACACTGGAGCTGTGCTAATGACGAGCTGACCTTGTCATGAACAATGGGAATTGAAAAATATCAGCACCCAGCGGGAATTGCCTTAGCACCAATGTGGTTAAAGATACCCCTATCGTCTCACCGGCTGCATTCCGCAGCCGCGAGTGAACCCGTGACAGGATGTCAGGGAGAAAGTCCTGGTATGTGCTGGCAGTGAGCGGCTGCACCTAGCGTGCACGTTACCGCTCGTGTGCTACAGAGCGCATCTGCCCGGTCCCACTTTGAAGAGGAGTAAAGAGTCGGAAGGTCGGATATTGAGGTATGTGCCATCACGTCAATGCACTTTGAAGGGGGCATGTGTAATGAAACCATCATCCTTAACGGTGGGCACAACAATCTATTAGTAGAGCCGGTGTTTATGTAATCCTAGCTTGTTACTAACGTGGCAGCATAATTATCACATTCACGGCCCCCCTCCGCTTTTTGATCACATGTTGATTATTTTTGCTCGGGAGTAGGGGAGTGTATGGAGGGACATTGCTACTGGTGACTTAATACCCTGCCATAGTAAAGATGCCACGCCCTGATTAACCTAGGTGGAATGAGATAATTAGAAATTGAACACAATCCTACAGGATGATGTGCTTTCTTTACAGCATCGTGTCACCATCTTGCACATTTAGGGCCAGCATTGGCACCCACCCACTAGATGGTTGTAACAGGTACAGAGTAAGTGCACGCAGTCAGGATGTGTGCCTTTTCACGATGATGCTGCGCCCTATCACGGTCCATAATGCGGAAATTTAAGATGCGAGCCCAATGTGTACAGGTTCTCTAATAGTCACCCTCCACAGTGGAGGCAATCTTAGGAGGTTCCCCCCACGAACACTAGAATACAGACGTAGATAGCCATCCTGCTTTTCTTTGGAACTTCCCCCCCTACTAAAGAAATTCTTCTCTTTCATTTAGTGGTATATATTAGAACCAGACACCTGACCTTATCACTCGGACCTCAGCACTGTCTTTTCTTTTGCGTTAAAGATTTGTCTTATTACTGCGAGGGATCTTATGACCCACAGTTTTACTACGGATGGTCGTGCTTGCACTCTTGGCCGTACTAGTTCCTGTAAATTAGTAAGTGATGGCCCAGGGCAAATATTGATATTCGATTTCCCAGGATGTCTGAGTAGCTCGCAATCTGATCTTGTGTCCTCTCTGCATTTAGGAGCTCCGTTGAGCCCGCTCACTCTGCCTGCACAGCCTGATTCCATGTGCTGTTGGCCAGACTAGGTAATCACCACCCTTCATTATGAGCATTCACAACCTGCCATGACAAAACTCCCCTTAACACAGAGTATCCTATTGGTTTCAGGTGCTTCTATTACACAGTCCTGATGAAGACCCCACTCCAAGGACCGAATCACCATAAACATCTTAGGGGTCGAAACGTTGACTACTACTACTATTAGACAAGCCCCGACAACTGAAATTCATTATCAGTGTCTCCTTATGCTATGTGTATCTAGTGGAACCGTTGACCTGTGATAGGCCGAAAAGGTCTCACTAGGTGAATTTGATGTATATATGTCACATTACCTCGCCCTTGTCCATTACCCTCACAAGACACCCCAGCCTTCCTTCCCTTACATGAGAGCATCTTGTTATAAATATACTCATGATTCCAGATGCAAGAGCAACTGCGTTGCCTAACTAAAGTGATTAATGCTTTCAAAATAAACCACATTCACTGCAGATCATGCAAAATTGGAGTTGTGAATGCCATTATTTCTTGTGTATTGTTTAAATTGCTGCTACTGTGACCATTTGTCTATTGTACCGTGATCTCTCCACCCAGCAATACAGCTGGGTTGGAGAGATGTCGGTGCACTTGGCGGTCTGGCTGGCCTGAGACAGCCAGGTAAACTGTCATGTGTACAGACAGCAGGGCCCACCACTCTTCCTCGCCCTGCTGCAGTGCTGTGCCCCCCCCCCCCCCCAAGACAGCCACAGGGTGAAAAATAAAATGATCTGCACTAAGGTCATTTTATTTTTCGTTTACCTCTGTGCAGTGGGATTACGTTCCTCCGCCGTAGCACAGAAGTTGCCCCGAAAAAGCAGGCCAGCTGGTACACAGAAGACATTCGAGACACCAAATGACACAGCTAGAGAGGGAATGGAGAGCCAGCCACAACACCACCAACATAACTACCTACAGGGCTGCACTCAGCCCCTATCACCAGCAGATAAGAGACACCAAGAAATAAGCACTAGTGGACCACATCAAAGGAAGATCCGACACCGGCATCTTCTCAATCATTAAGGATTTCACCTCCCCCTCAGCCACTGTAAACAACATTGCTGCCTCCTAACAACTCTGCAACAACATATCCATCTTCTTCCACAGCAACATTTCAAATACCTACAGCAACTTTACACACCAACCCAACCACAGAGAACTTGTTGCTTAGCTACCCACCACCAACCAAGATGGCCACCTGACTGAATGGGCAACCCTGACTAGAATTGACACGGAGGCAATAATGCAGACCATCCACTCAGGGGCCCCAATGGACCCATGCCCCCACTACATCTACAACCTCAGAAAATCACCAATCAACACCACTCTGACACACATCATCAACACATCCATCATGTCGGCCACTTTCCCAGATGAATGGAAACTTGCAAAATCCAACGCCTTCCTCAAGAAGCCTACAGCTGACCTCAATCGAGCAACTTCCAACCCATCTCCCTGCTCCCCTATCCAGCCAAAGTGATTGAGTAGGCCATCCAAAAGCAACTCACAACCCTCCTCGAACATCACCATCTTCTAGACAATGCTCAATCAGGATTCAGAAAGAACCACAGCACTGAAACAGCACTCATTGCGGTCCCGAGCATATCCAAATCATCCTGGGCCGAGGAGAAACAGCAGCCCTCATTTTGCTTGATCTCTCAATGGCCTTTGACACTGTCTCCCATAACACCCTCATCAGAAGACTCCACGACATTGACATACAAGGATTTGCTCTTGAATGTATCTGTGATTTCCTCATGAGAAGAACCCAAAGGGTCAGGATGCCGCCCTTCACATCAGAGACCAAGGAATTGATATGCGGAGATCACAAGACATAACCGCCATCTCCTACGACGCTGATACATAACTCATCCTTTCCCTGACGGAAAAGACAACCACCACCAGAACCAACTTCACCAACTGGTGCCTGTCAGAGCTAGGACCAACACCTACACCCACAGACCACGCAAGGAATCTCGGGATCTTACTAGACAACAAGCTCAACATGATGAATGAAGTCAATGCAGTGTTCACCTCCTGCTTCCACATCATACTCCTGCTATGAAAGGCCTTCAATGGTTGCCTTAGAACATCAGACCGACCATCACACAAGAACTCATCACCAGTGGGCTGGACTATGGCAACACTCTCTACGCCAGAATCTTAAATAACTCCTACAAAGGCTCCAGTCCACCAGAACACCGCTGCAAGGCTCATACTTGACTTCCATACCGCACCCACATCACACTGCACCTCAAGAATCTGCACTGACTCCCCATTCACAAGCACAGCCAATTCAAACTTCTCATGCACATATACAAAGCCCTACACAACACAAAACCAGAATACCTGAATAGCTGCATACACTTTCACCAATTCACCAGACACCTGTTCTCTGCCTCACTCTCACATATTCCCGACATATGCAAAACCAAACTAGAGGTCGCTCATTCTTGCACCCAAGACATGGAACAACCTCGCTCAACATATCAGAGCCTTCCCCTCACTTACTGAGTTCCGCAAGACTCTGAAGACATGGATCTTCGCATAAGCACCTTGGGGACCACACACCTACATACCTGCCTAAGCACCTGGATACCCTCTTGGGTAATCACCCAAGAGGGTATATAAAGCAATGTAACAAAATATAACATAACTGCAGGTCAGTTCTGTCTTCGAGCTGGAAGTTAAGTTCTATGAGGAGTATGAAGGCTTTGGTGTCGATGGTGAGGGGGTGATGAAGTCATGATGAGGTTGGTGAAGGTGGCCCGCAGTCCCGGGGTTCGGTAAACGAGGTCTAAGGATGACATTTTTGGAGATTTGAATCTTGAAGTGCAGATGTTCCATGAACGGAGTGGGGTTCTCTGTGGTTGTTCAGCAGCTGATGGCTTCTTTGTAGATGACCGTGGGTCTCTCTCCTGGCCCTTGACTGTGGTCCTGTCACACAATCTTGTAGCCTGCTGGGATTCCCATGGCAATGTCCATGAAGAGAAGACAACCGCTGTGTAGCTCCTGCAACACAACTGGTCTTCTTAAATGCACATCAAATATCACCACCAAAGCAACTTAACTAAAAACTGCTAGATTTTCATGCGAGAGTCACAGAAAATGGGTAAAAAGTGAAGGACCTGTGTTTCCTCTGCAGGATGCCCAAGGCTGGCTCAAAATGTTACTGTAGGAAGCCCTTTGGTATAGATAACCACACCCATCACCCCCTCGTCCAAGCAGCTAAGGTATTTATAAGCACTGCTCATAATATGGAAGAAAAGATTGGTCTGCATTTTGGAATCTTCAAAAATCTATTTAACTCCATAAATGTTCTAGAAGTATCAAAGGAACACAATTCCCAAAAACTTGGATAGGCATCCTACCCCCAAAATACAAGTCCACTGATATCAAAAGCTAATTGAAATCTCAGAATTACAAAAAAGTACTAGTTAGGGGTCTTCCCTGGAAACAACAATAAATAAAGTTTAATGTGCAATGCATGGATAATAAATATGTTAAAAAAGCAATAAATAAAAATAAAGATTAATGAAAACTTTTAGACAAATAGCATGCAAATAAACAACATACTAAACATAGAAGTATGATCCGATTATATATACACATATATGACAGCTTGTCAATATTTTGATGGACTGTAGAATTTGTAGGGGAATTCATTCTTTTAATTTATGTACATTGTTTTGCAGAATTTAAATTATTATTCATATAATACATGTATTTTTAACCATTTTTTTAGTGTTTGAATTTTAAGAGAATTGAGTTGGTAGTATTTTATATCATAAAACATTTTCAATACATTTTAAATAAAATATAATAAATGTATAATTAAATAATAAGTATATTAAATATTAATTCAAAATATATTTAATAGAATTTGTTGACATTTTTTAAAAATCATGAGAGTGATAGTGAGGTTTAGAAAGTGATTGGGTGGGTAGTGTATTTAATTGTATATATTTTAGACAGGAAACAACCTTTACATCATGGTCATTAGACCGCGATGACTTTACAACGCGGTTGTTACAATGACCGCATTGTTACTACGCGATGCCATTACTACGCAAGCCATTACATCGACTTGCAGTAGATGACGCTCTAACATAAGGAATAGTATAATTTACTATTCCAACACCTTCCCTACTGTTGTGTAGGCTGGAGTTGGAATAGTAAATTATACATTCCTAATGTTACGGTGCCATCTACTGCAAGTTGATGTAAGGACTTGCGTAGTAATGGCATCGCGTTGTAACAAGGTGGTCGTTGTAACAACCGCGTTGTTACATACTTCGTAGTAAAAGCACGTGTTGTAACATGCTATATTCGTCTATTTAATTAGCCCAATTTTTCACTCTTTGATCACCCAGTTTTTGGCTTTTTACTGTTGAAGAGTCTGATCATGTGTGCCTCACCCAGGATAATAACATGATAAATGGACTGAGCATGTTGACCATCAGTGTTTTCCATTTCACGATAAGGCTGCTTCAATGCCGCTAGACGAAGGGGCACTGGGCTGTTCACATGTGAACGCGTGTGCGGGCTGCTGGTATGCACAGCCCAGTAACTGTGTACAGGTAGTCTGACGCAGAGTGGACTCTGCATGGCTAGATGTTGACCTAGGTAGGCCGTATAAAATTAGTGGGCACTCATAAGTAAGGCCAGTAGGTTTTACTGGTTTATCTGCAGTGTCACTGTGTTATATAGACATATCTGCCTTAGAGTGCATTGTGCTTCCCTCAGGCCTACAAAGTCCAGTAAGGTATTACACTGGGGTGAAACATGTACACCAAATTCGAATATGCAAGTCCCAAGAGTCTACATGTACACCTCAAGGTTATACGGAAATGTCATATTTCTCTAACTCAGCTCAGGATCAGGTTCCAGGCCTTTTATCACCCTTCTGAGCCAGGTTAATTACTCTGCTGCCAAGCAGAGGGAACAAAGGGCTCCCCAAACAAACCGAGTAACTAACAGTGCTTCACTCAGCTCCTGAAAAGGAAGGGATTAGGAAGAAAATTGTAATCTGGTAATTAGTTGTTTCACTGTAGCTGGGTTGGGGAAGCCCAGGCCCACTGAACAAAAAAGAAAACTCAGACCTCTGGAGCCAACAGAGGAAGGCAAAGACCTCTTTGAAGTTTTGGTGGGAAAGTCCCTGGCAGTGATATCAGCTAGGGGCAGAGCTAAGGTCCCCAGAGAAAATATGAACAGAGGCCACTTGACGGAGCCATCTTGAATTATGTGCAGCCATGCCCGATGATGCCCTAATGGACTAAGAACTCTGCCCAAAGCTGACTCCAGTACCAATAGGTCTCTCTCAGACAAGTGAGGCTGGATTCCTTACACCCTTTATGGCTAGTTGGGGGAAGATCAGGACTTTTGTGCCCCCCGGACTTTTGAGCCCCAGCAGGAGAAGAAGAGGTCCAGCGACTAAGATAGGTAGAAAGGCTGGCACATGGAGCCATTGGGTCCAGCTCCCTGCAGGGTGTGCCACCTCAGAGGCCAAAAGGCCTGCTGAAAAGGCACCAGGTGCCTAGAGCTTGCCACTAGGAGTGGTATGAGCCCAGAATCAAGGAAATTGGCCCAACAGAGCCAGAGATATTGAAGGCGAAAATATTTAACCTTTGAACACCCCAGCTAGCGACAGAGCATGTGGGGCTCCACTACAAGTCTTTAGTATACCCCCAGGATGAGCCAGTGCCCAGGGATCGATGCAAGCTTAAATAATTATTAATGGCCCATGGAGGGGGCGTGCATGGGGCCCACTCCACAGAGCTCTGCAGGTCCCGAGACCCCACCCCACTGGTCTGCATATGAAGGAGACAGGGAACCCATCCCAGGGCACCTTACAATGGAAAGAGAATGGGAAGCATTGTCACACCCTACCTCTAGAGGAAGGTGCCCTGGACCCCATCCCCAGGCCTCTAACAAGTAAATGAGGAGGGGAAGTACTGTCATGCCTCTCCTTGTGCACATGTCTGGGGGAGCGGGCAGCCACTGCAATCCAAACACACTGCCCACATGGAAAGGACAGGGAGAATCTAGTTGTTGGCTTCTGCTCCAGCAGTGAAGGAAGAGCAGTTGAGCGGGGAGCCGGCGATGGCAGCTTGGGGTGGGCTCCCCGTGTTGCCCCACAGGAAATGCAAGTCAGGGTGCCTGGTTGGGAACAGGCTCACCAACAAAATAAAAAAGCCAAAAATAAAAAGAAGATATGGGGCGCAAAACCCTGAGCATCACCAAAGGATTGCCCTGCCAAGGCCACTCATTACCTATTCACCGCTGTGTCGAGAGAGCACCCTATAATGCCCTGTGAGGCTAACTCTGCCTATTTTTCCTTATTTTTGGTGGCCCCAGGATGGCAGAGGCACCACCAACATCATCAAGAGGAGTTGTGCAGGCTGCGGGAGTGCAACAACTCCGCTAAAATAATTTCTAAATTGACCCTTTGTCTGCAGGTTTAGGGAAATTATAACTCCCCTCCTTTCCCCTAGACTTTCAGCCTAAGGTTTAAGCACTCCCAAGGCTGGAACCTTTGTTTTACAGCCTGAGAATGCAGGACCTCTAGTGGTTGGTCCTATGGCTGCATGTTTTTGGACTAAAGTGGTTAAAGGAAGACACTGGCATGTATAATGTTGTTTCATATTGTTTTATTTAAAAAATATATTGCTGGCAGTAATTTTTCATAAATGTGTAATGCTTTATTGATAAAATAAATTGCAGATTAAACATGGTTATTGATGTGAGTGAGGAAAAGATGTTTTATTTAACATATGATTCTGGTCTTTGAATGTGGTAACACTGATCAAAGCCAATAGTCAGCCTTATTCAAAGTGACACCCTCATATATGATAATGTGCTATATGGTAGTGGGGTACTGCGAATTTTGGCACTCATGACCCTTTATGGGTCAAATACGATTTCAGAGAGTCACCAATATGTATATATTTGCAAGTTACTGTGTAGTATTGAGTAGTGTGCGTGTAATACATGTCGTTTTCCTTTTCTAAAGAAGCACAGACTGGACAATCATTTATTGGGTGTTATTGTTTTGTACCTGGAATGGTGATTACAAGCCCAAATCACCACACATGAGTAGGCCTCGGACTGCTTTGCATCACTTCCATGAGGAGAATCAAGTGCTACAATGGGGCGCTTGATTCCCAATGAGGGAGTACTTGTGCAGGCCTCACACCCTGCACAACTAATAGCCCAGTTTCCTTACAATCAGTATTACATTATTTAATTATTTAAAAAAGTGAGTTCTGCTTGTTAACTTTCAGTTTGACTTTTAATTTATAAAAAATAGTTTTTGAAATATTTAACTTTTCAATAATGAGTGAGGTTGAATACATTTATTGTATAAATTATTTAAGAAATGTAGATACAACATAAAATAAAGAAAAACAAATTGAAATCACATAAAGAAATAAAAATAAAGTCGTTATATTAAATTTAGAAAAAATTATGGATTTCAGAAAATTAAATATGAACGGAAAAGCCAAGCAGATCCCACAATATGCTAAAGGAGGCACCACAGACAAGGGGAGGAATTGTTTTGTGACCTAAAGTAGGTCCTAAATAATCACTGCACCTTGTACGAGGGTGGGGTTTGCCTTTGATAGCACAATAAGTAGTAATGGTACAGAGTAAATACAGAGTTATCTATTGTGTGTTTATTAGGCACAAGCTGAAAGAAAAATACACTGCTATTAAAGGTGAGATTTATAGGTTTGGAATGCATGTTGTTGGCTTCATCTCAAAGAAGTATATACCTGACTAGCAGCCCGTCCCGACGTTGTCCAGGTATGAAATAGAATGTGTGTAATTATACGGTCATTTGCGTGTTCCCCCACTTGAGGCCCAGCTGCAGCCCTGGTTGATGTTAGCAGGCGCGTGTCCCCCTGCTTGAGGCCCAGCTGCAGCCCTGGTTCATGTTAGCAGGCGCATGTAATTAGTGTAGTGATCCGCCGCCTCAGCCCGGCTACAGCCCTGGCTGATGTTAGCAGGCGCGTGTTATTTGGTTTAATGTGATAGTTCAGTAACAGCGCGCATGAGAGGCTGCAGTAATTGTCCCCGCAGACACGCTCAGTCGCGTGTGCCCCCGCTTGAGGGCCAGCGGCGACCGTTTAACAATTAGAATTGTGTGAGTCTTGAATGATTGTTTCCCGCTGTTCTTATTTTTTTATGACCCACACCGACGCTCTTCGGCCCGAGTGCTTTTTAGACGCACCCAGGTCAAGCCACACACTGCGTTCGGCCCTTTCAGACGCACCCAGGCCAAGGCGCACACTGCATTCGGCACCCCCAGTATGTGTGAGACAACGGGCAGTCCCCCAAGGGAGTCTTGCGAATGGTTACTTACCACGCTTCGAGGTGAATGCCTTTGTGACGCCCCGAGCACATGGCCACAGCAGACGATCTGATTAATGTACGACCCAGATGGCATGAACGTAGCACACGCCCCCTATGTTTGTCACGCCCCCAGCGTGCCCCTTGATGCGGCGCAATTGCGTAATTGGCGCTTCACATGGCATGAAGGGTGTACACACGCCCACAGCGCGGACACACGCCAACAGCGTTTGTCACGGCCCCAGTGTGTCACGCCCCCAGCGTGCCCCTTGATGCGGCGCAATTACGACTCACATGGCATGAACGGCAGAACGTACCACACGCCCCCAGCGTTTGTCATGCCCCCAGCACACGCACACAGCAGAACGCAGACACGCCCACAAGGACTACTTTGCTGGCACGGTTCTTTTACCTTTTAAATGTATAGGGTGGCCGTCTGCATAGCCTATGTCCTTCTGCTGCAACTACCCTTTCCAACGCTGTATTGGGTGTTGTGATTGGTGCTGTGCTGTGGTTACTGAGATTACCCACCTCAAAGGTTTGGGCTCTCTCTTTATAATATTAGTATGGATATATATATATATATATATATATATTGATACCCCCTCGGTTCCTTTTCGTCAGAATTTGCAGCGCTCTCTCGCCGGTTCGTAAATCCCCGTGGCAGAACCACGCCGCATTTAAATCCGGGAAACATCCTTTACAACGCAACTTTTACCACGCAGTGCTTTTACATCGCAACTTTTACAACGCAAACCATTACAACGTATTGCGCTGGGAGGCGCTCTAGGATAGGTAATAGATTTAATTTACTATCCAACACCTTCCCTACTATCCACGGGGACTGGAGTTGGAATAGTAAATTAAACTATTCACTATCCAGCACCCCAAAGCGCTATGCGTTGTAATGGTATGCGTTGTAAAAACTGCGCTGTAAAAGCATGCGATGTAAAAGCATGCGTTGTAATGTCATACATCCTTTAAATCCACAACCAATTCCCCCAGCTGGGAGAAAAACGGGACGAACTCGCGTTTGTCTTCCCTTATGTGCTTTTTTATTTAATCCTCACAGCATGGAGTTTCTCAAGCAGGCAGGCACAAATCTACGTGTTTCGGGATAGCATATCCCTTGTTCACGATCAATTTGGCTTCAGGCTCTCAGTCTCAATATAGTGAGTCACATTATTACATCATTTCCTGTTTCATGTTATTTTGGCCCTCGGCCTTCTGGATGATGTCGTTTTTTGCACTTTTTTTATACATTTTTTTATCCGTCTGCATAGCCTATGTCCTTCTGCTGCAACTGCCCTTTCCAACGCTGTATTGGGTGTTGTGATTGGTGCTGTGGTTACTGAGATTACCCGCCTCAAAGGTTTGGGCTCTCTCTTTATAATATTAGCATGGATAAAAAACAAAGCTAACCTCGTTATATGGATGCTCCAGTGACCAGACTATTAGTGGCCAATCATATTTAGGAAATATATCAGCATAAGGGGATTGTATCATGATGTTTAAAGATTTCAAAATCATGGATGATGGATAGAAAAACCACCTCGATATTGTTGAGAAAAAGGCATCTGGCCGCAGATTGCTAAAGGCGAATTAAGGGTCAATAGGTAGCAAATACTGCACGCTACAGCAGATTACAAATACTATATCCGGGTCAGGGGGCTGAACGTGGATGGGGTAAGAACATAAAGAAAGGACAACAACCATGGAGGCAACCATAGACCGAGCAGAAAGGTGGGAACATAGCAATAGAAAAGGGGCCACGTCCTTTCTACCCACAACAAAAAACCAAGCATTGCTAAATGCAATCATTTTCGGCAAGCAATTGGTAAATGCATTGTAGAACAAGCAGTTGTCAAAGGAAGATAAGTTTTTAACCCGGGGACCAATTTTCAGAGGCCACTAAAGTGAAGCAGTGTCGTCTGGGGCGCTAATGTTTCCGAGGTAAGACAGAGAGCAAAGGTAAAAGTGGACATATAGCACAGTTGCGGTAGTATATGAGGGATGTGCAAGGGGGAGGAGGGGGTCACTGTTAATGGAGCAAGACTGCGAAGAGTAGCAATTGGATCAGTGCGAGAAGGCACAGGATGCATAACATCAGGTATACAAAAAAACTGCCTGGTGCTAAAAGACAAGACTCTGAAGTACCAAAGGGCAGATGAGACTACACACTGGCATCCCAACCGACCAGAAGCTCCAAAAGAGGGAGAGAGTGCATGTATCAGCTAACGAGACAAGCTTACATTTTAGGAGGAATGAGAGATGCTCTTCTTTGTGTTTCCATATATCTCATCATCATAAGTATCTTGGGCAGAGGACATGACTTTGGCATTTTGGACTATATATTCTATTTGGGTATATCTATTGCTAGGATCATCTCTGCAGATGTTAACAACATACTTGTTAAGCGATACAGAACTCCTCTTCAGTCTATTCACACTGTTTTTAACCATTGATGTATGTTGATTCTGCTGTTTGCAGTTAATTACATAAATAAAAAACATTGCAAAAAAGAATTGCGGATGCTGAGTGTTACATTATAATTGACACTTGGCTGCATGTTTGCTAATGTTATCCTGCCGTGGTTCGTCCTCCAAATTGACACTCAACGTAGAAAGAGAGCCCAAGCAGGCTGTCATTAACAAAAACGCAATAGAGTTGTAATTGTGATGAAGGTGGGCTGACAGGAATGCAACAACAGGGTGGACGGTCCACCAGATAGAAACAGGTCAAATGTGAAGTGTCAAATGAGAAAAAGAGAAGTGGCTAGCGAGATCAAATTGGCACAATTATAAAAGATATATAAAAGGTAAGTAAGTAAATTATTTTATTGCATGATTAAAAAAATCTTTGCAATTGATATAAAAGGTGCTAGTCTTGAGCACTTTTGCAAAGCACATAAAATAGCAAAGGATAAAAAGCATACATTTCATTACAATCACATTCGTATAAAACCATTTCAAGATTTAGCAATGTTAATACATTTGTAAATAAATATGTGCAAAAAGAATCTTGTGAAAATAAATTTGTAAATAAATATGTGCCAAAAGGATCTTCTGCTGTCTTTAAATAGAGAGGAATTAAAAGCCCAAGAATTCCTGTGAGTCACTGTCGGTGTGTGATGTCTTTGCTTGCTATAGCAGGAAAGAAAAGGACACTGTCAAACATTCGCAAATGAAAGTTTTTTTTTTCAAATAAGGGTTTTTCGCAGGTCATATTTATTCCGGATCATAGACTAACGGCTGGGTTTAATGCGGTATTTGCTAGTTTCATGCAGCGAACCAGTCTGCAGGCTAATTGAATGTCCTCCCCGTTAAAAAATGCCAACAGTGCCTGTCGACGGGTTCGCAGACGTCTTTGGTTCCACAGCTGAGTTAGTTGTCTCCTTCGTTCACTGTCTAGGGCTTTGCAGCTGCATAACAAGTGCAAGACGTCCTCTTTTGGGTCTTCACAGAGTCTGCACTTAGTGTTCGATTCCGAGCGTTTCCATGGGGGAGATGTTCTTTTGATGGTATTACCCCCATTATCAGCTGCAAGAAGGATTCCTTCACCGCCCTTGAGAAGCCAGTGCCTAGATAGGCCTGTGGATGGGGCCTGGTGTAGCTCTGAATCACAAACCACCCATGAGTCCTACTGGTTAGTGCTGCTTTGTCTTCTTCCATGGATTGATACTTCACAGTTTTGTTAACAAGCCATTTGAAGCATTTGTTTGTGCAACTTGTGTCCCAAAGATCTTTTAGCGCAAGGGTGCTTATTGCTGCCTGAAGATAGACCATTGCGGGGCTGTTCATGTTTCTTTCCAGCTCTCTCCATAGGTAAGTGTTCAGGGTGCCCGTTTCGGAGCTCTTTACTTTGTGCCAGGATTTTGCGTAAGCACCCTTACGGGCTATTTGTTGTTTCTGTAGGCCGAACTCTAGCCTTAGTTGAGCTGGCGAGGTGTACGGTGGGAGACTGTATTCGCATTGATTTTGCTACTACTTTGTCTAATGTGGGCTCGTCTTTCCCTCTCAAACATTTGCTACCGTAGGTTATTGATGGCAGTAGTCTTGCTTGTAGAACGGTTAACAGAGGGATTCAATTTGGTCCCGCTATTTTGTTCTTAATGCTCTTTAGAGCAATTGCCAGGGATATCCCTCTGGTCTTAATAGCCATTTGTTGTTGTTTGAACGAGTCTTTTGAGTCAAAAAGTATGCCCAAATATTTATATTCTTTGACTGTTTCCATCTTCTGTTCTCGCCCATTGTGGTTTCCGTTTTTTAGATTTTTGATTTAATATCATCGCCTTTGATTTCCCCAAGTTTATGCTTAATCCGTTCTTTTCAGAGAAATTACTCGTTGTATTAATGAGATGTTGAAGGCCAACGGGGATTTGGCTTATTAGTATTAAATCGTCCGCGTACAACAGGTTCGACAAAGTGAGGCCCCCTAGCATTCTGGCGTGATGATTGCATTTATCAAGGTCTTGGAGAGATCGGACATAAAAAGGTTGAACAGGGTCGGTGCGAGAACGCACCCCTGCTTCAATCCTTTTGTGGTAGTTATTTTTCTTGATAGACAGTTACCTGCCCCCAATTTTATTTGGATCCAGGTTTCGGTATGCAATAAGATCAGTAGATTCAACAGTTTGGGTTCGAGGTCCCAGCTTGAGAGCTTAGCCCAACGTTTTCTTCTTTCTATGCTGTCAAATGCGGCTGAATTGTCAATGAAGCAGACATATAGCTGTTTTTTGTGTTGGATTGTAGAATCTATTAGCAGGGAGAGGGCCAAAATATTTGTTGTTGTCCCTGTGTTTTTTTGGAACCCAGTCTGGTTGAGGGGATTAAGTTTTTCTTTGATGCCCAAGCAGTTAGTTCTTCTAGTAAGAGCCCCGAAAAATATTTGGCATCTATGTCAATAAGGGCGATGAGCCTATAATTTTTTGCTTCGCTCCTGTTGCCTTTTTTATGGATCGGGGCGATTATTGATCCATCCATGAACTCGGGATTTGTTCGGCCACCCAGATTTTCATGAAGATTGGGAGCATTTGCTCGGCCCAGTAATTTGGATCTTGTTTGTAGAGGGCGGGGGGAATTCCGTTTGGCCCCGAGGCTCCCTCTTTCCAGCCTTTTGCGATTCTCCCTTTGATCTGTGTTGTTGAGCCTGGGAAGTTGGTCTCCTCTGCTGGTTGCTTTAGGCCCTTCGTTTTCTCCTCCCAGATCTCTGGGTTTTGTATTGCATTCTCGGTTTCATTGGTAAAATGATTGGTTAGATGTTTTACCCAGGTCTCCTCCGTGATGTGGGAGTTTATTCCAGGGGTTTTAGGATTCTCAATTTTGTTAACGGTGTTCCAGAATCTCGCGCTGTCGTTACTTCTTGCGTCGTAAAGCAATTTCGCCCATGTTTTGTCAACGGAGTCCTGTTTTTTTCGCCACAGGATCTTATTCTTGTTGGCCTTTAATGACCGCAGTTTGGTCAATAGGTTTTCATCACTCCAGTTTTTCCGCAGACCGCGGAGTGTTCTATTAATTGCTGTTTTTATTTGCATTAATTTGGAGGTTCGGGGTGTCTGAGGCTGAGTTTTTGGATTACTTGTTGGCCTGGCATGTTGATCTTTTAGCTTCATTGGTGCATAGATTTCTTGTGAGGAATTACTCTTTGAGTTAGCTAGACCAAAGGTTTTCAGAAAGGTTTCCCAGGCGGTTATATTGTTGTCATTGCATGGCTTAACTCTTTCCCAACAGATCTTAGCATCTTTCGAGAGTTTTTCTGGATCGCCTATTTTGCATTGGATTCTTTTGCACTGTGCCGTGAGCCTTAAGTTTTGCATATCAGTTGGAAATGTTAGTGCTGTCCCCTGTGCCATCAGTGTCAGTTCTTGCAGGAGATGATCGCTACAGTCAGATGTGCCAATTTCGAAATCTTGTACTAATGGAAAAAGTGAATAAGATAGAAAGGTCTAGTCTATCGCTGTGCTTGAGTTGAAATTGTGGAAGGTTGCAGCTAGGGGTCGATCCGCCGGAGATCGGCCATTTATCGAAATGAGGCCCAGGTCTGTTAGGTCGTTTAGTAGCTTTTTCGACAAAGTTGTTTGTTTTCCCCACGGACACTCGTCCAATAAGGGGATCCCCCTTTTGTGTAGTTGATCTTCTATTGGGTGGTTGTTTCCTTTGCTTTTTGAAAGGAACATATTAAAATCGCCCGTTACAATAACATTCGGGGTTTCTCCTTCCGTTATAAGTTTCGTCAGTTCTAATACCAAGGACTGCGCACCGTTTTTTTTGCCTTTCGGGTGCAAATAGGTATTGACCAGGATCAACTGTTGTTTATTTTTCTCCGCGGTTGAAAATTCCAGCTGTATTACGTTTAGTCCATTGTCTATTCCCGATGTGTTTTTACTCAGCAATTCTTTTACTGTTTTTACTGTTTTTATCGAGGTATATGTAGTTAGTCCTCCTTTCTGGTGGCCGTACTTGGAGGTCTGCTGGCTGGGAGATGGTATGTTTTATAGCCGTGGAGGTGAAACGGCTCTGCCAACCACGTTTCTTGTAGTGAAATTAGGTCGTACTGCTGGAAGTATACAATATATCTTTGTTTGTGGTTTTTGGACCTAGTCCGTTTATGTCCCATGAACACAGTTTTAGCGGTGGCTTTGTTTTTGACACTTTCTTAAATCGTTCTTCAGACTGTCATGGGATGATATGTCTGGTGTTAATGGTTTTTGCTACCCAGTCCCAGTCTTGTCTTGGGTCCGGTTCGCCTTTGTTTCTGCGCTACGGGAGGTCTCTATCCTTTCGTTCGGCTGAGCTTCCTTGGGCTCCTCTTAATGTGGTTTTTTTGGGTACGCCAGGGCAATGATTTTCCTGAGTTCGATTAGTGAATTCTTGGAAATTACGGAGTAAGGGTTCGGGATAGCCGGGACTCTTACAAGGTTTTATTCTAATCCCCATGCTTCGAGTTGCCTTTCCTCTTTTAGAATTTTTTCTGCCAGATCTCTGGTGATCCAGGTGGTTTTTGTGATTTCCTGTTCCGACCGGTGTTTATAATTGATGAATTCTACGACCTCCAAATCTTGGGAGCTTACTATCCGCAGATTTGTAATTGAGTTTAATAGTCGAAGAATGTTACTTCTATTTAGAAAGTCCTCTCGGCCCCTTTATACTCTGGGATAAAAAGTATTGATTTGTGGTCGGCGAGATTGGTATTGTCCCGAGGATGTTCGGATTTTAAGCCGAATTCTGCTTTGTAGGGCGTTCTGGGTGCTTTGATGACTGGCCCTATCCTAATCAGTGATTCCGTATTGAAAGTTGAATTATCATTGGTGAAGTTGGGGCTGACAAATGGTTGTTCGGGTTTTATTTCCTGTACTGTTCTTTGTGGTATTCCGGTGGTTTGTGGGGCCAGCCCTCTCCAGTTCAGTGATTCGATATTGAGCTTTACCTCGGGTTCTTTTTTTCTTGTTATAGGGCCCATGTTGTTTGCGAGAACCTGGACGTCTGAGCCCCCTATTTTTTGTGAGGCCGTATAACCAACTGCTTTGGTTCCCACGTTTTACACTCCTGGGGTGTTTGTTGCACTCTTGTTTTTTATCTCTGGACATTCTGGCTTGTCCTCTTCCTCTTCTGGTCCATTGGGCTTGTTGTCTTGCAAAGGTTTGATCTGTGGGGACGTTGTTTCTGGTCCCATTAGTTCAACGTCACTAATAGGGCTTAGATTGGAGTTTGAGTTTAATTCGTCTGTAGTGTTTCCTTTACCCGCCGTCTTGTTCATCTGTTGGAATAAAGATTTTATCGTGGATGTCTTATTTCTCCCTTTTCTCTTCGATTTCCGTAGTTGTTTTGAACTTTGCGTTCTGCCTTGCCATTGGTCTCCTACTTCAGGGATAATCAGCAGCTCTGTGGATTTGGTCAGTTGCTGCGGTTCTTGATGGGGCGAGTGTAAGGGACCAACTTGCTCTGGTCTCAGGATTTTGGTCATTTGTGGTTTTTGTCCATCCTGAGTGCCCTCTTGGACTATGCTCAATTCGTACCTTTCGTTAGGAAGGGTTTTTATACTGTTTGAATCCTTGGTTGTTCCGCCGAGGTTTGTTTCCTCTGTTCTTTGCTTTGGGGCATGAACCACATTTATTCTTTGTTTACTACCGAGTACGTTTGCTTCTCCTTCTCTTTGTGAGTGATTTGCATATTTTATATCTGTAAGAAGATCGCTCATTACGGCCGGGTGGCTAGTTTGTCTATGATTGTGAAACAAGTGCAACTTGGAGGGTTAATCACAGTTTCTGATTGAGCTCTTTTAATCAGCTCGTTCAGATTTTGTAGTTTGTTGTCGATGTTGATGACATGTGTGGTTAGGCGGGTTAGAAGGGTTAGTTGGATATCCATCTTGTCCGAGTGGTATTCCATTGCTTTTGTCGAAAGATTAATTGTATTTAGAAGAGACGCCCATAGTCCGCTCTCCTCTTCAGTGAGAGCCATTGGGGGTTTATGGATCTTGTGTTCCGGATCCTGCGTTAATGTATCGCACTTTCCCTGCGAATAGGCATCGACCATTTTTTCCCACTCTTCCGTTTTCAGGAAGGATGAATTAATTCCAGCTGTGCCTAATGACTGATCCTGCTGGATGTTTATCCACTTTTTATCTGGGAATGAAGATTTAGCTTGGTTCCAGCTGTCTTTTGTTTTAATTTTTGAGGAGGATTTGTCTGTAGATTTATCTGCTGATGGGCGCTGAGATCTTCTGTCTCCTTCTCCTTCTTGTACGAAAGTATTGTTGCGACTCTCCTGTGCTCCTATAGGGTGATGTGAAAGTGGGGAGAGAACAAGGCCTTTTGCCGCTGTTGTTAGTGGATCTGTTGTTGGGTTTGTGTTTGTATTTGGCCCAGGGTGGCTAGATTGAATTATGATGGTTGGTTCCAGTGCCACTCTTGGGGTTTCCGAGGGTACTAAATGGGGCTTATTTATGACGTTTTGCATGATTTGTTTATGGTCTTTTTCTTTAATTTTTTCTTCGACTTTTTTTTCATGTATGTCTACCCCTGGCAGGGGGTCTTCTTTGCTGCAATCTGCGTTTTCCTTTTGCAACCTGGGTTGGTTCATTTCTTTTTCAATAACTTGATCTCTGATTTCTTCAGTCTTGAGTTTGGATATTGACTTCAGAGAGTGTTTTATTGTTTTATCGTTATTCAGGGTGCATGCCGTCCATGAAGCTAATGTATTCGGACTTTTTATGGGAATTTTTTTCCGGGCACAAGGGGGAGGGAAGGTCCTTCTGTCAGGGGCTGGTGTGGTTCAACACTGCCCCAGCATCTTTTATGAAGGAAAATCTGGAGTAGATTTTTGGTTGGAATAGAGTTTTGTTTTTTGATTTAATCTGGTTAGACGCAGGTCCCTCTGCTTCTCTTTCCCTATCCAGG
This sequence comes from Lissotriton helveticus, assembly GCF_964261635.1. Classification (NCBI taxonomy): domain Eukaryota; kingdom Metazoa; phylum Chordata; class Amphibia; order Caudata; family Salamandridae; genus Lissotriton; species Lissotriton helveticus. Next base: position 423,214,756 of record NC_136071.1, read on the forward strand.
TTCAGGTTCACTAGGATTTCATCCTCCATATTGCTCAAAGCATCCGTTCTTATTGATTTCTCCTGGGTGTTAGTAGGAACATTGAGGATCTTATTTTTCTTTTTTCGGTTACTAATCACAGTCGTAACAGACCGCCTTTCTTTGCCGGATCTCATGCCTGGATCGTTGCGTGTGGTTGCGTGTGGTGCCTGTCTGTCGGTCTGTCTGACTGTGACTGGAGTTCGATGTTGCTCCAGTTGTTTCCTATTATTCCTAAGGGATGTAGTGAAGCGTCTACTTCTGCTCCTCTTGATGGGTTTACCGAATGGTGGTCTGAGCTATATGCACTGCTTAATGCTCTGATTGATGGTGTTGTCTGGCTGGATCACCTCCTCTGCCAGGGCTAGCCATGTGTCCTATCGCGATCTGCCGTGTGCCACGTGTGCCGCGATTGCCACTTGAATGCCACCTGTATACCACGTGTGCCACTTGTCCCGCCCTGTATGATCCTCCGAAGCTCACTCTGCGAGGCACCCGCTGGCGCCACTTATCACCCCGAGCCGCTGAACCGAACAACGGCCTGCGACCGCCCAGTTGGACCGCAGAAATGGGGCCACTACGGGGCGATGAGGGCACAGGTAGAGCACTGGTAAAGGCAGCGGAAGGTGGATAGGGATTGCAGGTGAGGGGCTGACAGAGGGAAAGAGGTCAGAGGGGCAGATGGGTTGGGTCTCACTTTTTTATCTCTCTCTCTTTTTTCCTGAGGCAAATGCTTGTAAGACTGCTAGACTGCTAGTGAGTCAGCTGCAGTCAGCTGCTGTCAAGCGCAGTAAGAACACAGCTGCGTGGGAGCTAAGCGAACATTTCCAGTCAGCACAGTCAGCTTTTTTCTGAAGCGGGTAGTAACGACCACCGTTGGGGCTCCAGGTGTGGGTTTTCAGATAAGCTAGGGGCAAGCGGAGGAGCGGGGGGGGGCGTCACCTCACCTCGGCTCACCTCAGCTCAACCCCGCATAGATCCCTCCGCTTGAGCCGCCCGTCAGCCTCCGCTGGTCCTGGTACCGACGCTCTCCCTCTCCCTCTTTGGGCTCCGCGGAAGGAGGGGGGAGGGGGAGGGGGGAGGGAGGAGGACGGACCTGAAATCCCCCCCTTCTCCTGTCGCACAAGCACAAGCCTTCTCCCTCGCCGCTTGGCAGTTTTCTATTGCGGTTCGGAGGGTCGGTCGGAAGGTAGCTCTCCGCGGCCACTCTCCGCTCACTCTGCTTGCTCTGCACCGCCCACTCGATTCTTATTGGCAAGGTTCGATTTTGGAGTCTAAGAACTCGCCCCCAAGCCGCCACACACTGTGCATCACTCACCGCACTCTGCCAGCTGCTCCCAGTCCTGTGGGTGGGTCGTTGAGGCGGGGCTCGGGCTCAGGCGCGGGCACAAACACCAGCACAAACACCGGATGGATCCACAAACAAACAAAGGCTGCCGCGATGAGTTGAGGCAGCGGCCGCTCAGCCCTGAAGTGCGGGAAGTGCCCCCGTGCCGAGACCGGTATTTGCCGATATTTGCCAAAGACAATGCTGATGCCAGTGCCTGCTAAGGAAGCCACCGCCCGCCAACAGCCGCCGCTTTCCCTTGCCTCGCCTTTGCTGCGGGTGTGGCTGCGGTACAGCTTTCGGCTTTCCGATTTTCGGCGTCTCCGCTCTGCTGCTTTCGGCATCTCCACCTGCTGCACCCACTGCTCCGCAGTTTGACCTTGCTCCTCCTCTTCCGTCCGAATCTAACGTCGTGTGGGAGGAGAGAACGGATTGTTCATTGGAGATAATGGAAAGCCTGTGCTTTACTGTCTCCGACAGGAAGGGGGCTATAAAAGGGTAGTGGATATGGTATGATTTGTATGATTTGAGACCTTTCTGCCGGGTGGCCAGGAGGGCCGGCCTTTGTAACTGCGGCTCAGGATTGTCAGTGGAGAAATTCTGGAAAACTATAGGGTTCCGGTGGGGTGTGGCTTCGGCGCGAAGCAGAATGGCTGCCTGCTGAGGGAGCTCTGTGCGCCGGCAACTATAACCTACTACAACATCCTTCATAAGCCCCTCTGTGCACCGAAAAACCCTCGCGGGGCATTGTACGAGATGCGAGGCACATAATTGAGGTGTTGGTGTCGGATGGGCTGTGTCGCCGCCGCCGTCCCGCGACCCTACGATTATCGCGGCTCCGAGGAGAAAATGGCGCCGGAGTAAGCGTGAACTGGAGATCGGGGCTGCGCATCCTGGATGAGCCTCACCCTCCGGTGGTCGTCTGCGGACCTGGGACCCTCATCTGCGGCGAGAACTCTACGTGAACGCGGCTTGGAGCTGGGGCCACTCACGTCACTATAGAGATACGGGGTGTATGAGGTGATTGTGCGCTGCGGAGGCCTGCGGGGTGAAGAGGCCTGGGCCGCCTCCCGACCTACTCGACTGGCTGCGGCATCTGCTGAGCTGGCCCCTGCCCCCGGGGGCTGCGCACGGGACCACAGATACGCCTGAAAGGCAAGAGGGGAGAGGCGGAGGAACCGGTGTGGAGGAGCGGCGCTGGAGGTGCCCTGACGGGGTAAGAGACACAGCTAGGCGGGCTGCGCCTAGGCCTTTAGGGCGGCGTGGCCGACATTGGGTGCCATCTTTGCAGGTGTGGTGGCGCTTAGTGGGAGTCGGGCTGTCGGGCTGTGAGAGACGCGGACCTAAGGTGGTGGGTGCTGTGTGCTTGGTGCAGAAGCAGGCCTGCTTCTTGGAGGCTGGGGGGCACTATCTTGTGGACTCCTGGGCTTCCACGGGTCTGGCTCTGCAGGCGAGGGGTCGAGGGGACATGGTGGGCCGCTTAGCTGGAAAGAGGTGAGATCAGCGCTGCTCTGGGAGCGCGGCGTAACTCACTACATCTAGTCTCCTGGCAGGGTACTGAGCCTGGCCCTACAGAGCGCGGGGTGCCTGGGACCCTCCCGAAGTGCGGAACAGAGAAGATCCACTGCCGGGCATTGAGACAGTGCACAGGAGTTACTGCCTGCGTCTACTGAGCGCTGATACACTGGCTGGCTACAGAGGACAGACACCTGTACACTAGATACTGCTTTGTCCTTTGGGACACTGTCCACATTTATACAACTACAGAAGTGGCGTGAGAGGTTAATACTGTGGACAAAGTGGCTGATCATACGGCTAGAGACGCTACTGTATCTCCAGCGGCTCCAGTTTACGTCATGGGCAAAGCGGAACCCAAGCAGGCCAAGCTACAGTTTGATAACAAGCGAACTACCCGCGCTGCGGACGGAATAGGCAACCAGAGTGACACGCGGGGTGCTCAGGGCCCTGAAGAGAGCGCAGCAGATGACACTAGGACTATATTACTGGAACTCCGCGCTGGCATGAAAACAATAGACAGTAAGATAGACGCGCTAGCGACCAGATTGGAGATGGTCTAAAAGAAGGTGGAGAAACACGAGCATAGACTGGATGTCCTGGAGAATTGAGTATCAGACACACACGATGAACAGGCTGAATCAAGAACACAGATCCTGCAAATGGAAAAGATCTTGGAAGTCATAAGAGCAAAAAATGAAGATTTGGAGGCGCGCTCGCGACGCAACAACCTGCGCATTATTGGACTATCGGAATCGACGCCAATATCCAAAATGGAGACATTTGTTGAGGTCTGCTGCGTGAACTGTTTGGCCCTGTGCTCTCCACCGTGATGATAGTGGAAGGGGCGCATCGCTCGTTAGGACCACGGCCTAAACCGGGTGCACCACTGCGCCCGATCATAGCGCGTCTTCTGAATTACGCTGATAGAGACGCTGTGCTGCGGGAGGCGCAGGCCAAACACCCGGTGGTCTATAAAGGGGACAAGCTGACCTTTTTTCCAGACTACACTCCGGGGGTCCAAACGGCAAGGAAAGAATTTGTACCGGTGAAGAAACTGTTGATAGAGGACTCTGTCCCTTACGCTATGTTCTATCCGGCCAAGTTGAAGATTACACATGAGGAGCAGTCGCATTTTTTCACGGACGCAAAATCGGCATTGAAATTTACCAAACATATTTGCAAGAAAAGGCCGGTGCAGCACATGCAGGTGGAGGCAACTGGGGAGTCTGGATTGGATGATGCAATTAGAGATGCATGGCTGGTCCGCCATTGATACTGGTGGCTGCGGGAACTGTATTGCCGGCTGGAGTCGTCCAGGTGGAGGTGAAGGTCTGACTGGTTGCTCCAGTGTGGCGGGGGGGTGGCCAACGGGGTCTCGTAGACACTGAACAATGTTTGCTCTGAGAGGAACCATATTGCATACCCATATGTCACGTCGACATAAGGCGCATAGGGCGCTGACTGCTAAGGTCCGGCGACCGCACCTTGGTGCGGATAGTCGTTTCTGAACCATTTCCCCTGGCGGGTGTTCCCCGAATGTTGGGATTGTATGGAGAAAGATAAAGTTAGGAGGGTGGGTGGTAAGTTTCTTTCTCGACCTGATTTAGAGGTTAGAGTGGGAGGAGGGGGGGAGTTGGGGGGCTATGTTATTTTTAGTTTATTTGTTTCACATCATATTTCTTCAACTGTATGTGGGTACAATTCGAGCGATTGTATGGGTTGTGAAAGTGTTGGTCTGGCATGCTCATTGCTCCTCTGTGAAGAGATGCGCTACAATTGTAAGTAGGTATCAGGAAATTGATGGAAGATAAGTGCAGATTATTTACCTGGAATGTAAGGGACCTCAACTCGCCTAAAAAAGTGAGACAGGTGTTAGCATACTTGAATCGCCATATGATACATGTTGTTCTGTTGCAGGAGACACACTTAACCAAATACACAGATGGTGGCGTGGCGGGCAGATGGGCGGGCTTCCGGCTGGCTGCATCTTACTCCTCTTATGCGAAGGTGGTTATGATACTGGTCAAGAGGGGAATGGAGTTTCAACCGTTGCATACGTATGCAGATGAAGAGGGCAGATGTGCTATGGTGTGTGGTCGGCTCAGTGGACGATTGATCACAATAGTAAATATGTATGGACCCATTGTAGATGATGCATCCTGTGTAGCTCGCATATGTGGGGTATTGGGGGAATGGCCGGAGACTCCTGTCTTCTGGGCGAGAGACCTGAACACGTATCTGAACGCAGAATTGGACAAGTCTAATCCCATTTCACACCGTACCCCTAAGGTTGCTAAAAGTCTTGCATGTGCAATGGAAGAAATTGGTCTCAGGGACATTTGGCGAGTGCGTAACCCACAGGTACGGGAAGGTACACATGCGACACCCGCACATGACAGCTGGTGGAGGCTGGATTATTGGTTAGTAGGGACAGAGGTGATGGACTGGGTGAAGGGAGTCACGCCTCTTGCCAGAACACTGCCCGATCGCAATCCGGTGCATCTAGATGTGATATTCCCGGCAGCTATAGGCCCTCCCTTTACATGGCGCTTGCTAGATCCCATATATGCGACAGTGGTGAGGGAGGTAATTATACAATATTTTGAGCTAAACAAGGGCACTGTCGCGGAAGCTGCTACACTATGGTAGGCCTTTAAGGTAACCATCAGGGGGTTTGCATCAGCACGGCTGCGGGTATACTGAGAGATATACGTACTCAAATGAGGAACACTGAGGACACACTGCGAGAGTTGGAACGCGAATATGAGACAACCAAGAGCAGACAAGCTGGCTCAACTGCAGAAATTACTTAAGGATTATGAGGAACTGGCAGACACAGAAATAAAATACCTATCGCGTAGGCACACAGCTAGACGATATGGGGAGGGAGGTCAGCCTGGGAGCACCTTAGCGTTTTGAAGAACTGGAAAATTTCGTTCTCAGGGAATACTTACTAATATAACAAGAACTTGGCACAGACTCTGAAAATATGAAAAGACATCTTTATTAAACTTAACATAGTGAGGCCACGTCACCCAGAAGCCGTAGCAAGTGAATGAGTTAGTCTGAGGAACACAGAGGACAGAGGCTTTTTATATGTTTTTAGCGTTACATGACTCAGTAAAAAAAGAAAGGGGCAGTTCTAGCTTTTGCAAACATGCAAAAACCCAACATTCCTTCTTACACAAGCTGCAGAAACCCATAATAAAAAAACGGCACATCCCCATCGTAAACAGGCCATAAAGAAGGGAGCAGAGACAGGTGTGAGCAAGATTAGGCAGGGTGTGTGTGCGATGAAAAGGGTTTACGGCATGTTGTGCCTTGATGCTATCTCGTTCGGCCACTGGGAGAGGAACTGACCGAACAGGTTTGGCCTTGGGCAGTGGAGTCAGCTTGCCCAGGTCACAGAGAAGTCAGGAAAGGTGTACGTGTCCTTCAGAATCGTGTTTGGCCTATGTGAGGGCAACTCACAAAATGGCTGCCGTACACAAAATGGAAGCCGAGGGTTCAGGACGAAAACTCTGATTTCAGGGTGATTCTGTCATTTGAATATGACGAAAATGCTTGTGCATAGTGTACTAGCCATTCTCGGTCTGCTGATACCAAAATCGTCATGATTCGACGATGTTTATGACACAGGTCCAAAATTTTCAGTACCACAGACGCTCCTTTTGCCCTTACATAGGCAATAACCTATACTCACGCTAGTCTGAGTCCAGGTCTATATTTATCAAATCATCAAGATGTTGCTGAAGCATAATCCTATTACTTAGCGACTCTCTCGGGACAGGTCTCCTTACACACGCAGTAGCACAAAGGACATATATGGCAGGACCAAATAGGGAATGCCTCTATCTGTAGTATGTGGTATAAGACCACACACCCAACAATTAGTGATGTTCACTACTAACTGGTGTCGATGCAGAAACTGTACAAAAGGAATTATCAGTAAACTCTGACCTCCTAACTAGTCCATGTTCAGGTAAAATCTGGAAAGAATGCAAAGAAGTAGAAGTAGGAAGAGACATAGGTTGGGAGGTGGGTACAGATGTGAATTGGGCAGCAAAAACAATCCCATCCATAAAAGACAATGCCATGTTTAAAAAAAAAAACACTAGAAAACACGTCATTAAGAACATATAAACAAAGTAGTGACCGCTATTACAAATGAAATCATAATTTTTCACAACCCTAAACAAAAGGTAAATCCTAAAATTATCTAGTAACATTGTAGGTCTTCCTATGCATTTTCTGTAATTTATTATATGTTCAAGTGAAACAGTAGTGACCCTCATTAATGCTCTGAGGTGAAAAGGGGATACTCTTCCACAGGAAATGGACTTTATTCTGCTTTTACTAAACAGAATACTACTTAAAAATAATGCCAGTTGAACAATAAAATCATTCTCCTAACACTTAGTCTATACAATCACACGGGAACCTCTTGTGAAACCAATTATGCCCAGAGTCTGTTCAAAAAGCCTCTCTGGCAGGCTTCTATTGTCCAATCAAGTCTGCTCCCGTTGTTGCATGGGCCTTTGGATTCAGGCCTCCCATGCTCTGATGCTCAGTATCTGTTGGAGTGCCCTCCTGGCAAACACTCATAGCTCATTCACAAAGTCTCAATGTCTCAAGGCAGTGCACCGTATCTCTCCTCTGCGGGCAGACACTATAGATATTGTGCTCTTCATTGGTCAATGGGTACAGATCATCTCGTGCAGACCTGGGACCATTCTCAGACTCCAACACTCATCATTCAGTGTCAGAGGACGCTCAGGCCGCTCTTTCATGGGCACCAGAATGGAGTGCCTTTTGCCACTCTTGGATCCTCCGGTGCACTGCACTTCCGTTGAAGCAAGGGAAAAAGGGGGGTGCGTGGCCAAAACTCAGGCCAAGGGGCTCAAGGGACTGCACACTGTCAGAGGTTAACCAGCACATGACAGGCGCTCTTTTGCACTGAAATCTCAAGGGACTGCACACTGTCAGAGGTTAACCAGCACATGACAGGCGCTCTTTTGCACTGAAATCTCAAGGGACTGTGGCAAAACCAGCTCCTTCTTCTTTTCTGATGTTGAATGCCTTCTGATGAAGCAAGTGCGATGCTTTAAACAGTTCATTGTACAACAAGGGGACTGCAAACAGGTGGCCTGCGATCTTCAAAGGAGTGGCCACACGCCATGGGACAATTCTGTGTTGAAATACACTGTCATTCTCAAAGGCAATAAAAAAACAAAGGCAATAGGCAAAACAGTGCCTCTAGCCTCTTCAATTGGGTTTCCGTGGGAGAGCATATCTTTCATCATCACAGCGACATGGGAATTCTATCTGAATGGATGTCCTCACACATAGTGGCATGTCTCATGGGGCAAACACATTTTATCTCAATGATACACATAGGTGTTCCTAAATTCCTCATCTAGAACATCTCAAAAGCGGGATCACATACATGTTATCATAATAATTGTGCATCAGGTGGGACTATGCAATGCAAAAGCTAATGATCAAGATGTGGGAACAAAAGACAAGAACTAGAGAGTCCTGGTATTTCCATTATTTAAAATACATCTGGTCCATTAAAATTAAAGCAGCAGAAAAAGGAACTAAAAACCAAATTAGAATAGGCATTGGATTTGTCATATTCAAAAGAAAACGTAAAGTGTCTCCTATTGAGATGGAAAGCTTATTGTATCATAGTATTGAGTCAGTTAATCAGTCCATGACTACCTTAACAGGCAGACTGGAAAAACATCAGAATAGGCCTATAGAAAATTCTTAGAACCAGTCTAGTTATGCAAAAGGGAATTATACATAAGATGGGGGTCCATGGTACATTACTGCAATCTGAAAGTGTGAACCTGCACAATACACTAATAATAATAAAAGCTGATTGGTGAAAGGAATACGGAAAAGAGGAATGGGACTAGGACACAGCTAAAATCCCCAATAACTAGACACGATGCGCTTGGGTGATAGTCAGGCATGTGACACAATACCAAGAGTATGGGTGATAGATAAAAAAAAAATCACAATAGTCTACAAATTTAACTCTACCGTTGGCCACTACACCATATACGGTAATCTCAGCTAATGTTCCAGTTCCTTCTTCAGGGGAAAAATGAAACCTGGTTTCTTCTATGGTACAAGCCATATACTACTTAGGAAGCAGAATAAAACTGACTAATGTATATAGAAATTAGGTCACCATGTACAAGAGTCACAAATCTATAATTTATCCTTACGTCCAATCAGGATATATAATTTTAGGGCTGCCTGTTCCTTACCGGAAAGGGCAGTATCGTGACTACAAATGACACAATCTGCTGTTTATTTTTCTTCAAAACTTAAGCCAAATTTTACATACACTGGTGAAGTGTTGTCTGTCTGGTTCACAATATGAAAAAAGAAAAATCATATCTGTGAATTTTAGTATCAGCGAAAATTTTACCCAACTGTTGACAGCGACACGTATCGTCATACATGTCCCCTCACAACAACACGGGTGAATTTGTAATAATTTCTCAAGCAGCAACATAAAACATAAAACATGCAAAAACGCACAAAACGGACGTCAAGCCATCAGATATACTCGCTGTAAAACGATAGCATATATAAATGAGCGGTGACGCATAATACCGTGTAAGGATACCCTCCTGTTTGACAGTAGATCACCAATAGTGGGTATCTGCTGTCAAATACAACTTTCGGACACACAGAACCAGCAAGAAAAATTCATGATAGAACAAAATACACAAACATGAAAAACGCATGGACATTTCTTATCAAAGCAGTTGCACAAAAAAAAACATCTCATTTCAACCAACCAAACTCACGTGTCTTGTTAGTCTTAAAATCCCCCAGAGCAATCCATCAATGATCTGTGAGCAGAAGCGAAAAGGAAAAAAAAATACACAGCACACAAAAGATAGACATTTTTGATAATAAACAGACATCAATTGTAACTTTTAAGCGGAAGACAAAACATGATACACATTAACAAATACAAAAATAAATTTCCATTACTTAACTGTTACCATCTTGTCAGTCACCTTGCAACATGAAGCCTTTTTAACTTTTAGAGGTAAAACCCTTTCCCTGACACCTAAAATTAGCCTTGTGCCACAATCTCCATGATAAAAAAAACTTCTTAATTGGCAAATCGTTCTTACTTATTCATGTAGGCTTCAAAATTTTAGTAAAAGGCTGCACAGAGACAAGGCTCGAATTCAAAAGGTCACAAATGTCAACATGACAGCCTCATCCATTGTTTACAGAAAACTAAAGATAGCATTTTAGCGTAACCGGAGCAACCTGTTCTCCTAGCCCACAGTTTCTGCTCATTTTTTTTAGGCTGACAAAGACAGACCAGTTTTTAGAACAAATGTTTGTTGCAATGGTACTCATTTCAGCAAATTTAATTGGATCTCACTGGGCCATTTAAAAGTAAACCCAAATGGGGACAACCTGCAAATTTGTATTATACACAAATGTATGCATTTACTGAAGCCAGAGACACTTTCAAGCTATGGTAAATGACAAGAATCTGTGTTAAAATCCCATTTAACTCAATTTCGACTTTTATCTTTGGGGCACTTAAAAATAAATATCCTATAATTGTTTTACATATTAATCATCCTCAGGATGTTCTTTACACATTACAGATATTAGACATTAGTCATATCTCATGTAAATCCTTGGAAAAATGAGTTTTTTACGCCTGCGCCAAGTGAAAACCAACATGCAAATTACCTAATTACACCGTAACACATAACTTAAATCAAATTTTAATACTAGGAGGTCATAGTATGAGTATTAAGCTTTATAAATATCAAAAAATGATTTTAAAAAGCACTTATTTTTTTCTCAAATAATTTTTCCATAATTAATAATTTTTCGTTCAATGAAACCAATTATCTGTTTTTATGATAACTCCACATATAAAGGTAAGTTGCATCCCTTGCCTATAATTTTTAGATGCATTCATTTATATGCCTACGCACAAAAAGCCTAACTTAAAACATGACATTTTTCGCGCCATTTTTAAAGGACAATCAGTATTTAGCGACAGAACCAAATAATATACTTTGAAAAAAACCTTAAAGAGAAGAAAACCCCATTTGGAATGTCTTCCAGTGATACAAAGTGATGAACCTTATTTTTGTAACCCTCTAAAACACTACTCTGAAATGAAAAAGGCCAACTGTGATTAACTAACGGCTAAGTCCTGGGCTAAATAAACATTCCAATGCTATTTATGGCCTTTGAAAAACAACATCTGCTGCCTTAAGGCAGGAAATCCAAAAACCAAAAACAAGCACCAATATTGCCAAAAACTTAGAACAGGGGCCTGAAGGTGACCACAAAACTTACTCAATTAAACAGTGAGTTTTCAGACAACCTTTTTAGTCCAGAATAAATCAATTATTTTTAATTTTTCATTTTTCCAAAAACATATTTAGAACACATTCAAAAGTTTATATACAAAAATTATTACACTCCACATTTATTTACAGTAGCACTTCTTACACTCATTCGCAACAATTACAAACATTCACACATGCATACACATTATAACACATATAGAATCAATTTACATTTGTTTGTACCAAATATATTCATGAGATACATTTTTAAACAAAACAACACAGGAAATCAGATCAATTGTTATGAAAAATTTCTTATTTTAAAGAAAACATCCTAGTGCTGTACAAAAAGGTCTACGCGTTTCGAAAACCCTTTCTTCTAGGGAATTCTCTTCAGGACCACGTAGCTCACAGGTGCTTGTTTTTCTTTAAACTCAGGAATTATCCATCCATTCTTGGGCGGCTTCTATGCTAATGGAATGTGGATTTTTATGTTGGAGCGTGTGGAAAAATCCGCCGGGGACGCGCCGGTGACGCTGTATCCCCGCTATCCTTCGTTTATAGCTTCAAACGGGGCCGTGTTAATCTGCTGTCTCCGTTTATTTCCAAAGTTCAGTTGAGGGAAACTGTTGATACGGCAGGAAAGGCTGAAACCTGAAAGAGTGCTGAAACCTTAGCACGCTTTCAGTTTTACTGAAAACAGACATTTCAAGTTTTAAAAATGCGCGTGCAAAAAGGCGCATTTAAATCTAGCAAGAAAAAAAATTCACTTTAGCTGAGGTGTTTGCCTTTTACATGTACTACAATGCATGTAACTAAAAAATGCTATAAATTCGTTTCGCTACAAAAGACACAATTATTTTTGAGGCCCTTCGTATTCCTAGTGAATGTGAATTTTAACTTATCTATTTTAAGCATTTAACAGTTTGCACATATGCGTTTTTGCTTAGTCTGTAAATTAAATAGCAACACATAGCGATTTTAGCATGTGACATAGTAAATTGCTGGAGTGTTATTTAATTTCTACTTAATATTAATTAATCTGACATTTTACTTAACAGACTGAAAACATCAAGAAACCTACAAGCACATATTGAGAGCTCATTGCAGACATAAAAAGAAAGTATTCAAACACTCAAGGACACACAATACAGCGCTGTAAGCTATTACTGAAGTTACACTAATGAGAAAAACCACATAGACATTGAAACACACATTGAACCCACAAATCGACACTCAGGACGAAAACAAAGCCATTTGTAAATACTAGCTGTAAGTCATATTTACAAGAAGCACGTCTCAATAGGGTTCCAAAAGACTGCAAAAACACAGCCCAACAGACTGCTGTATGTGCACGAAGCCACAATACACTTAATTCACTAGCTTTGGCTGGCAGAACACCAAAAATCGTTCTGCATATCTCCATTCATAAAATTGCGCAGAACAAAGGATCCTTGTTTTGTATTATGTCATATTTTAATTCCCTGGAGATACAAAATCACCAAGGAAGAAATATGTTTTTTAAATCTAAACCTATTTAGATATCCCCTTTAGGGGAAGCCGGCTAATCCAAACGTATACAAAGTTGGCCAACACACATCTCCAAATTCGCTAAGTTCAGGCATCTTATAGCTCACTAATCTAGCTTCAAACTTCAAGGGGCTATCTCTATCGATACACTTGTAAATATACAAGACCCTCGGTTTTTGAAAATTGCAATATTCAAATAAAACTAAGGACCAAACAAACTAAGAACCAATCAAAATCAAAGAACCAAAGAACAAAGGACTGGGATCGACCCACTTATACTTAACTCTTACTTTTTACTAATCAAAATATCATCCAGATTCTAACTGTCAAGTTCTACATGACCTAATGGTCTTTTTAAGAATACTCACGCAAAAAGGTTATCAGTCAGGAGTGACATCATGTGGAGGATCAAAAATCAGGAAGATCAGAAATATACTGGGCTGCAGAATCAAAGAATCTCCAGAATCCCCGTGCACAGAGTACCTGCTTAGTAGAATCATGTTCTGTCCTCCTCAGTTTATTTCAGTCTCCTGGCACGATCACTCCCACAGAAAGTCACTTCTCTGATGATCCCCGCGTTAGGGCGCCAACTGAAGAACTGGAAAATTTCGTTCTCGGGGAATACTTACTAATATAACAAGAACTTGGCACAGACTCTGAAAATATGAAAAGACATCTTTATTAAACTTAACATAGTGAGGCCACGTCACCCAGAAGCCGTAGCAAGTGAATGAGGTAGTCTGAGGAACACAGAAGACAGAGGCTTTTTATATGTTTTTAGCGTTACATGACTCAGTAAAAAAAAGAAAGGGGCAGTTCTAGCTTTTGCAAACATGCAAAAACCCAACATTCCTTCTTACACAAGCTGCAGAAACCCATAATAAAAACCCGGCACATCCCCATCGTAAACAGGCCATAAAGAAGGGAGCAGAGATAGGTGTGAGCAAGATTAGGCAGGGTGTGTGTGCGATGAAAAGGGTTTATGGCATGTTGTGCCTTGATGCTATCTCGTTCGGCCACTGGGAGAGGAACTGACCGAACAGGTTTGGCCTTGGGCAGTGGAGTCAGCTTGCCCAGGTCACAGAGAAGTCAGGAAAGGTGTACGTGTCCTTCAGAATCGTGTTTGGCCTATGTGAGGGCAACTCACAAAATGGCTGCCGTACACAAAATGGAAGCCGAGGGTTCAGGACGAAAACTCTGCTTTCAGGGTGATTCTGTCATTTGAATATGACGAAAATGCTTGTGCATAGTGTACTAGCCATTCTCGGTCTGCTGATATCAAAATCGTCATGATACGACGATGTTTATGACACAGGTCCAAAATTTTCAGTACCACAATTTAAAATAAAGGAGCATATTGAGCAACCGCGGATAGATAGGCTTGTGAACGAACAGGGGAGTGAACAACTCGATCCAGGTGACATTCTGGATCGGTTTAGGAACTTCTACGCTGACTTATGTAAGTCGCGAGGACATGTACCGGAGGTAGAATTTGAGCAATATCTAGAAGACGTAGCGTGTGCCTGGCTTTCTGATGGCCACCAAGAATATTTATTTGTGCCTATAGATGAACAAGATGTTAAGAATGCGATTGCAGCGTTAGCTAACGGTTAGGCGCCAGGGGCTGACGGGCTAACGGTTGAGTTTTATAAGAAGTAGGCGGATATCCTTGCATCGCATCTCCTTGAGATGTATGCAGAGGCCTATGACTCAGGGAAGTTACCTCCGTCCTTAAGAAAGGCATTAATGATTACATTGCTCAAAAAAGACAAACCACCGGACAGATGTGACTCTTACCATCCGCTGTCCTTGCTTAACATAGACGCCAATATTCTGTTGAAGATTCTGGCGACCAGACTCCAACCCCTGATGCAAAGCCTGGTACTAGCGGATCAATCGGGTTTTATACCTGAACGATCCACATCCTATAATCTTCAAACTGTCTTCTCTATGTTCCATGTTCTCGAGCCGTCTCAAAAAGGGGGCTGCAGTGCTTTTAGACGCAGCCAAAGCGTTCGACTCGGTTGAGTGGCAATATTTACATTATGTATTAGGACGTATGGGGTTTCCGCCGCTTTTTCTGCAATGGATAACGGTGCTGTATACAGAGCCAAGCGCACGAGTGCACATTGGGGGTCTTACATCGGACCCGTTCCAAATAGGGAGGGGCACGCGTTAGGGGTGTCCACTATCACCGCTACTATTTGCACTAGTGCTGGAACCATTTGCATGTGTAATTCGACAGGGACACAGGGAGACAGCACTTAATTTTAATTTTCGACCGGTAGCTATATCGCTTTATGCGGACGGCATGGTTCTTTTTGTCCTTGATCCGTCTAGATACCTGACACAGCTGCTTAGAGAATACGTTCGCTTTGGTCGTCTGTCGGGTCTATATATAAATTGGGATAAATCCTTTATAATACCACTGACAGCGTCAACTGTCTGTCCTGACTTGGAATTCCCATTGGTATGGTCCACAGACCCGGTGAAATACCTAGGAGTCTGGGTGCATCGTGACCCGAGTGTAGTGGTCAGGGAGAATTACGGGAGGGCGTATTCGGCATTGGAGAGCCAGGTTGACACCTGGATTACCCTGCCGTTGTCGTTGGCAGATCGCATTGCTCTTATAAAGATGGTGGTATTGCCACGGTTTCTTTACCTCCTTCTTAACATCCTAATAGTGCTCACGTTGCAATTCTTTAATAGTATAAGGAGTCAGCTGATTAGATTAGCGGGGGCGGCAAACATGCTCGTGTACAATGGACTATCTTGACTAGGGGATATGAGAGGGGGGGTTTGAAGCCCCAGATTTTTATGTGTATTATTTAAGTGCGCAAGCCCAGTACATATATCACTGGTACAGACCACAAGCATTTACACCACATGTTGGGATGGGGGAGGGAGATGTTGCCCCGATTCCGCTACACAGTGTGATCACTCAGTGAAATCGTGGTACTCCGAAGGCAGAAATCAACACAGTTGACGCTACAATTGCCGCTTGGTGGAAGATAGGGCACCTGGCGCAAAAGCTCCCGCTATATGCACCATATCTGTACCTGGAGCATCATGCCGCCATGTCTGTGACACAGGAGAAGCCATCACTCCGATTGCTGAATGAGGCGGGTCTCAGACACATGTCGGATATTTATCCGAATGGTTCCTTTATCACACAGGAGGACCTATATTATGTTAGTGACCAATCATTACTGTTCCGGTTTGCAGTGCATTGCCTATGACACGTAACCAAATTGCATTACAACACCTATCCGCAGGAACCTCCCACGTTGCTGTCTTTGCAATATGCACTCACTACTCCTAGCAATAAAAGTTTAATATCGAAATTGTACAAAATGATAAAGCTTGAGAGTGTGGATGTTCAGGACCGGAGCTGGGAATGGTGGTCTGAATGTTTACCTGAGCCAATTTCGGAGGCAGACTGGAAATACATTTGTGGCTTGACGGGGACGCTTAGCATGAATGGGAATTTGAGGATCATACATTTTAAGTACATACACCAGGTATACTATACCCAGTACGAATGCATGGATATGGGTTGAGCGCATCTGCCAATTGTGCATGTTGTGGCCGAGAAAATGCGGATTTTATGCATTTGGCCTGGGAGTGTCAGAGGGTATGGGAGTTTTGGGAGAAGGTGGAGAGTTGTCTGAAAGATATGGTGGCTGTGGATCTTCAGTGCAATCCGCTTGTCTGTTTATTATGTTGCGTGCCGCATATTAAGGGGGTGAGTGGCAAATTTGTGCATCTGGCCTTGCTGCTTGCGGCACGGAGAGTGGCGATTACATGGGGGGGGGGTAGATGCAGGCCAAAGGTCAAAATATGGATAAAAGACTTGGTATATTGTAGGGATAATCTAGTGACATACGCGGAAGAACTGCCCATGATTTTGAGGCCCAGAGACATTTGGGAACCACTGCGAATATATCTGCTTAGTCAAGATGATCCAGATAATGTCTAGAGACGAATTCAGAGGGATAAATAATCTATTGTGTAATGTTTTGTTATAATGCTGGTGCGGGATAACACAACCTAGCATTATGCATTGTCAATGATGTGAACTGTTTAGTTTTGTTTTCTTTTTGTTCTGTTGGGTTTTTTCTTGGGGGATTGCTACTTTATTTGAAGTGGACTGAGTTATACCAAGAATATGGTGATCTGCACTCTGAAACTGGATAGACTGTAAATACTATACTGTCTTGTGTTATGAGCAGATTCACTGATGTGATGTTGTAGACGAATGCTAGCTTTGTATTTGGACTTATACTACAATTCAATAAAAAATAAAAAAATAAAAACATAACAATGGTGGTGGAACACAAAAAAACAAAAAAACTATAGGGTTCCGGTGTGCACCCAGCGAGCAAGGCTCTTACATCCATATGTGGGTCAGACTTGAGATGCAAGGGGGCAGTGGAGCCTGCATGGCCCCGGGAGGTGCGGCTTGCTCCGTGCACGGTAGAACGCTCCATGGATTCAGCGAGAGCATGTGAAAAGGCACAAACTACTCTCCACGGGAGGCTGCACAGGTAGGCTCCTCCAGGACCCTCACACACAAGCAGAGCTCCAGCACCACCACACCACGCCCCCCTTCCCCAGTAGAAAGCAGTATACAAAATCAGGTCCAGTTCTGTTACCGAAATCTGCTCTTTTTATTGTAGCCTGCAAACATTTTACCAATAAGGTGTGCACTTGTTACTTACCATGTCCGTTTTGTTTCCTTTCAACTACCAGACTGCATTCAAGGCAGCAGCCAGTTTCCTCAGGCAATGGTTCGCCACCCGCCTCCTTGGTCCAGAATCGGTTGCCGGCTGTTCAGTGTGACAGGAGACTGTCAGGGCAGCCCCGAGCTGCTGCATAGCTGGGTGACGGTCAGTAAGTGACTTCACTAGTGACTCGGACCCCAGGCTCGGCAATTTCAATTGATAATGGGGATGAGCTGTCAGCCACGCTTCTGGAATCGTGCCTTCTTGTCGTCGCGGAAGATGTTGCAGGCGTAGCGGTGTAGTGTAGCTCCTATTTTCCCAATAGGCTCTGCGCATTGGAATAGTACCTACAGCAGTAAAGGCCTAGGCCAGACGTTAACTAGGTCTACTACTGTCGAAACTAGACTTAATTTTTGGGTTTGCCAGCTAAGCTCAGAGTTCGCTAGAAACTTTCTCGAATGTTCAAGGAAGGATGAACTCCCCTGATTAGACAAGAAGGGATTTAGTTTCTGACAACCATAGAACATGACAACTTTGCTCTCCCCTAATCAAGAGTCAATCTCGAGAGTCGTGTGAGCACAAGGCAATTATTTTACTCAGTCAGTACGTGCATTCTTAGTCTCATCAGAATGTAGAGAAAAGGAAGAGACGGGCGTGTTCAATAAAAGATGTTATTTATTGATCAGTCTCTTTTCTCGTACAAGAGAAATGGATCGATATTATTGCAATACTTATAGTTAAGTAAAGTGCATACATTAGAAGCAATAGTATAAAATAATACTGTAAAAACATTGATATGGTTTCTGAGCCATATGATGTTTAAAATGATTAAAATATATTTACATACACATATACATTTGACTAAACGTACTCAACTGGTGTTTCTAAATACGCCTACCCCGTGTACCTGACCTAAGTCTAATGCGTGGGCGGGAATAGAAAGTTACAGTTTAGTTTAAGTTTGTTTTTGCCAAGTGAATAACTAAAGAATTCTCTCGGAGGGGTTATTCAGTTCTGTACCTGGAATTTAGGATGAATGAGGAATGGTATCTCTTTCTCTGCTCTCGATATTCCAGGCTGCCTGCGAGGGCTGCCCAGAAGCGCCGGTGCTGGGTCTCTCGGCTTGAGATAGCAGCGCGTCTCTCAGCGCGTCAGGAAGGGGGGGCTGCTGCCTGCGGGGTCTGCTTCTGCTCTCGGCTTCGGCAAGTATGGCTGCTCCGTCTTGTCACCACGCGTGTGTTTGCATAGGGCAAGGTCGGCAATATTTATACCTTAAAGGTGCCGGGATTGACGTAAGGATGGACATAGGTACGTCAATAAAGATGTCATACGACTTGCTCGTTAGCACATTCTTTACTAAAGTTCTCTGTGAAATCAAAACAATGGCCGCACGGATTATCCAGGTTGTCATAGGTTTGATTTGTTATGAGAACGTCGTATGCCTTATCAGGGGCTGGAGGAATGTCGCTTGTCTAATTAGATCTCAAGCGTTATGACCTAATCAGATAACACGTTCCTGTGCCGTAGTGTGACTGCGTCAGATAACGGTATCTGCATCATGGGGGATTTCTTGCCTCATGGGCTGACTGTTAGTTAACTAGCTAGTAAGTTTAACCAGAATAGGGTCAGGAATAGGGGGATCGAATCAGAACCTATAGAAATACACGACACCCACTCCACGCTAACTATGGTCATATCTACTAATCTATGCATAGTATAACATAGTACAACATACTATAGAGTATAGTGTATACCTTACCACCCCAAAATACATAAATGCATTTCGAAATTTTCAAATATACTGAAAAATTGCAGTCATATATATTGTATGCACTTAAGCTATGAATTAAATGCAAAAGTGAACACGCATTGTTATGCATTATTGATTGTTGGTATATGAGAAATACACATGAAATGGCTCTTAATATGGCTATACAGAAAAAAAGTCGAAACCATTTCATCACATAAAATATATCGTGAACATACCAGCGGGCAGCTAAAGTCTATATAAAGTCTATAAAGTATCTAAAAAAAATAGAAATCTTAGTTCTCTAGGAATAGTTTCTTACTTTAAGCAGAAGATCAGTGTCCCGGGAAAAAATATATAGAAAAATATTTTAGGGGCTTGCTGAAAAAAGTTGCTGTCCGTGAACTGGATTGTAATTGTTCATGTTACTTTATTTTTAAAGTTGAAGGCCGAATTCAGGGAACGCCGTGTGCGAGTTTACTCAAAAGTCTCTATTTCTGTTCCGGAGAGAACATCATATCATTCAGGCTTTCGAAAAAACTGTCAACAGCTTCATGGGAAAGTTCCTCTAAGTCGGAAATAGGGGTAACCATGCATTCATGCGCATGATTGTCTCCATTGACATTCTGATTTGCATTGCTGACAGAAGGTCGTACCTGTTCGATGCTGCTTTCATCTTGAACTTCACTACTCTTCAATCGCAGTGGTGAAGATTCCAGGAATGCCGTCATCAGAATTGGCAGCCTTTGAGGGCAGCACAGTGCGTGAACCTTGGTAGGAACCAACAGTGTATCTGCATCCACCGGCGCATCCGATTGTAGCGTCAGACAGGTGTCTAACACGCATTCTTCTCCGCATAGCAGACACCTTAGTACAGGTAAAACACACCTTTGCCACATTGGTCGAAATGATAGAAACCAAGTCATGTTTAGGTCTCTAAGCCGGGATAGTCCCAGGATTTTTGATATCCGGTCCCGGTATCCAATGGCTAGGATCGTATCTTCCATTGTCGCGAGAGTTTGATCTGTGACATGGGTTGCCATAACGAAAAATAAGGACTAGGAATAGGATTCCTGCAATTAGTCCTAGGATCAGGGGAAGTCCGCCAAAAATCGAATGGACGAAGTCTGGAAAAATACCCAGTATGGCTTTGAATGGTGTTAATGCCATCGAAAATACTGTCTTAAATACCTTTGAGACCCCTGTGGTATCAGAAATATTTAAGATTTCGCTCAGGATTTCCGCGAAATGTACGGGGGAATTAGTTGATAATAATGTATGTATCTCTGCAGTCGTCCTTGCGACTTGTAGATCATACGTTTCTTTAGATGACGTGAGCCTTGTAGGCGTCTGAAGAAGCACTGTTTTCATTCTGCTTAAAGTGTCTATTCGAATAGAAGTAATTTTCAAACTGGGCCATGCCCTCGCCTCCCTGTCTGGAAAGGAGCTGGGGAACAAAGAACGTCCACAGCACTTGACCTTCGCCGTCGTAGTGACGAGATAAGGAGTCCCGGGCATAAGACTACAGCATCTGCGGTCTACAATAAGAATGTAACTCCCATTATAGAGTCTTTGAAAGAATGGTTCTATTTCAGTTGCAGGTGCGCCTTGCTGGTGACATGAAAGGTTGTATGAATTCCCTTCACAGGCTCCGTGCAAACTAATACCGTTACACAGAAGCGTGCCGCTTAGTGACATAGCACAATTGATGCCACTAAGAAACACTTTCTGTCCTTTGTTACTGATACATGCATGTGAATAGGGCAGGTTCCATGTTGTTTTAAGGTACCCCTTTCCCAATTTCTCGTACATGCCAGCCTGTATATATTTTTGGCAGTATTGAAACCTGAAGGTTGAGATTGGAATATTTATGATTCCGTGGATTATCCATTCACTGACAGGTCGTTCTGACATTGTCAACGGTAATCTTTCTAGTTTTTCAATGCTCAAGATTGTATAATCAGCACCCTTCTGCGCCATACCGATTTGTCTATCAGTAAGGTTAAAGATTTGAAATAGTGACGTTGTGTTGATTAAACGCCAAGGCACATAGCCTGAACGCAGATTTTGTAACGTCCAGCCAAGCTGTACAATAGAACGCAATTGTGACTGACCATGTTGTAATAACAGTAAGTCTTGCGATAATATATCGATTGCTGAAGACACAATGCTGTCCAATGAAAAAATTCTGGAGGACAGAGTCATTAACCCATTGTCCACTACAGAAAGTGATTTTTCCAAATTAATACGGTCAATTTCCCGTATTCTTTCTGCTGTCTCAATTTGAGTAACCTTCCAGGCCTCATTGTATGCTGCATATACAGAGGCTGCTATGAAACGCTTTTGACGCTGTTTGCGTGGTCCCATTATGAAATCACGCAAGTCAGCACCATCAGTAAGTAAAGTTAGGTGTTGCTTAATTTCAGGCAGTGTGGAAGTTTGTAGCCATTGAAGGCATAATTTGCCCACACTGTAGGTTGTTATTATCCCTGGGTGATGTCTTTGGGGATATCTAGGGTCTGGCCTGTTCATTTTGAAACCCTGTGTTTTATTCAGGAATCTATCTTGACAGTTATTTGTATCTGTGGGCCAGATCAACCATTGTTTCCAATCAGGATGTGTTCTGTTTTGGTTAAGTATATGGTTTATGTCTATTTCTTCATCTGTTTCAGAGTTATTGCTAAACATTGTTGGCTTTGGAATAGACAGGTTATTTAAATCTTTGATTTTGGCTAAGCCAAGACAGGTGGTTTGTTGAACGGTGTCATTTAAAAATATCATTTGTTCTGGGATCATGCAGGCTCTAAACAAAGCTTCTATACCCTGTACTTGCCATTCTTTTGTACCCCAAACACTTTTCAAATCAACATGTTTGTCCCAATAATCAAATCCAAAAGTATTCATTTTTTCAAAGAAAGAATCTGAATATATCAATTTTGTGTTGGTTATCATGGTTTTCATCCCTGTCTTGTTTGACAATTTGTAATAAAATGTTTCAGCATTAGTTATGTTAAAACCTGAAAAATATGAATATTTGCCATACACGGTTCTAGAGCTCCCTTTTGGAGGTGTAGCACAATGTTCCCATTGATTAAAATTTAAAACATTTCTAGGTTGTGCAGATTTATGCAAGAAATGGTTACCATAATGGTGATAGCAGTACATGCTGTCATAATTTGTAGAACCCTGCAAATAATCATGTTTTGTAAATTTAGCAGACATTACTAGGTCAGACATCATATTGTTTATACTTTCAAAGTCCCAATCATCAGCAAATGAGTTTGGTTTTGCAAAGTCACTCAAGGAGATCTTGATTTGGTGTGGATATTTCAGGATCTCGACCGGACCATAAATTTCATAGTCAGTGTTGTCCTAGGCTACCCCACCAGATATTGGAATTGCTGTGAAGTTGGCTGAAGAAAGTTCTGAAGAAAGTTCTCTTTTCTCGACGTGTGAAGATGTGTGTGGTTTGAGGACCAAGTTGATGTTCTGACTTGCTGTGTCCATTTTAGCATATTTTCCCTCAATGAAGCGTCCCAAGGTAAATACCATGATGAGCCAAAGTATGAGGATAAATGCACCAAAACCCACCCAAAATTCAATCCATGGAGAAACTAGATATGTTTCTTTCAGTTGTTTCAAAAGTTCCTTCGCTTTGTCTTTAAAGGATTTTGATGATGGCTGTGTCTTTTGTTCGCTGAAGCCTTCAGAGGAATCATCGAAGTTGATGAAGTAACCGGATGCAGTTCTGTCAATTGTTCCAATTGGTTCAGGATTTTTGTTTCTTGCATTTTCACTTGGTACTTCTGTATAGATTGGTGTGTCTCTGCTAAATGTCTTTATTTGGGTTTTCAGAGGTCTAAGTTCTATTGCATTGTTGCATAGTCCTTGTTGTTCTTCTGTAGGCGTTTCGAATGTGATGAGCCTCTTTGATAGGACCTCTGTACTGGTAGCAAACCTTGGTGTTCTGCTACTTATTGGGAGTCCACTTGGCCTACTGTTGGTTATCGGCCACATGTTGTGGTTTTACCAGGTCGATGGATACAACTCGGTTCTCCTTTTTTCCAGCAAGTGGCGGTAGTACAACTGATCTTGTCCCGTTGACAGACAATACAGGAACTGCTTTTCTGTAAGAAGGCCCAAATTCCTTCTTTACCGCGATCTTCTCCCTGACTAGATCCCCGACTTTTGGAATCCAGACAGGTCTTGCTGGGACAGGTGGTGATTCTTCAGTGGTCGTTGGCTGTTCTTTCAACTGTATGTTGCTCAGGTCTTTTCTTGTTTTGTTTAAGTCCTGCAAAATAGCCAAACGGTCTTTGACATCAAAGCTTTTTTCTGTTACCACTGAAGTCTGACTATCAAGGTCAGAGATCAACATCCTAGTTCCGAATAATAATTCGTACGGACTGAATCCCTTCAGAGAATTTCTTGGCAAGTTATTTAGACTACGTTGGACACTTATTAGATGTTTGACCCACCCAGCTCCCGAACCTAATACCTTTGCCGTTATAGATTGCTTTATGTCACGGTTTTTTCTTTCAACAATTCCGTTCCCCTCAGGGTGAAATGGACAAGAGTACCGCAATTGCACGCCCATGCTGACCATGGCCTCCTTATAAGCCCGAGAGCTAAAAGCAGGACCATTGTCCGAATGCAGAATGCCAATTGCGTATGTGCCGATAAAGACCCGCAAATCTTTTATAACAGTTCTGGCGTCAGCCGTTCGCTGGGGCCACATCCATATGAATCTCGTGCATGAGTCCACTGCGACCAAGATATATTTATAGTTACCGTCCCTTTGTAAGGGACCACAGTGGTCTAGATAAACACAGGCTAATGGTTTATCCGAGATTAGAAGGGGCGTCTGTGCTGGACGTCTCACAGTTGATACTTTCATTTTTTGACATATTTCACATGCTAGAACATAGTTCCTTGTTTGTCTTCTCATTTGCGGCCACCAGTATCTCTGTTTTAGTAATGATACTGTGGCTGAGACGCCAGCATGGGTAGAAGCAAGCCCTTCGTGTGCCGCTATTATTAGTCCTAATCTGTG
Source organism: Lissotriton helveticus (assembly GCF_964261635.1). Classification (NCBI taxonomy): domain Eukaryota; kingdom Metazoa; phylum Chordata; class Amphibia; order Caudata; family Salamandridae; genus Lissotriton; species Lissotriton helveticus. The sequence goes on from NC_136071.1 coordinate 423,239,033, forward strand.
TTCCATGTTTGGAATTGCCCTATCCCCCACTCCAGGGATTTGAGCAAAAGGAACATTGTTTTCATCTGTTATGTATGAGTACTTTAATGGAAAGCCTTTAGGGAGTGGTTCTATCGAATCCTTTTCAGAAGCGCTGACAGCTTGTAATATTTCGCTGTCTATTTTTGTTTTTGACCGGGTGATGGCAGCTACGGAAGCCGTTTGCACAGCTGCCTTTGCGGCCTCATCAGCCAATGAATTCCCTGCAACGTGAACGCCATCACGTTGATGACTCAGTGTATGTATCACGTGAGTCTTTGGTAGTTCTTTTTGTAAAAGAGCTACTTGTTCCCATAGCATTTTATGCTTGATTGTGCCTCCTTTCGCATCCTTGAAACCATTTTGAAGCCAGATCTGCAAGTATTCATTATAAGATTGAACGCAATAATACGAATCGCACACTATAAGTGTGGGGAATTCTCGATTGGTATTTTCAAGCGCCATCTTGAATGCTAGTAATTCAGCTCGCTGAGCTGTGCAATCTCCTAGAGATTGGGTCTTAGTTAGGGTTGGTTTAAATTTCCCTTCGTGCCAACGACCTTTAACAATCGCGCACGCAGCACTGTAAGCTTGTTTACCCCCTACTGCGAGTTGTGCTGATCCGTCTGTATATATTATACAGCCGTATTGGTCTAGAGGCAGAATTTCGGTTGGCAGAGGACATTCGAATTCATATTGTAGAAATTCTTGTGTTTTTAAGTAAGGATCAAATTCGTACACCACGTCTGTTGCAGCAAGAGAGTTAGCCCATTGTATCCATCTCGGATGGAGTGCTTTCGCATTAGGAATGCTTGCCTTTGTTACCGCCTCTAAGGCTGGTATTGGTGTCACGATTATTATTCGTTTACCTTGTGCCAGGGCTCGTTCTTTTGCTATAGCTGTCTGTGTTGCTGTAAGAATTTTTTCCGTTGGGCTAAATTTCATTTCAGCCTTAGTGTACAAGTGCGATTTAAATGCAATTGGTACCTTATCTCCCTCATTAGAGGTTAGGTATGTGAATCCGCATCTCCCTGGGATGACTCGGATCACAAGGTTGCGTGTATTATCACGGGTTTCTAATTTTGTTTTAATTAGCATGTCTGTTTGTAAGGATCTCAAAATTTCTGTGTGTGCTTGAGTCCAACTGGATCTTTTAAAGTCTGGTTTAATTAGATCGTAAAGGGGTTTGACCCTTTCTGCGTAATTTGCAATGTAAGTTCTTCCGAAATTTAGGAAGCCTAGAATTGACTGTAGGTTTTTTAGTGTTTTAGGAGCTTGGATTACGGCACATTTCTCTAGGAAATTGTCTGCCAGGCTTTTGCCTTCACTTGATAACTCATATCCTAAGAATAGGACCGTCAGATGGGCAATTCTGGACTTTTTGAAGTTGAATTTGTAACCCTCTGCAGCGAAACCAAGTATTATGGTGTTCACTCTTTTCAAGTGAGTCTCCAAGTCATCATCTGTTAAGTAAATGTCATCGACATAAGATAATGCTTCATCATCATATAGTTGTAGTAATTCTGTTACTCTCGCTGAGAATACCCCCGGGCTGTTCTTGTACCCCTGGGCTAACCGACAGAATTGTTTTTGAGTGCCATTTACTGAAAATGCAGTTAAATATCTGCTCTCTGGTGCTATGTTTTGACAAAAGAATCCGTTGGAGATGTCCAAGGTTGTTTTGTATTTTTTGCGCACTATGTTATTCATTAGTGCAGCACTGTGTGAGTTTTGCACTGCAAAAGTTTTGCAACATGTGTTAAGGTGTCGGTAATCCAAAACTAGACGGTACGAATTGTCTGGTTTGGAGACCGGAAACAAAGGATTGTTCATTTGTGAGGTGCAAGTTTCAATCACCCCCTGGTATTCTAGCTGATCTAGTATTTCATTTACTTGTTTTTTAGCTTCTTGCTTAATTGGGTACTGCCTTTGTGCAGTAGGTTGTGATTTTAACTGGACTTTGTGAGGAGGAGAATCCTCATCCCATCCTACGTGATTTTTATATAAAGCAGGTGCTAAGGCCACTGCCCACTTTCTAGCAAGTGTGTATTTTTTATGAATCGGTATTTGATTCGAGAAGGCAGGCATAATTACTTCTTCGCCATGAGGGCACTCCCTGACAAACTCCGGTGGCCAGTCTTTTTCAGCTAGAAGGATGTCATAGCCCTTGGATAGGTTATCCCAAAATAGTCCCCTTATTTTCCTAGTCTTATCTCCCTCTATACGTAATGTTATCTCGTATATTTTGTGGGGCTTGCTAACTCTGGTATCTGCAGTTTCCACTTGAAGGTATTCATTCGTGTCCACTGTCTCCAGATGATTCATAAGGACTTTGCGAGCTATGCTCACCTCTGCTGCGCTGTCTAGCATTGTCTGAGCCCATTCTCCGTTTTTCAGTTGTGTCCTCAGTATTCTCGGCATTGTTAACTACCTTGATACTGGCTACCTTCTTTTTTGGAAATTGTGATTTCTTTTTCAGTTGAGCAGGTTCCTTGTCTTTGGACTTGGCGTGCTCTTCTGATCGTCCTCTTCTTTACGATTTCTGCGAGGAATTCTGAAAAGATTGAGACGGACGTGTATCAATGTCTTGATATCTATCAGGTTTTTTAATATTATCCCTATTTCTAAGGTTATATCTATTCCCAGAGGGTTAACTCTGAGGTGACCTTTGTCTCGGGTTTGGAGATTTCTCTCTTCGCCTAGGAGACCTTCCTCTGGACTGGAATTTCTTTTCTTTAGGATTGGATTGTTTATTTCCATCCCAGTTCTTTTTTGGTGAATTATTATTAAAAAATATTTTTTCTGGACTTGTAGTCAGTTGCGGTTTTACTGGTATTCCACCTAGACTATCTCTGCCTAGTTCTTCATAGGATTTTTCTATGATTCTGGCAATTTCAGCTGGTTGGTCTGCTATATCTGTCTCTTTTAACCTCTGGCGGATCGCCACGTTTGCTGCTTCACCCTTTATGTTGGCTAGTAATATAGCCGAGACCTGCTTGAAGTCTTTCAGTAATTTCATACCAAGAGTTAAAGCAGGTTCTGGACCGTATTCATCTTGAATTTGTTTTAGCACATCTGGTATTACCGAAATGGATGGAACACCGTGCGTTTTTGTGTAGATTGAAGCAAAGACCGTACCCCAAGTGTCACAGTCCTCAATGTGTGGTGCAATTCCCATTGGGAGACATATAGTCAGAATCCTGTGCTTTTCTAATGGGGTGGTGTCAGGAAACACCGCCTCTATTTGGGTGATTTTCTGTGCCAACCAGAATGGTATCTGTTCCCGTTTAGCTGGAACTTTACCTAGGCAGGATTGGATGTTCTGTGGTGTGATTTTATTTGTGTTCCCCTGGTGAGGGGTCAGCTGTGGAATTTTAATCGCTGGCTGAATTGTTGAAGTCCGCATTACATACTGAACTAATTGTCTGTGAATTTTTAGTAGTTGTTTTAGCTGTATTAATAGCTCTGGTGCAGTCATCTCGTCGATGTCTGGATGTGGTGTGTATCCGGCTAAGACCGGCCACGTTGCTCCTGGTCTTCCTAAAGGACCGAGCCTTGTAATGTGATTATTATGTTTTAGGGCGCCATCAAATAAGAGCAAATGCTCTTGGAATTTGAGTGGTACTTCCACCTCCTCGAAAGGAGTGTACGTTTCAGGAGGTTCCTCTACTTTGTAATAGTGGAAGTACTTTGTTACAGCATTTGCTGCTGGAAAATGTATCCATGTATAGTATACCTCTGTCTGCCGATATTCGTGTGCCTCAATTACGAATATGACTGTGCCACCTCTAGGTGTCAGTCCATTTTCTATAAGTTTTAAGGTTATAGATCTCCTTTTGGCGACCTGGATGAGTATTATATCCGGGTCTGCTGTTTGCATGGTAGCATCAGCATCTGCTATTTCAGTAGCTAATCTAATTGCCTCTCTTTCTCCATCACTGTCTCCCATTTTACTGACAGGATGGTATTGTTTTTATTTGCAGATCAGGTTTCTTTATGGAAACAGAGATTAGGTGCACAATATTTTGGAACTGTTTTATCCTTCAACGTTGACTAGACCAAGAACCATACATAGGAGTTCCCTCCTGCGAGGTTTTGGAGGATATAATAACCTTTCACCCACTCCAGACGTCTTTGGAGTATTTGGGAAAAGGGGTCTGAGTGAGAAAGCACGACTGAGTTACTCTAAATGTCTTACGTTAGTTTTATCGCCCTTTCCAAACACGTTGGGCGCCATGTAGTGTAGCTCCTATTTTCCCAATAGGCTCTGCGCATTGGAATAGTACCTACAGCAGTAAAGGCCTAGGCCAGACGTTAACTAGGTCTACTACTGTCGAAACTAGACTTAATTTTTGGGTTTGCCAGCTAAGCTCAGAGTTCGCTAGAAACTTTCTCGAATGTTCAAGGAAGGATGAACTCCCCTGATTAGACAAGAAGGGATTTAGTTTCTGACAACCATAGAACATGACAACTTTGCTCTCCCCTAATCAAGAGTCAATCTCGAGAGTCGTGTGAGCACAAGGCAATTATTTTACTCAGTCAGTACGTGCATTCTTAGTCTCATCAGAATGTAGAGAAAAGGAAGAGACGGGCGTGTTCAATAAAAGATGTTATTTATTGATCAGTCTCTTTTCTCGTACAAGAGAAATGGATCGATATTATTGCAATACTTATAGTTAAGTAAAGTGCATACATTAGAAGCAATAGTATAAAATAATACTGTAAAAACATTGATATGGTTTCTGAGCCATATGATGTTTAAAATGATTAAAATATATTTACATACACATATACATTTGACTAAACGTACTCAACTGGTGTTTCTAAATACGCCTACCCCGTGTACCTGACCTAAGTCTAATGCGTGGGCGGGAATAGAAAGTTACAGTTTAGTTTAAGTTTGTTTTTGCCAAGTGAATAACTAAAGAATTCTCTCGGAGGGGTTATTCAGTTCTGTACCTGGAATTTAGGATGAATGAGGAATGGTATCTCTTTCTCTGCTCTCGATATTCCAGGCTGCCTGCGAGGGCTGCCCAGAAGCGCCGGTGCTGGGTCTCTCGGCTTGAGATAGCAGCGCGTCTCTCAGCGCGTCAGGAAGGCGGGGCTGCTGCCTGCGGGGTCTGCTTCTGCTCTCGGCTTCGGCAAGTATGGCTGCTCCGTCTTGTCACCACGCGTGTGTTTGCATAGGGCAAGGTCGGCAATATTTATACCTTAAAGGTGCCGGGATTGACGTAAGGATGGACATAGGTACGTCAATAAAGATGTCATACGACTTGCTCGTTAGCACATTCTTTACTAAAGTTCTCTGTGAAATCAAAACAATGGCCGCACGGATTATCCAGGTTGTCATAGGTTTGATTTGTTATGAGAACGTCGTATGCCTTATCAGGGGCTGGAGGAATGTCGCTTGTCTAATTAGATCTCAAGCGTTATGACCTAATCAGATAACACGTTCCTGTGCCGTAGTGTGACTGCGTCAGATAACGGTATCTGCATCATGGGGGATTTCTTGCCTCATGGGCTGACTGTTAGTTAACTAGCTAGTAAGTTTAACCAGAATAGGGTCAGGAATAGGGGGATCGAATCAGAACCTATAGAAATACACGACAGCGGCCTTCGGGTGCTGCAGCCGGCGCCCCAGCCGGGTGCTTCATAGCGCTCTTCTTTGGCCCTGCTATGTACATTGCGCCACCTTGAGGAAAGAAGGGCCCGGCCCGCCGCAGATGTTACCCCTTCTGTGTGTGTGTTTGTCTGGTGTAGGTAGGTCAGGGGGCGAGGTATAAAAAGGACAGTGCAGGCCTGAAAGTGTCAAGGCATCTCCGAGTGCAGACACATTATGAGCAGCACAAGAATAGACAGTTACAACAGAAGAAACCACTGCAGGTCCTGAAGCGAAGCCGCAAAAGCACCTGGTACTGTGGGGCAGTAGCAAATCGAAGGACAGTTCACGCTCCCAGGGGCGTAACACAGGCCCTCGCAGCCCACGCAGTGCGGGGGGCCCCTAGCTCCAAGGGGCCCCAGCGGCACTGAACTCTGGCCGGGAGAGCTCCTGATTGAGCCCAGAGGGGGCCCCCTAAGTACTGTGCAGGGAAGCCCCTAACTTTTCGTTACGCCAGCCACGCGCCATCAATATCTGCAGCACAAACCACAGCAGCAGCGTGCAGAAACCGAGGCTCTCTTCCTGCCAGTGCTGGGCGGTACGAGGGCCCTCTACTGCCAGCAGCCGGTGGGACCCGCAGCAGCTGCCTACAGGCCGCGGTGAGTCAAAACAGTGAAAGGAGGAGCAGACACGGTGGGCGGGATAGAGGGCGCTTTACCCAGGAAACCGGCCGTAATTTCGATAAAATGTGGAGAATAAAAATACTCTTGTGGTAGTGAGCATGCTTGAAATACTTCTGCATGCACACCAGAGATTGTGGGGCTTTGACTGCACACTGGAACAATCAACTAACTATGTGTGTTCCACACCCACATGGGTGGGCTACTCTGTATGTGTGCAACAGAAGTCCAACAGACAGACAGTCTGCACCGTGCTCCCTAGAGACCCCAATATGTAGACTGCACCCTGCTCCCCATAGACCCCGTATGTAGACTGCACCGTGCTCCACATAGACCCCATATGTAGACTGCACCGTGCTCCCCATAGACCCCGTATGTAGACTGCACCGTGCTCCACATAGACCCCATATGTAGACTGCACCGTGCATCCCATAGACCCCATATGTAGACTGCACCGTGCTCCCCATAGACCCCGTGTATAGACTGCATCGTGCTCCCCATAGACCCCATATGTAGACTGCACCGTGCAACCCATAGACCCCATATGTAGACTGCACCGTGCACCCCATAGACCCCATATGTAGACTGCACCGTGCTCCCCATAGACCCCGTGTATAGACTGCATCATGCTCCCCATTGACCTCTTATATAGACTGCACCGTGCTCCCCAAAGACCCCATATGTAGACAGCACCATGCTCCCCATAGACCCCATATGTAGACTGCACCGTGCTCCCCATAGACCCCGTATGTAGACTGCACTGTGCTCCCCATAGAACCCATATGTAGACTGCACCGTGCTCCCCATAGACCCCATATGTAGACTGCACCGTGCACCCCATAGACACCGTATGTAGAGTGCACCGTGCTCCCCATAGACCCCATATGTAGACTGCACCGTGCACCCCATGGACCCCATATGTAGACAGCACCATGCTCCCCATAGACCCCATATGTAGACAGCACCGTGCTCCCCATAGACCCCATATGTAGACTGCACCGTGCTCCCCATAGACCCCGCATGCAGACTGCACCGTGCTGCCCATAGACCCCGCATGTAGACTGCACCGTGCTCCCCATAGACCCCGCATGTAGACTGCACCGTGCTCCCCATAGACCCTGTGTATAGACTGCACCGTGCTCCCCATAGACCCCGTATGTAGACTGCACCGTGCTCCCCATAGACCCCGTATGTAGACTGCACCGTGCACCCCATAGACCCCGTATGTAGACTGCACCGTGCTCCCCATAGACCCCATATGTAGACAGCACCGTGCTCCCCATAGACCCCGCATGTAGACTGCACCGTGCTCCCCATAGACCCCGCATGTAGACTGCACCGTGCTCCCCATAGACCCCGTGTATAGACTGCATCGTGCTCCCCATTGACCTCTTATATAGACTGCACAGTGCACCCCATAGACCCCATATGTAGACAGCACCATGCTCCCAATAGACCCCATATGTAGACTGCACCGTGCTCCCCATAGACCCCGTATGTAGACTGCACCGTGCTCCCCATAGACCCCATATGTAGACTGCACCGTGCTCCCCATAGACCCCGCATGTAGACTGCACCGTGCTCCCCATAGACCCCGCATGTAGACTGCACCGTGCTCCCCATAGACCCCGCATGTAGACTGCACCGTGCTCCCCATAGACCCCGCATGTAGACTGCACCGTGCTCCCCATAGACCCCCGTGTATAGACTGCATCGTGCTCCCCATTGACCTCTTATATAGACTGCACCGTGCACCCCATAGACCCCATATGTAGACAGCACCATGCTCCCCATAGACCCCATATGTAGACTGCACCGTGCTCCCCATAGACCCCGTATGTAGACTGCACCGTGCTCCCCATAGACCCCATATGTAGACTGCACCGTGCTCCCCATAGACCCCGCATGTAGACTGCACCGTGCTCCCCATAGACCCCGCATGTAGACTGCATCGTGCTCCCCATAGACCCCGTGTATAGACTGCATCGTGCTCCCCATTGACCTCTTATATAGACTGCACCGTGCACTCCATAGACCCCATATGTAGACAGCACCGTGCTCCCCATAGACCCTGCATGTAGACTGCACCGTGCTCCCCATAGACCCCGCATGTAGACTGCACCGTGCTCCACATAGGCCCCGTGTATAGACTGCATCGTGCTCCCCATTGACCTCTTATATAGACTGCACCGTGCTCCCCATAGACCCTGCCCCGTGCTCTGCATCGACCATCGTACATAGGGACACAGTCTGCCTGACATGTACGCTGCATCGACTCCCCTTCTGTGTGCCCACGTACCTCCGAGGTCAATGTGCCATGTGTGCACAGTTTTACAATGGAACCTGACAAGCGTGCCCCAGAGACACCCAAAAACAGTGCCCACAGTCTGCCGTGTTTGTAACTCACAGGAACAGGCTTGCAACCCCAACACAGACACTGTTTGTGCTACATAGGTTACAGCTGATAAGCTGGTCTGTGTGTGTCAAGTTCCCAAGCAAATCACCACAGACAGGCTTGTAGGCCGGATTGATGATGTATTCGTACGGTTCTGTGTCCTCAAATTTATGCTTATATCTCAGCTCCAATGTGTATGTGCTTTTGGACTGTGGGCTGGATTTCTGGCAGGCAAACTCTTTTCCTGCACTTGGAAGACAGTGTTCAACCTTTTTCTGCATGCGGCCATAATGAGGTGCACACCATGTATGCCACCTCCGTTTGCAATCATCAATAATGCAAAACATAATAGTAAGTGACTGAAAACACCAGCTGTTTGATGTTAACTTTTAAATAATTTTGAGATGGTAACATTATCGCCTGAAAAGCATAGGCGGTGCTTGTGTCCTAATCGCTATATTTGCCCACCCTTATATATTTTCTGCCATTTTTAATCTGTCAAGGAAAACTTGAATTGGGTGAAAGGAACAGGGGCACAGGAGATATTTCAAAGTGAGAAAGGAACAAAGGTGCCAATGCTGGTCCAATCTTCTCAATAATGGCACTCGGGAGTGAGCCTGCGCCTGCCGGAAGGCTGTTTTTTCAACAGAGACTTTAATAACATTCGTCGTATTTTGCATTCCGTGTCGGATTCCATTTGCATGCATTGAGCTGTACAGTGCCGAGTACGAGGAAGAATCGATGTTGCAGGCATAGCGGCCTTCGGGTGCAGCAGCCGGCACCACCGCCGGGTGCTTCATAGCGCTCTTCTTTGGCCCTGCTATGTACATTGTGGCGCCTGGATGAAAGAATGGCCCGACCCACCGCAGCTGTTACCCAAAAACTGCACAGTCCGTCGTCGGAACTCACTCTTTGCCCGTTTCCAGGGAAAAAAATTGCCTGTTAGCCTCTTACGATATGACACAACTCCAAGTACCGCAGATTCGTCAAGCTGTTCAAGCCAACTGAAAATAATTAAAGAGTAACGACCTTCTGCCGTTTGTCTTCCAACACTCACCAAAGGCTGCAAAAGTACCAAAAGGGATGCACTTCAGTGGACTGCACACTATTATTCTTTGTCAGCCTTTGTTAAATAATATTATAAAAGGGAGCCTCAGTACGGAGGGCCTATTGCGGTGGATGAAAGGGCAGAATGGGAGTGCGTGTGGGAGGGGCCGAAAAGGGCGTACGGGGAAAGGGAGCCTCAGTACGACAGCAGTGACAGAGGGGACTGCAGTGGACGAAAGGGCAGAATGGGAGTGCGGGTGGGAGGGGCAGGGAAAGACGGACGGGAGGGGGTGGGGGGAACAAAATAGTGCCTGAGTAAAGGAGCCAGTAGCCGTGGCAGGATACAAATGACGACATGGCCGTCATGAGGAACACTAGCTATTCTAAAACCTATCAGAATGCTGTATTTAGGAAATATAAAAAACATGGTCGGAGAGTGGGCAGAGCTTCCACAAAGCTTCCCCACTATAATGTATACTGCATGCCTCGCAAAGCGAGCAGCGCATGAGCTGCAACGCTAGCCGAGGCCTAAAAAGCAGAATGGAGTACCGGGCCACTATGCTAGGCAAAGTTTAGTGTGCAACCAAGGAAAGTTAAGTAAAAAATTAAATGTAGGAGAAATGTAGGCAGTCATGTTGCCCGGGGTTCGAGTCAGGGTATTTTATTTATTTTTATTTATTTTTTGTGTTTTTATATAGCGCAGACTTTACCCGAAGGTGTCAGAGCGCTTCACAATAGGAACAGTACTGATACATGAGGAGAAAATTACAAGTGAGCAAATTACAAAAGCAAACGTTAAGTTACATGAGGCAAAAGTGACAATTGTGAGCAAACAAAATACAAGAGGTAGCAAACGGTACATTACAGGAGGAAAAAGTGACATGTGTGCAGGTTACAAAAGCGTACATAATACAAGTAGAGGTATAGTACTGCAATAAATGACAGACACTCAAACACAAGAACAAACGTTACATAGGCAATGGTGGCACTTGTGCAAGTATCTAAAGCAAACAAAATGTAAGAGGTAGCAAACAGAGTGTTACAAGAGAAAAGTGGCGTGTGCATGTTACAAAAGAGTACCAAACACAGGTAGAAGGATAATACTGCAATAAATGGCAGACCACACTGAGAAGGCACTTCCAAAGTCATGGAGAAAATAATTCTCTATAATGGAAGGTCTTCCTTCGGATAATAGAGATGGTGTGAAATAAATTTAGAAGTGTCTTTGAAGTAGGAGAACTTTGAGGACAGTTTTGAAGGCCTGGGAGGAGGTGGTTGTCCGGAGCTGAGGTGAAAGTGAGTTCCAGATTCTCACTGCATTGCCTGAAAGGGATTGGGCCATCGATCTTTCCTTCTTGAAAGTGGGAGGTTCAAGCAGTACATTTTCCGCATTACGTGATGGTCTAGAGCCTCCAGAGAGTTTCAGTTTATTCGCCAGGTAGCAAAGAGAGGAGTGCAAGGCAGTCTTGTAGATAGATCTTGCCTCGATGGGAAGCCAGCGGAGGGTGGATAACATGGGTGTGATGTGGTCGCTTCTTTTGGCCCCATAAATGAAGCGAGCTGCTGAATGGAGAACAGATTTAAGGGGGGACAGGTGGGATTTGGGGAGGCCAGTGAGAAGAGAATTGCAGTAGTCCAGTCTGGAGAGGACCAGCGATTGGACCAGGGTTTTAAGGTCTTGCTCCGGGAAGAAGCGACGAATTTCCCAAAGAAGGCGCAGTTGGTATCGAGCAGATTTTGCAATGGAGTTGATGTGGGAGATTAGATTGAGTTTTTTGTCGCGTATGACAGCCAGGGATTTTGCGCTGTCGACAATAATGGGTTTATTGTTAAGTAGATTCATCTGCTCCATCCATGATTGAACCGGGGGAGGAGAAAGTGAGGAGGAGAGGAGGAGGAATTCAGTTTGGGAGGGATTCAGAATCAGTTGATGTGTTGACATCCAGTTTTGAATGGAGTCGAGAGTAGAGCTTAGGATGGAGGGATCGTGAGTGGAGGCAGCCTTGAGGTATATTTGAGTGTCGTCTGCGTAGAGATGATAGTGGATCACGGATATACCTAGGAGATTTCCCAGTGGTTCTAAATAGAGATTGAACAATGTGGGTGCAAGTATAGAGCATTGAGGAACACCTTGACCTACCGCCAAAGGAGATGAAAGACTGTTCGCTATTTTGATCATTTGGGATCTATCAGAGAGGAAGGAAGCAAACCATTTAAGCACAGTGCCCTCCATGCCCATTCTCTGTTGAAGAGTGTTGAGGAGAGTGTTGTGATTGACAGTATCAAAGGCTGCAGAAAGGTCAAGGAGAATTAGAAGACAAGACTCACCCGAATCGAGTATCCGCAGCGCGTCATCAATCACTTGCAGCAGGGCTGTTTCAGTGCTGCAGTTTTGGATGAAAATTGTCAAGAAGATCATTGTCCTTGATATGACAAGAGAGTTGTTTCGCTACTCATCTTTCTGTGATCTTCGCAAGAAAGGGTAGGTTAGTGATGGGGCGGAAGTTGTTGAGGTCATTCGCATAAGCAGTGGGTTTTTTAAGCAGAGGGGCGACCTGCGCAGTTTTGAAGGCGACAGGAATGAGCCTTGACAGAGGGAGAGGTTGACCAGAGTGGACCAATAGGAAAGAGAATGGGTATAGAAGTCAATGGCAATGGCACTAGGGATGGACGGCTTTCCCCCACTTATTTTACCAGGAGCTCGATTACTGGAGCAAATGGAGCCACACATTCATTCTTTGGCCTCTCTGGGGCGAGATCGGAGCTCATTCAGAACACTGCTCACGCGCTGGCTTCTCTGATGCAATCGCATCTAAGGGGTGAGCGAGGGAAGGCAATGAGTCTGAGGTTGCAAGCCACCTTTGCGACATCACTTCCTGTTGTGACGTCAGCATCCCCCCTATTCTTTTTTTAGGACTTGTGCCCTGATGTTGCCACATAAAAAATTCTTCAGATGCATCGGCAAAAGTAGTTCCAGCCATCAAAGCCGATGAGAGGTGAATAAGAATGAGTGTTCAGGCCTCAGGAAACTAATAAGAGAAGCACACCAAAAAAGCAAGCATTGGTAAAGGAAAAACAATGCTCAACCAGCAGAAACATAGGAAACCTAAAGTTACAAGCCCACGGACAAATAACAAGTTAAGGTGCGATATATGCCCCTTTTAAGATATATCAAATACAGTAGATTTCACAAGCACAGCGCAAGAGGTGTGCAGGTGCAAACTAAAAAAATCACTTATTGGTACAGCTAATTCATACCAATATATGTTCTTTACACTGGGGTGTACCAACTGATATCCAATCCTTTATATATTATGGTTGCCTTAACGATAGCTGATATGGTGCTGGGCTTTGGAGAATTACTTTTCCTGAGCAAGGCTATCTCACAAGGACTAACTGGGCTTCAACATGAGGGCAGAGGAGAGGGAAATGGAATGGATAGCATTCTTTTGTGCAAACAAAAGCAAACAAACTTAGATACTGTCTGGAAAGGTAAAGTAAGTACAGGGTAAAATTGAGTGATGATAAAAAAAACTGTTACTACTTGGAAAACTGTTCCTGATTGAATAAAATGAATGTATATTCCTCCCATAGACGAGAACTCTCAGTGCCCTCAATTTATTATGATTTTGGGCTCGTGCAGGATTAGGAGCTGGTGCACTGACCATCTTGTAGTCCCTCCATGAGCGGAAACGTGGGTGTCTGCCAAAAAAGAGTGAATTATAATCTATAATACATTGGGAAAGGAAACGAACAGTAAGTGCCAGCGCCCTGCTGTCTTCACCTCTGGTGCAATTTGAGTAATGGTTTAATATCCACAAATCCTCTTTTATCCCCACCCACCTCCAGCATAACATCCATCTGATTATTAAAACTAGTGATTACTCCTCGGCATTACCACCCAGACACATTAACACTCCAAGGGGACAGAGCTGATTTTAAGTCTGTCATTGAGAAGCATTGGCAAGGGTATTACAACTGTTTAACATGCTTTGGAGATCAAATGCTACTGTGTTGGAGGCCATTTACAGGAAACCCAAGAGAGGAACGCCACTTCAGCATGTACTGAAACTTTCAGGTTTCCATAATGAATCTCAGAAGCAGAAATGCCAAACACTATTACACGTTAAATGTCATCCTATCAGTTAAATATGTGTTTTAAAAAGATAAACGTACCAGTATGAAAGATCCAATTTCTTACCAACTGGGTGAATACTGTACAAAGAGTCTCCATTCAAGCCTCAGAAACTTGAATCAGCCTCATATACCATGATGCTATTGTCAAGACACACCAAAACAAAATAAAATAAATAGATGAGGTACATATTTGCCAGCTCGGTAGTGGTTAAACAACTGGAATACAATATTTAATAGTTCAGACGTTACTCTGAATGAATAGTGGACAATGCGATGGACTACTGGTTGGAGCGAATATATCAGTAATAGCAAAATTGCAGGTACTTCAGAATTCCACCGCTAGATTGCTCTTTGGTCTGTCCAAATATTCATTAGCCAAACAGGCCTTGAACATCTTGCATTGGCATTGAGCTGCTATCTATTCCTTGGTCTGGCCGGCGCTGGAAACCCTTTTTGGGTAGCTGTTGCGACTTACACATTTAATTAATAATGACAATAATAATTGGCTGCCTATTGAGAAGCGCATTAGATTTAAGGCATTGTGTATCGCATTTAAGGCCTTACAGAACTCAGGTCCCACCTACCTGGTAAAACGCTTCCATTGACATACACCAGCCTGCACACTTCGCGCGGCTTTAGTGAAGTTGGTGACAGTGCCATCCTCCTGTCTTCAGAGATGGGGTGGAAAAAGCTTTTTCAATATCACCACTAGATGGTGGAACAAGCTACCTTTTCAATTGAAGAACTTTACTGATCTCTTGTCCTTTAGGAAAGGACTGAAGACCTGGCTTTATACGCTGTAATTTTGTAAGCACCAGTTCTTTACATCACGCAGCTGCTTTGTGGGCAACCTCTGCAAGCGCCTAGACACCCTCGGGTAGCAGTGCGCTATAAAACTGTATAAATAAATAAAAGACATATCCACACTTATTTAGGGTTTTCTCATGTTCTGTACCCCAGAGGTCCCAGCTGTGGTGGTGTATGTCATGGTTCACATTGTCAATATAGGAGTAGTGATAATTTATTGGGTAAAGAAGTTTGGCCCTCTGGTATACTGCATAAATAGGCTGCCACATTTCTTCAACTGATAAAGATCTTATCCTCAGACGTCCCTACAGATAGCAAAATTGGTAGAGCAGTTTATGTGAGAGTAAGGACGTTGTTGACAGTTTGCTCCCTTATGAGTACCTCAGTATAGTCACAGGGTATGATTTGTTCAGTTTCATTAATGCCTGCCCAAGGAAAAAAGATGCTATGAATAGCATCTCTCATTGTCTTCAGGGATAGGGCTAGCAAGGAATATGCATAGTTCATAAGGGAAATTTCTTTCAAAAGGAACACTAATTCTGTCACTTTCTGCAGATATTGGCAAATTCCACTTCATTCATTTAAAGGGAGAATTTAAATGCAGATCAGGGTGAAGGACAGTTCCACAGCAAACTTGATGTTAACTTAAAGTCATAATACAATACACATAGGGTAGGGTCTGAGGCAAAAGGTTTAAAGACTCAACGGGATAAAAAGCTCCACTGTAAACATATAAACACAACATATATCCCGGGGTCTACCAACTACAAACACAGATATTGCGACACCATGGACTGTCTCTCAAATGTAAATCCTAAAAGAATATACAAAAATTGTATGGATTCCCATCACTCACCGTTCCAGGTGACATGCTTCATCATCTGGGTCTCCTTTAATAGGGCTACAACTCCACCCTATTGGTGAAGGAGCCCAAGGGTGTTTTAATGATCTTGGATCAGTAATGTTAAGATGTGAGCTGATGTATTCATAGAGTGTATGGGAGAAAAGGTGCAGTGCAAATCTAAATGTGAAATTAAAATTGAAGCATGCCCAAACCACGAGTTTTATTTTTGTCTGTCACGATCAATGTTAAAAACAGTGCAAAAGAACAGTTTCAACAGATAGCTGTCCATGGATAATTGGTGTCGCAATATCTGTGTTTGTAGTTGGTAGACCCCTGGATATATGTTGTGTTTATATGTTAACTTAAAGTCCCAGTGGACAAAGTATTCTATGCTAAAAGGTATGGCTTGATGTACGTCGATGAAGAATTGTTAATTACAGAAGTGGTGGGAGAAAATGTGTAATTTGGTTAAAACAACATGGATCACTGGACAGTCTTTGTACTATTGCATTAAATCTACGAAAGGAATTTAGTGACAAAGGTAAAATGTGTGGTTCCATAATAATAATCGAATTGGCAGTCATCATGCATATAGTTAAGAGGTTCATAAATAAATAGAGTAAGTTACAAAATACCAACACTTTTGGTTACGTGGAGATCCAGTTTTCTTCTAAACTGGACTGGCAGCTCCAAAGAGAGATTTGCATTCCCAACATGATCAAAATTAATAAAGGGCTGATGAGGTTTGCCTCTAACCTATTTGGTGCTCAGGACGGCCCCCAGCCATCCGGCGTCACGGTGGGCATGTGCGAAGGATGGCCGGGTGCTGTACGAAACACTCCCACTCATTAATTCTCCCGCACAGCGGGAGAATTTGCGCAGCATCGAAGGGGCTAAGTTAGGCAATAAACCTATTGCCCAGATGCTCACCGTTTATAACGCGAAAACAATTTCAACTGCAGTGTACAGCGAGGAATCTGGGCTATAGGGCAGAAGAGTGTTTTAAAAATAACAGAAAATGCACTTTTAAGGAGACTGCTGTCAGTACCCGCTCTACCCTGGCATCTATTGTTCATTGTGAGTTGGGTGTTGATTTCCCCTTGGATAGCCTTGAAACTAAACCCCTACTATTGTGGCCATCAGTTTGGTCCAAACAAGAAACTTTGTTCACTAAGTTAATCTTTAAGGATTGTATGCACCTAGATATAATGTATAGAATCCTGTGGTTACAGAATATAAAATAGGCTTTGTTGGGCTTAGACCAGGTGGAGAGGAATTTGTGGTCTCATCCAGAAGATATGTTAAGGTATTCAAAAAAAGAATTTAGAGAGCATGTGCTGGAGGCCTGCCTTGGGAACAGGAAACAAGTAGGCTTTCCTAAAGTTACAGTGGGATGTTCAGAGTATGGAATGAGCAGTCGGGATGTAAACTGTACCTTACGATAGTTAACAATTCATAGCCCCGGTATCTTTTAACTCTCTTTCACCTTCTCATTTTCCATTATTTGACTACATTCCCAAAAAATTTGAACTGAAGCAAAATTACCAGAAAATGTCCCTGTGATAATTGATCAGAACAGTTTACTCAGCACATAGCACTTTCCTGTAAATATTACCTGATCCCCAGGAAATCTCTTCTTAAACAATTATTTTTACAAGAGAAAATTATGTATCATAAGGCGCTTTTAAACTTCTGTACGAACTAAGGGATGCAAAGGTATACTATAGGGTTGCCCTGTTTCCTTCCGGAGTAATCTGCATTAGAGCTTTCTTAGATGATTTAGAGCTTCCTTAGAAGATTTAAGAAACCTGCAAACTTAAGAGTTAATGCTCAAATTGCATTCCTTGCTTTGTTTTATTGGTGATACCATTAGGTCTTCATGGTTAAATGTAAACAGTGTCAGTATAACTCGATTTTACCATTTGGTTATTATTTGATTTGGTGTATTTATGTAAGACGTCTGTATATAGTTCTATTGTATTCATGTTTTTTGGTTTGGATTAACTGTTTTGGCACCATGTGAATTTATTTTGATTTTATGACATTTATGTTTTTAATAACACTGTAATAATTTATTGTAATATTTTGTGCCTTTACGCTTCTGACAATTTGTGCCAAATAAAGCTTTCTTAGTGGCTGAACTAAATAGAATTATTTACATCCAAGCTCTTGTGTAGAAACTGATTCACGTGAGCTACAATGTTGGTAACCATTAAATATGTAGGAATGTTATTGCATTCTTGCCTAGCACCTGGAATGTCTGACAGATACTGACAATACTCCATATGATAATGATAACAATCATTACAAATTATGGCCATCTGCATGCATTGTTCTGTATTGAAGTGCTGAGGTTCCATATAGGTACATTTGAAATAATTCTGGTTGACATAGCCTCGTAAGATCGACAGAGTAAGACGCCATTTCCTGTTTTTATCCTAAGTGTCCAAGTAATGTTTACAGCAGATAAGGGGCGTGTGGCGTTGTACTTAACCTGTGTAATTGTGACATGCTGCACTTGACTATAGAACTGTGATCAAATAGATGTTTTTATGAATTTGATACAAAGACTGGATTTGGCTTTAAGGCTAAATGGAGAGCTTTAGAGACAGGTTTTTTGTATCAGGAGCATCTCTAGAAGGAGTTGCACTCGAACAATTCAATGCCTAGAGTAGGTTGGGATTGGATCACAGAAACCAAGGTTAGATGGGGGAGAGATGGGATCATGGGGCTTTTGCAAATTTGCATTACAGATATTTATAGTTTGAAGCAGAATAAGCCATTTGCCGGGAAGCAAATGATTTCTTTAGTCGGGTCCTGAAGTCTGAATTTGAAGTTGGGAAGAGGATGTAGCCTAAAGGCAAGGGCGGTGAATATCAAATCTAAGGAAACAGGGGCCAGATGTAGGTAGGCTTTTAACGGTCGGTAACGGCCGAAATCGTCCGTTACCGACCGGTAAAAGCCTTTCCCTATGTAGGAGGCTATTTTACCAATTCGGTAAATAACGAATCGGTATTTACCGATTCGGTATTTACCGAATCATCATTTACCGATTCGGTAAATGAGATGTAGGAAGCACTGTAAACAGTGCTTTTGGGCTTTAAGAATTCGTTATTTACCACCAACTATAAGCAGTCCTGCCAAGTATCACGCAACGGGCGTGATTATAACGCATTTCAGTGTGGTAATCCGCATTACCGCACTGAAATGCATTGTCACGCATATCTGTGCTGTCGACTCAGCTTTCATCTGATAGCGCCAATGCAGAGCCGAGTACTGACCGTGGCTGGTGCACTGCGTGAACTGTGCTCCCGTAGGTGTTGGCTCTGGCACCGGAGCTAAGGCAGTCTCACACAGAAAGTAACAACTGTACTACAATGCCAGACAGCACATACCATACATTGAGATCAGATTGCCCGTGGCGTGGCTGATGGCAGCCTGCAGTCATGATTTAAGGTAGCTTCAGGTTGTTGCTAATTGCGCTGTGGGGGACGTCACTTCCTGCTGACAGGAAGCGGAAAGTATGAGGAAAGGCGCGGCTTCACGCCTGCTGGTTTGCGGTCTGCAATAACAGAATGCAAGCAAGAAAGAAAGCTGTTGGGAAGATATTGTCTCGCATTAACCAGCGAAACGTCATAAGCGCTGACAGTATCGAACTGGTAAAGTCGATATCTGTTCAGACAGTGGACTTTCCAGTGAGATCGGAGAGCAACCACCTAGGCGGACTGTCTTGACTGCGTAGGGAGAGAATATGAAGGCTCTGCTGAAGGGTGAGCCGTGGAAGCTTGTTCTGAAACCAATGGCAAACCATAAATGCAGTAAGTCTCTTTTTAAAATGACTTAAAACAGTTTTGTTTGCTATAGCAGAGTACGCGCTGATCTCTTCACGGTGCAAACAAGTTAACTGTGAAGCTTCGGTGCGCCGGACCATCGCACTGTGGCTGCTCACTTTATGGATGACATTTTAAAGTACACAGCCTGCCTGGCTGTGATCGCTGTGTGCGTCTCAGTCACAGCCTCTCCCGAGGCTTGCCCAGAAATCATGCTTCCATGCCACTACTGACTTCGGCGGCCAGAGAGTCCGCGAGTCAATTGACTAATTAATTTAAAGGCCCGAGGCAGCTGAGCTTTGTGTTAGGGCCTCTCACATCCTGTTGTATAGTCATGTGGTTCTGCAGATAAACACAATTCGTTGCTCTTTTTGCTGTTAATTCTTAGCGAAGCCATCATGTGAACTGCTTTCTAGACGTCTGCTTTTTATTTGTCTTCTAGTGGTCACATCTGAGGCTGGTTTTAATAGTTACTTAACAAGCCTTATATTCCAGCTTACTGCATTCGTTTATGAATAAGGTTGGCGCAGCAGTGCCTACCTTACTGACTCAGTTGTTCACCTCACTCAAAGTGATCTCGTCATGTACAACAACCACCACTTTACATTTGTTTTATTCTCCTTGTTTCACCGTGCTCTTTATCTTGTATTTTTGACTAATTTGCATTTTTCCGCCTTTTTATCTTTATTTGTCAATACAGTATGCCATCTCAAATTCACAAGTTTATTATATGATCAGCATTTTACAAGAGAAACAATTAAAAAGCAATAGAATAAAACACATACTTCCTATCACTTTTATGAAATGTGTAAGTGAAGAACACTCGGTGTCAAGAACAGGAGATGCCCGTCCTCTTTCATAGCAATCAAGCTGATGTGTGACATTTTGATAATTTCATTATAATTATGAGTCACCCAGGCAGGCATTTGCAGCAGTTTTAAGATTGTTAAGCAGTTTTTAGATTGTTTGCAGCAGTTTTAAAATCTTTACTTAGAGTTTCTCATTGCTCAAATAGGTCTAATTTCTGATATTTATACGTTTCCCTCATCTTAATTGCTCGATTCTTTGCTCGCAAGAAAGTGTCACTCATAATCTTTGAAATGTCACTCATAATTATCCTGAAATTATGAAAATGTCACACATAGCAATCTGAAACCTTGGCAGCTATGTATAAGTTGGTGGTAAATAAAGAATTCCTATGTAAATGCATAAATGTGCATTTACACCTGTGCCATGTGACAGGCATACAAGCACTTAGGGCATGTATGTATGCCACATGTGCACACCAGCACTAATCAGGGGTGCAATAGGGTGTCAAAGTGACACCCTGCCCCTTTTGAATTTTTCGGTATTTACCGAATCGGTAATTACCGATTCGGTAATTGAAATTCATTCCTATGGGCCTCCAGGCCCATAGGAATGAATGGCAATTACCGAATTGGTAATTACCGATTCGGTAAATACCGAATCTTAACGATTCGGTATTTTTTACCGATTCGATACCTACATAGGATTACCGATTCTGAAATACCGAATCGGTAAAATTCAGTATTTTAGAATCGGTAAAACCTATTTATCTACGTCTAGCCCCAGATTCGAGTCTCGCAATGACGCTCAACATCCTGTTATTCTGGGCAAATCACTTAATCGCCCCGTGCTTAACTACAATGAATGCTTCCTCGTGTAACGCAACTGGTGCTCGTGTAAAGCGCTCTGATACCTGATACCTTGGGGCCAAGTTCTAAATAAAACTACAGGAAAAAAACCTGAAGTCTTCAGGCTTAAGAGTCAGCAGCACCGTAGCCACTTATGGACATTCAGGGCTTTGGTGAACCTAAGGATGAAGAGGAAAGCCAGTCACTAAAACTTATTATACATAGATAAGAATACAACTGCTGTGCTACATGCACAATGGGGTGGGTTCATCCAACCTGTTACAGTGTGCTCAAAAGCAGCGAGGTTTAGGGATATTCTGTATTAACAGAGCTGACTGTTCTTACCCAGTCCGTTGCCGCAGCCAGTGAACTCGATGCAGTAGACTGTACGATCCATGCCGTAAGGACCCATCAGTGTCCTGAAACACAGCAGAAATGCATGCAAGGTTAGCAGATGCTCAAACACATGTGCTAAGACACACACAGGCACACATACTTACAAGCACACACGCAACCAGACAGATGTATGTCATATGTGCTAGACTGCCCATACAAGACACACGAAGAACACATGCCAGACTGCCGGACATGGAGTAGGACGAAACGTTACATGTGTATAAGCATGATCGCTGCTGCAGAGGAGAATGTGCCCGGCAGCCTTAGGAGATGCCCGTACAACCGTTTGCTTCCAACTAACAGATATGGAAATTAGCGTTGTAAAAAGAATCCTTCGTAACCATGAAAAAAAAATGTTTGGGATTGCTCACAACTATAAAAGGCAGATATGAAACAAGTATTAGCAAAGGCAATAGTCTCAGCTACCCAAGGCCGAGGTACTGCCTTTGCCAGTAGCTCTGACCTATAGATGCATGCATCAAAACTCTTGCGCACACATCTGGCAATGTTTGAACGGGTTTTCTAAGTAAACCCATTCCAAGACGGTCAACAAACCACGCGATTGTGTTATGACGCATACACATGATGCATGTATTTTAATGTATGCACATACATACTTAGGGACACCACTGCACACTAGTGCTCGGACACATGCTTGCACATGTGTTGTGACAGATGGCAGCAGTTTTTAATTTACCATTTCAAGCTCGTAGACAGCCATGGTACAATAGTAAATTAAAATGTAAAAAAAAGTAAAGAAGTGGCACACAAAAAGTGCAAAAATGGTATCACCTTGCAGCTGCTAGGCACATGGAAAAATACATAAAAGTAAAAAAGTTTTTTTCTTATAAGATACATTTGTTTTATTATGTATTGTATTGTTTTTTAATAAATATGATGTTTTTTATCACCAAGTATGAATTATGAAAGGACAAAACCCGTTGGATAAATAAAACAGATATATATTTCATTCCTTTGCATTTTGCCATTATTGTCTTGCTAATCTTATCATTAGAGGGTGGTATAAGATTAGATGTGAAAGTGGTAAAAATTCTTCGTGTAAATTTGTTAGCTTGTCTTGACTCTACCCCACATTTATTGCAAAGTTTGGTAACAGAGTAGGGTTTGAGCGTATGGTCTTCCTACAATTTGCCTTATAAAGTAAGGAAAGGGGACTCTTGTTTTTGTTGTAGCAAACCCATCCCCTTTCCTAAAAAGGGTATCTCCCATAACATTTGGATTTCATTTTACGAAAACAAATACACACATGACTTCCATTGAGTGCTTAGTAAGAACGAAAACAAGCGTTGCCAAAACCAATCCACTTTGAAATGCCCATCGATTTATCGGCCATCGATTTATCACAACACATACTTTTGTATTGGTGGCCATCTACCTATGTGTTTTATGAAAGAAGACACCATTCCACGTTAGCTGCTGTGTTGCATGCTTGCATTGGGACATCACTATGCATATAAACGCATGAGCAGGCATTTAAGAATGTGTTTACACCATTCCACCATGGTTGCTATGGCACACGCATGCATCATGATGTCAAGTAACAAGTGCATACAACAGTCTCCATTAAGCAAGGGTATTTTCGTTTATTTATTTAAATTACCATTCATACTTGGCTGACAGTCATTTTCAAATGGTAAATTAAGTGGCCAAACAACGAAAGTGCACGAGCACCAAAATAAAGGAGCGAGAGCCCTGACAGCATAGTGCAGCTGCCAGACACTCATCAAAAATAAGAATGTAAAAAAAGATGAAAGGAGAGCAATGTCAAGGAGCAAGCAGCCCAATATCAATATATGCCCAACCTGAGCCCAAGCATGGGTTACAATAACATCCATTACTGCATTACTGCAGCGCGAAGAGGTCATTTTGTTTGTGATGTGTATTATATATAAGGTATTGTTAATATTAAACATCTGTGACTGTGTGACCAAACACAAAACCAGACAGTAATAGCAATAATGACCTCAGGTAAAATGTATATTCCTGACCTTATGAACTAGAGTGGGCTGTCGGATTCCTATTACCCGTGTGGCCAGGCCAGACTAATAGAGGATTCAGTCTTCTGTGATCTTCTTCCTGGTCCCTTAGGTGTATGTATATGCTGTTTAGTAGAAGAGATTTATTTTATTTTTTTCTTTTTTTTACAACAAGGGGTGGTGATGGACAGAGTCTCTGAATTAAGCAGAGTACTCTTACCCAGTCAAGAGATCAGGGCTAGATCCAACACCGTTTTTTAGCTCATTGCACCATCCCAGTTTCAGAACCTGGCTGTATGCAAATTAGTCTGTCCCTGGCCCAGTGCATCATGGGAACAGGGCAGACCAGACTACAAAAGCCAATTCTTACACTGGGAAGGAAACAAGCTTCCGGGGACCGGTTTCTGGCATTTCAGCCGTCTTCGGCCCGGCTTGCTTGAATCCTGATGGTGCAATGAGCAAGGGACTCACATCTGAGTATACCCTTCCACGCTTAGGGTGGACAAAATAATTTACAACAAGGGGTGGTGATGGACAGAGTCTCTGAATTAAGCAGAGTACTCTTACCCAGTCAAGAGATCAGGGCTAGATCCAACACCGTTTTTTAGCTCATTGCACCATCCCAGTTTCAGAACCTGGCTGTATGCAAATTAGTCTGTCCCTGGCCCAGTGCATCATGGGAACAGGGCAGACCAGACTACAAAAGCCAATTCTTACACTGGGAAGGAAACAAGCTTCCGGGGACCGGTTTCTGGCATTTCAGCCGTCTTCGGCCCGGCTTGCTTGAATCCTGATGGTGCAATGAGCAAGGGACTCACATCTGAGTATACCCTTCCACGCTTAGGGTGGACAAAATAATTTACAACAAGGGGTGGTGATGGACAGAGTCTCTGAATTAAGCAGAGTACTCTTACCCAGTCAAGAGATCAGGGCTAGATCCAACACCGTTTTTTAGCTCATTGCACCATCCCAGTTTCAGAACCTGGCTGTATGCAAATTAGTCTGTCCCTGGCCCAGTGCATCATGGGAACAGGGCAGACCAGACTACAAAAGCCAATTCTTACACTGGGAAGGAAACAAGCTTCCGGGGACCGGTTTCTGGCATTTCAGCCGTCTTCGGCCCGGCTTGCTTGAATCCTGATGGTGCAATGAGCAAGGGACTCACATCTGAGTATACCCTTCCACGCTTAGGGTGGACAAAATAATTTACAACAAGGGGTGGTGATGGACAGAGTCTCTGAATTAAGCAGAGTACTCTTACCCAGTCAAGAGATCAGGGCTAGATCCAACACCGTTTTTTAGCTCATTGCACCATCCCAGTTTCAGAACCTGGCTGTATGCAAATTAGTCTGTCCCTGGCCCAGTGCATCATGGGAACAGGGCAGACCAGACTACAAAAGCCAATTCTTACACTGGGAAGGAAACAAGCTTCCGGGGACCGGTTTCTGGCATTTCAGCCGTCTTCGGCCCGGCTTGCTTGAATCCTGATGGTGCAATGAGCAAGGGACTCACATCTGAGTATACCCTTCCACGCTTAGGGTGGACAAAATAATTTACAACAAGGGGTGGTGATGGACAGAGTCTCTGAATTAAGCAGAGTACTCTTACCCAGTCAAGAGATCAGGGCTAGATCCAACACCGTTTTTTAGCTCATTGCACCATCCCAGTTTCAGAACCTGGCTGTATGCAAATTAGTCTGTCCCTGGCCCAGTGCATCATGGGAACAGGGCAGACCAGACTACAAAAGCCAATTCTTACACTGGGAAGGAAACAAGCTTCCGGGGACCGGTTTCTGGCATTTCAGCCGTCTTCGGCCCGGCTTGCTTGAATCCTGATGGTGCAATGAGCAAGGGACTCACATCTGAGTATACCCTTCCACGCTTAGGGTGGACAAAATAATTTACAACAAGGGGTGGTGATGGACAGAGTCTCTGAATTAAGCAGAGTACTCTTACCCAGTCAAGAGATCAGGGCTAGATCCAACACCGTTTTTTAGCTCATTGCACCATCCCAGTTTCAGAACCTGGCTGTATGCAAATTAGTCTGTCCCTGGCCCAGTGCATCATGGGAACAGGGCAGACCAGACTACAAAAGCCAATTCTTACACTGGGAAGGAAACAAGCTTCCGGGGACCGGTTTCTGGCATTTCAGCCGTCTTCGGCCCGGCTTGCTTGAATCCTGATGGTGCAATGAGCAAGGGACTCACATCTGAGTATACCCTTCCACGCTTAGGGTGGACAAAATAATTTACAACAAGGGGTGGTGATGGACAGAGTCTCTGAATTAAGCAGAATACTCTCACCCAGTCAAGAGATCAGGGCTAGATCCAACACCGTTTTTTAGCTCATTGCACCATCCCAGTTTCAGACAGAATTTGCATACAGCCAGGTTCTGAAACTGGGATGGTGCAATGAGCTAAAAAACGGTGTTGGATCTAGCCCTGATCTCTTGACTGGGTGAGAGTATTCTGCTTAATTCAGAGACTCTGTCCCTCACCACCCCCTGTTGTAAATATTTTTGTCCACCCTAAGCGTGGAAGGGTATACTCAGACATGAGTCCCTTGCTCATTGCACCATCAGGATTCAAGCAAGCCGGGCCGAAGACGGCTGTAATGCCAGAAACCGGTCCCCGGAAGCTTGTTTCCTTCCCAGTGTAAGAATTGGCTTTTGTAGTTTGGTTTGCCCTGTTCCCATCATGCACTGGGACAGGAACAGACTAATTTGCATACAGCCAGGTTCTGAAACTGGGATGGTGCAGTGAGCTAAAAAACGGTGTTGGATCTAGCCCTGATCTCTTGACTGGGTGAGAGTATTCTGCTTAATTCAGAGACTCTGTCCCTCACCACCCCTTGTTGTAAATATTTTTGTCCACCCTAAGCGTGGAAGGGTATACTCAGACATGAGTCCCTTGCTCATTGCACCATCAGGATTCAAGCAAGCCGGGCCGAAGACGGCTGTAATGCCAGAAACCGGTCCCCGGAAGCTTGTTTCCTTCCCAGTGTAAGAATTGGCTTTTGTAGTTTGGTTTGCCCTGTTCCCATCATGCACTGGGACAGGAACAGACTAATTTGCATACAGCCAGGTTCTGAAACTGGGATGGTGCAGTGAGCTAAAAAACGGTGTTGGATCTAGCCCTGATCTCTTGACTGGGTGAGAGTATTCTGCTTAATTCAGAGACTCTGTCCCTCACCACCCCTTGTTGTAAATATTTTTGTCCACCCTAAGCGTGGAAGGGTATACTCAGACATGAGTCCCTTGCTCATTGCACCATCAGGATTCAAGCAAGCAGGGCCGAAGACGGCTGTAATGCCAGAAACCGGTCCCCGGAAGCTTGTTTCCTTCCCAGTGTAAGAATTGGCTTTTGTAGTTTGGTTTGCCCTGTTCCCATCATGCACTGGGACAGGAACAGACTAATTTGCATACAGCCAGGTTCTGAAACTGGGATGGTGCAGTGAGCTAAAAAACGGTGTTGGATCTAGCCCTGATCTCTTGACTGGGTGAGAGTATTCTGCTTAATTCAGAGACTCTGTCCCTCACCACCCCTTGTTGTAAATATTTTTGTCCACCCTAAGCGTGGAAGGGTATACTCAGACATGAGTCCCTTGCTCATTGCACCATCAGGATTCAAGCAAGCCGGGCCGAAGACGGCTGTAATGCCAGAAACCGGTCCCCGGAAGCTTGTTTCCTTCCCAGTGTAAGAATTGGCTTTTGTAGTTTGGTTTGCCCTGTTCCCATCATGCACTGGGACAGGAACAGACTAATTTGCATACAGCCAGGTTCTGAAACTGGGATGGTGCAGTGAGCTAAAAAACGGTGTTGGATCTAGCCCTGATCTCTTGACTGGGTGAGAGTATTCTGCTTAATTCAGAGACTCTGTCCCTCACCACCCCTTGTTGTAAATAGTTTAGTAGAAGAGAGGCCTAAGTGGGCCAAGTAGGCAGATATTGCTGCAAGAGGGCCAGCATCTTAGCAACACTGCCAGTGCCATGATTAAGCATGAGCGTAAAATCCGTTCCGCTCGCGGATTTTGCGGATTTTAGGCAAATTCGCAATCCGCAAACTCTCGCGAACTTGCCGAAAATCCGTAAATCCGTGCGAAGCGGATTTTTTGCTTGGTCGCACTTGCCAACTAGAATACTATACAATTTCGCGGGAGTAAACACATGCGAACACGTAGATGCGGCAGGCAGCGACAAGCTCGCAATTGCGAGATTGCAAAATTTGCCATTTCGCACAAGAAATCCACCAGCAGGCAGCATAAACCTTTAAAATTATGATTTTTATCAGAATAACTCCTCAGGTTGACATTTGCCTGCACCTTTTTTTTGCAAGGAGTCCATTTTGGGGGGGGGGGGGGGGGGTGGGAGGAAGGAAGTGCCCCACAGTCTCCAACTTCCTGATCCTGTCCAGCAGGCTCCTCCCAGTGCTTTCTTCATGTGCTGGTCACTTTGATTTGGATCTTGACCTGGAAGGATTACTTTTTGTGGATGCTGCTGGATATTTGGAATTTTACAAAACTGAAAGCACTCAGCAGGTGCAAAAGTTCAATCTTATCATTAGTAACCATTCCCTGTAGTGCTTCCTGAGGGGCCCCTTCAGAGTTCAGTTGCCTACTTACAACTATTCTATGACCCTGCTCTGACCCTCACAGCAGGCTCAGAGAATAGCTACAAGTATACAACAAAGGTCCTGTTAAAAAAATTACACTGCAACAGAAAGCAATTACAGACAAAACTGAAAGCACTCAGCAGGTGCAAAAGTTCAATCTTATCATTGGTAACCATTCCCTGTAGTGCTTC
The DNA here is from genome assembly GCF_964261635.1 of Lissotriton helveticus. Taxonomy (NCBI): domain Eukaryota; kingdom Metazoa; phylum Chordata; class Amphibia; order Caudata; family Salamandridae; genus Lissotriton; species Lissotriton helveticus. The sequence goes on from NC_136071.1 coordinate 423,267,237, forward strand.
CTGAGGGGCCCCTTCAGAGTTCAGTTGCCTACTTGCAACTATTCTATGACCTTGCTCTGACCCTCAACAGAAAGCAATTACAGATAAGGAAGCAGGTGCCAGCCTGGAAGTTCAAATTCAGTGACACATTAATCAGCCCCTAAGTCATTCATGTCAGTTGAGGCAGGGCAGGTGTGCTTTTCCCCCCATAAACACAGTGATGAACTAGAGGGTGGCATGGGTGAGACCAGACGGTGGCATGGGTGAGCCAGAGGGTGGCAGTGGTGAAACAGAGGGTGGCAGTGGTGAAACAGAGGGTGCTGTGATGAACCAGACGTTGAAACAACATGGTCGCGACCGTTGCTACCCGACAAGTAAGTTCGCGTTTGCGAACTGGTAAAAAATCCTTGCGAAATGGCAGAAACACTTGCAAAAACAAAAAAAAAGGAATCCGCAAAATTCGCGAGAGTTCGCGGATTTTGCGGATTGCGAATCCGTAAATCCGCAATTTCGCGGATTGCCAATTCGCAAAGTCCGCCCATGCTTAGCCATGATCCTTGCTACCACCTAGGCATGGCGACAAGTGGGTGTTGCAGACGGGATGGTGAATTGCAACAGGTAGTTACTGAATGTGGAATCCTGACCTCAATATTTGGCTAGAAAGGAACAGTTTACCATGGAGCAGAGCTATGTGGCATTCTACAGCTGCTTCACTACTCATCTGAGTAAATTGTTGAGAGACATCTGCTGCACTGTATGAGGAAAGTGATATGTTTCAGGTCTCATGGTGAGCCACAGGTCCAATTTTGAACAGACACTTGGAGGAGAGTGAATAATAGAGGGACAGAGAGAGAAATAGACAGATTTGAGGTGGTTGGGAGTGGAAGAGGAAAGTGGAAAAGGGAGTATGATTGATAGAAATGTGAGTAAAATAGAGAGGCACCACTAAAGAGATTAAGCAAGAGGATGGGATATAGAGAACTGGTTTTGCTAACTCACCCTAGTACACCCTGGACACTCACTCCAAAGCCCCAAAAAGCGGCACTGATCTTGGCGATAAAAGGCTCAATATAAATGACCCTCGCAGTTCATCTTTGAGACTCTATCTAGTTAATCTACTCTTTGCACAGAATTGGTTCCTAGTCATTCATATTCCAATCAAAGATTGTGATTTCAAGTTCAACCTCCTCTGCATCCCCATGAGGGAATTCCCCAATCACTCAACAACTATTCTGGATAGACTAGACCCTAACAGACATATGATTCTTTTAGACAACATAACAGACAAGATGAGCAGTGGAGTGGTCACTACACAGGTCATTTCTGAACGAGGAATATCATCAAGTACTGTTTCACATCAAATGACTCTCAACCCTTGATATCATGTACTATCATTCAGGATACAACACATCTGTCCTAGATGAGTTCTTCAGTTGATATGCTCCCATGCCAGTTTTCGTTTCGCAGATTAACGGTCATGGGTATCACTGATTTGAGGAAGGAAAACAAGAAGAAAACATGAGCCACAAAGCTCCTCACCACCCCGCTCCTCAAGAACAAGTAGCACCCAGGGTGTGAAGTCACTAAGCAGCCTTACATTGTACTTTGTAATCTCCCAAGATGTTAGCTAACTTTAACTTCATCTCCTGGCCTAAGCCCTTACTTACATTGGCTTGGATAGGCTGCTACAAGAATGAATCTGCCACTAGGTCTGAATCAATCCAGTTGCAGCCACAACTGTCCCAAGAGACAGTTGAAGGTGTGTGAAATGGACTTTAGTTTCTATCTCCATTCAGCTTGTTTGCATGTAAAGACAGATTCCTCACTAGACTAAACCCTTGCACCCCTATGCAAAATATCTCTGCTACATGAAACAAGTTAGCACCCATGGGCCTCATTTATGAAAAGCGACGCATCGCTGCGTGAAAACAGCGATGCGTCACTTTTCACTGCGCTCTCCCTGCGACATGATTGATGCGTCATATTTATAATATGACGCATCATGTCGCAAGGAGTTACAGATACGTCAGTATTTCTGACGTATCTGTAGGCGCAAAAGTGACGCATTGCTGGAGTGTGTCACAAAAGTGACGCAACTCCAGCAATGCTTCCTTTCACATGGGGTGAGCCCCATGTGAAAGGGCTTGCGTCAGTCTTACGCCTGCTGTGAGGCAGGCGCAAGATTTTGACGCACCAGCATCCTAAAAGTGACGCAGTGAACTCTCATAGATTTCACTGCGTCACTATTACGAGGCTTTTTGCGGGTGAACGCCCCCTCTGCATACATTATACCTGACGCAGGTATAATGTAGCGCAGGGGTTTACAAAGTGACGCATCTGCTTAGATGCGTCACTTTGTAAATAGTGCGCATCAGGAGGCATGTTTTACGCCGCCGATGCGTCACAAAAAGTGACGCATCAGAAGCGCAAAACTCACGCAAGGCCTCATCAATGAGGCCCCAGGAATGAAATAAAACATAGACCCAGAAGAAAGATTGTCACTCAAGTCTCAACAAAGATCTAGTCAGTTTAAAATGGGAGGAAACGAAACCGAAACATGCAGAAATGCATTACAGAGGCACTCTCGACTAGTGTTAGGATCCAGTAAAGAGACTATCATGCCACAGCCCAGCAAGCCAATGATACAAGCTAGGGGGTAGATGTATCAAGATTCCAATTTGCGATTTCTAAATAGCGATTTTTAAAGAATCGCTATTTAGAAATCGCAAAATGGAATGTATGTAGAAAATCGCTATTTTTTAGCGATTTCTTAATCTTCCTTATTTTGCGAATTCGCAATTAAGGAAGAATTTCCCATGCATTCCTATGGGCCAATCGCAATTTGAGAATTATTGCAAGGGTGCACGGGTGTCTCAAAGACACCCTGCTGCACCCCTGAAATTTACATGTGAGTGCATGTGGCGCACATACATGCCCTATGGGCATGTATGTGCATCACATGCCACCCTCACAAATGCCAAATAGGGCATTTTTAAAAGAAATCGCAAATTCCCACCAACAAATTACCACCAACTACAAGTTGGTGGTAATTTGCGATTTCTTAACCCAAATTCGCACATTTTAAAAGCTACTTACATCGCATTTAAGGAATTGCAAAATTTGTGATTCCTTAAATGCTTAAGCAAAATAAGGAATCGCAAATTTTAGCGATTCCTTATTTTGCGAAATTTTCAGACATGTGAAAACATGCTAAAAAGCCTTTTGCGATTCGCAAAGGCCGAAATTCTGCGAATTTCGGCCTTTGCGAATCGCAAAAGGCTTGATACATCTAGGCCCTAGATGCTGCTGGAAGAATACTTTATCTCTAATCTTTCAAGAAAGTCAGGGAAACAACAAATCTTGAGTGTATGTCGGTGAGTATAATAAGTCAGACACTTGATCCATGGGGTTAAGACCAGCACTGCGAACGTATGCAAAAGATCCAAAGCATTGTACCTAAAATATGTGGTGTCCAAGGATCCTCATGCGAAAAAACCCAATAAGCTAACCCATATTAATGGCCAAAGAGGGGAAAAAATCAGAGGATAAAGAGCCACGTGCAAATACCTTGATAGAAACCTACAGAGTAGGAACAAGGCAGTCTGGAAAGGGGAGAGGAAGAAAAGAAAGAGTTCATGACCAGAGACTACACTTCCCACCAGGCTCTGCATTCCCAAAAGCTGCTGTCCAAGGGACGGACTGCAGTCCGAGGTTCATAATGCAGAGGGAAAAATCCCAGAAAGACTAAAGTACTGAGATTTATATTCCTGGGAACGACAATTGCCATCCATTACTTCTTTTCTCTTTATGAAATCATAAAGGACTTGTCTATGAAGCCCCTGAAACACCCTTAATTGTTCTCTCAGGGCAATATTCCTGGCCACCCTGGTCGGCAAATGTCTGAGGCAAAAGCAGGAGATTCTCCAACCATGCAAGAAACAATAAATCCAACAGTGAACCTCGAACGAAAAAGAGAAGTTCAATACCACATTTTCCCCTGAATCCTTTTCTAGTCATTGCTTTGACTGGTTTAAGGAGTGAATGGTGAAATTACTCGTGACAACAATATCGGTTGCTAGACCCTTTTCAACACCCTGTCAGAACATACATAAGACCATCTTTGAAATGGACATTCTTAACAAACCAAAGAACTCAGGTCGAAATTGGTTTGGATAGTTCAAATGCATTGAAACTAATACATACAGAAATTGGTTATTAGTTAAGCAGAGTGAGATTGAGAACCCACCTTAAGTAATAAAACACAGCCCTTGCCAGGGTGACCCACTGAAGTCTCTATATTTACCTCATCTCAACCCCCTGATAACTATAGAAAAGAGCAGAGAGACTTAACTTAGAAGCAATGTGCAAAGCATTAATGCAGTACCTAAAGTGTAATAAAGTCAAAACACAAGAGAGGAAAAATCCAAAGACAATTTAGAAAACTTGAATACATTTTATTAACAAACGACATCAAAATAAAAAAAATCCAATAAGGGGAACCAGAATGAATAGCTGAAGTTTTAAATAAAAATGGCACCAAAAATTGTTAAGCGTCAGCTGCAGTCAACATGTCACAGTAGACCGCAACCCAGGTGCGGTTTAAGGCCAATGACGAAGGACTGTGTGTCAGATACAGAAACCAGGTTTAAACTCATCAGAAGTTTTGCTTTGGGTCTTAGTCTAAAAAATGGAAGTCCAAAATCTTCAGCAGGGCATGACAGCAGGATGGACTCTGTAGAACTATGAGGCAAGTGTTGATGTGTAGAGAATATAGTTCATGTTTAGAACTCTGAGTTCCCTGTTACATGCTGAGTTATAAATATGTGTAATACTAAGCTCAGTGTGTAGCATTTTCATTTACAAGTACCCAGGTTAGGGAGGATACTACAACTGTCAACGAGATAAGGAACACAGAACCCGAAGATCGTCAGTGCTCTCTGAGAGAGTTTGGCGTGATCCAGCAACTTCTCATGCGTGTCACATGTGCCTCAGTCGAAGTGAAGATCGATGCTTGGCGTATGTGGAAACAAAGCGCCACTACAGCCACTGAGAAGCATTTGATAATAATGAAAGCTTCACTGAGAAGTTTACTCATTGTTGGCCAGAGATCTGTTACAACGGCAGTGAAAGTGGAACCGTGCCACAATGTAACATTGAGCTAAAAACTGCATGGACGATAACACTAAAGGTGGAAACAACCAGGTACAGAGAAGCACTGGAAGCAGCAACAGATAAGGGCAAGAAAGTGCTAGCCAAATACAGAGAAGCACTAAAGGCAGTGAAAAGCAAGTTAAGAAATATTGTGCTATGTTCTCAAAATGGGAATATAGAGAGTCATCATACCCGAAATTGTGAATACGGGCAGTTGAGCCCTGAATTGGACACAACTGAAAGTGCTGGGTGCTTTCCGCATGACTCGAAAGTCCTTCAAGAGTTGAAAAATTTGGATGGCCAAGCAAAAAGAAGTTCTATCCATTCCGATTGGCCATAACGACCCTGAAGCCAGCACGTCACAAGGACTTGCCGTTGAATGGTGCAAGTCAAGGGGGGCACAGACTTTCAACATCAGTAAGTTTCATAACTGGTTATACAGCCGCTGCCTTCCTTAAACCATCACTTCCATTAGACACTGCTATTAAGTAGAATATTAGTGACAGATGGACGGCCTGGATAGAAACATTTGATGATTTCATTGATGCACTGGAAGAAACAGATAACAAAAAGATTGTCAAATATCTAAAAAATCTTGCCAGTGAAAGATTAAAAGAGGTAATCAGGAAATTACTGTAAACTGACAAAGTCATATATTGTCAATTCAAAGACGCATTACATCTCTAGTTAAATCGGATGACTAATGATGATTAGGAAAGATATATTTTCAGTCAGGAATGAAAGCTGGTGAAACAATCGACTAATTTGTTGAGAGACTTTATACAAACTTTGTAAGTTCAATGAGTTCAATGATGAAACCGCTATCCGCCTCTGAGTTATCAAAGGATGTTTGTCATATTCATTTAGATGACGAATGCTGAGAGAAACCCTAAGTCTGGAGCAAGTTTTCATGGCTGCCAGAGCTGAGGAATGTGCTGAACGACAAGCTGCTGACATGGAGGCCCGTGGTGCCCAGAATGAATCAGTCATGAAAATGAAAAGTAAGCAGAAACACAAAGCTGAAGGACACAAAAATATGTCTCTAAAGGAAAAGAAATTGTGCTTTAGATGTGTATTTTTGTTTCCACTTGAATGAAAAGGTCCTGCCATTGAACAGGTATGGAGAAGCAGTGGGAAGGAAAATTGTTTCGTAACGTTGTATGTACGCCCACATAGCCGAACGGCAACATCTGTTGAGGGGTTAAATGGGCAATGAGGGCCCGAAGCAGACTTTGGTCCTTCTGTGGGCAGGTCAGCGTCCGAGGCAGGAGGGGAAAATGCTTTGAGTCGGCTGTGTGAAGTCTTGATGGTTGTGCAGGGCGCTGTCCTTCGCTTGTCACTTAGTAATGGATTGTAGCAGCGACAAGGAGTGGGCATGGTGCATGCAGAGCCAGGAAGCAGTAGTTTCCACCTTTATCGTCAGTGCAGAAGGCGCCACAGGCCTTTGGTCAGAACGTTCCTATCTTAATGATGCACAGCATATGACCATATACTGACTCATAGCGAAATCTGGGAAGGTCTTGAGTGGTCCCACTCACGTTTATTTATACCCCTTGGCTGTGGCCAGCCAAAGGTTGCGTGCAGCGTCTCGAGCCGGGGTCATGCAAAGTGGGCCGGGTGACTCACTTTAGTGTGGAATCCTGCTGAAGACGAGGCCAATAAGACTAACAGTGACTAGTGGAACAACCCCAGCAGCTGTACTCCACAGCCAAGAAGCACAACATTGAACTGAAATAGAATTGCATAACTAATTGCATTGGGAGTGATGGAGTGGAAATTGTTATCTGCATTTTACTCATTTGTAGGGGTGCCTCATAATCATGTGTAGAGCGGACCCACATTTAATCCTATTTTGTGCAAATTTGAGTGTTAGAATTGTGAAAAGTGTTAACGTGTCTGTGAAATATTTTTGTTTACTGACAAGAAGTATGAGGAGTTAACATAGGAAATAGATGTAACTAGCATAAAACGCTAACATGAAGAGACCGTGTTGTGAAGTTTTGACACTGTTCATGTACTAAATGTGTTTAAAATTAAAACTTTCTGTAATTATGTAAATGTTTTAGTTGAAATGCAATATAGTTATGAACTTGTAATGCTTAAGAGATATGTTCTTATGTTGGCCAAAGCTGTAGGCCTGAAATGCAAAATGCTAACAAACTCTTGCTTTAGAATTAATATTGTGAATTTCATGTGCACTGTGGAAGCTGTTCTTTCTCATATTTTTCATTGCAGGTGGAGCAGCATTCTTTTAGGCAAATTAATGCCTTCTTTTTAGCAGGTTGGCAAGGAGAGAAGAAGTTACAATTACATGCCTTGGAGACGAAAAGGGGACAAGTCGGTTCCACACGGGAACCAAGGATGAATCATTGCAAAGGATGTTTTGTAAAGTAACAAGGGCCCCCTGGTTAGGATAAGGATCCTGGGTCAGGGAAAACAAACAATGTGAAGGTAAACACCCAGGCTATCAGTTAAACAAAAACCAGCTATGTATTCGACTGAAGAATTCCCAAAGTTGGAAACTTAAACCATAACACAAACAAACATAATGATATCAAAAATAGTATTTTTTAATAAAAACAAAGATAAATTTGTACAATGTAAATATACACTTATAATAGATTATTGATGCAAAAATGATGAGTTTCCTAATTAAAGAAAACATAAATTTAAAACATATTTGGATAGACACTGATACATATCCTTTCTACAGTTATTGTGGCTGTTGGGTTTGAGTCAACGCGTTTCGACACGTCGTGGTGTCTTCCTCAGGACAGTTATACGTTCAGCCAATATGTCTACAAAGAACAGAATACTATTAGTTCTTATATATTTGTTTAAAAATTCAATGTCATAGTTTACAGTTTCATATTAGAACATCAAAATTGATGATTGATGGCAGTGAACCTAAAAGTCATTATCCATTTCATTTTGTGATATCTGGTTCATTTCAATTTAACATGGGAATATTGATTGCATTCATTGTTTGACTTTGAGTACTTTTTAATACATAGCATAGCATAGTACACTTAATATATATTTATACATTAAGGGTAACGTTGGGAGAAAAGGCCTAGACAGTTGCAATTTACATGATATCGAATGTTTTGTCTAAGATTTACAATTATTTTGTTGTTGATATTCATTGGAGAGCTGATTCACATTTTGATTTGATGACAATGATTTGTTAATATTTCACCTTCTATCTCAGGTAGGCAAATAGAACCCAGATTCAAGTTTAAGAAAAGAATAGATAAGTAAAAGAAACCTATAGAAAAAGGGTAACAACAAGGATTAATCATTTATTTCTTATAAGGGTTTCGGTATTAATTTGGACCACATCTAAAGACTGGTATCCTAGCTTCTATAAGCTCATGCATCTGGTACTACATCCCTATCTACAACAGTATCTTTTTATGTATGAACTACTCATCAGTGAGTACCTCTTTTCTTTCACCAAGATAATAGGTGTCCTATAACTTTACCTGACTGCGATCTTTCTTCAAGATTTATCAGCCAAGACCTTCATTTAAAACCAGACTGATTGAGGCACCGTTATTTTCATTTCCTAAAATTCGGCATGTGTAACCTGCAAGAGAGATAATTACATATTTCTTAAACACCCTTCTATTTGATATTTTATGTATAGGGCATGCTAGAGAGCCACATGTGCTCATCCACATAATCTTTTTTTTGGGGTATATTATCTACCTTCATTTTAAGGGTTCACTGCTTCCATCTCAATCAGGCTGTATTTCTACCACACTGTGGTTATCTTCATAAAAACGAGTTCCCTCCAAGCTATAAATAAAACCAACTAGTCGTCATAATAAGTCATAGAGGTTTTCTAGTGGTGCAAAGCTCAACTAACAGTCGCATCTTTCCTCACCTTATTAGTGAAATAGAGGCATTGAAAGTGCAATTAAAAATCCATCTCGCAGTTGCTCGGTAATTTTCAGCCCAGAACCGACATGCTTTTAGGAAATTCGAGCTTTCAGCGTAGAGCGGCGACTGTTAAAAGAAAGTGAGATACCGCACATGTTTGTATATTAGAGCAAGTATTTTTACAGCCCTCCTTTAATAAAGTCTGCTTGGGTCAGTAAACATGGCCTATCTCCATACCTTGAAAGACTCTTGTTTCTTACAAGCGGACCGTTAGGGGTTCCTGCTGTTGGAGATAGCGCTGCATAAAAGACGGGTTTCCTCGTTCGTTCCCTTCTTTAGGAAATTCACGCCTCCAGCGCAGAGCGGCAACTATATAAAGACGGTGAAGTACCGCACACGTATAAATGTTAGGAAAAATATTATTGCAGCCCGCTTTAAATAAAGTCTCCTCGGGTCAGAAAAAACGGCATGTCTTTATACCTTAAAAGAATCTTGTTTCCTTCACGCGGACCGTTGGGGGTTCCCGCTGTTAAAGATAGTGCTGCATAAACGGCGGGTTTCCTCGTCCGATACCTTTACGCTGCGGGGACCAATTAAGAATAATAATGCGCGTTCACTCGTGGACGGGCTCTATTCTTTGAGTAGAGTACCTATGAGGTTCAAAATTAAACTTGCATTAGTTTGTGGGTTATCTTATTGCTATAGCTTAAAGCTATTGTGAGCGAGGGAAAACATTTCTCGTCTCACTCACCTTACTCGCGCTCTTTCTCCCTCTGGGGATGGTCCAATCGGCGGGCGGCTTGTAACGGCAGGAATTCAAGGGATTCACAAGCCGTAGTTCTATTGGCATTTATACTCTAACCTGTTTGCCTCATTGAACTGGAGCTCCTCCCATGTTTAAAGCTGTAACTACCGTTTTATCCTTGGGACTCATTTCAGACAGAGAAAGTGAAAACAACCGATTCTTTTCGTACAACGATTTGTTTCCCTTTGTTCTTCTGTCTCAATGGATGATTTATTTATTATAAACTAGGAATCTTTATCCTCTCATGGACAGAAGTTCAGATCTTTAAAGGTTGCTTAATTAGTGAGATAGGAGGAAGCGACCTCTACATTGAATTCAAGTTCCCTCTAATTTAGAATGAATGGTACCTTAACAGTTATTTGAGATATTGTTCCATCTCACTATGATCTGTTGATTTCATCATATTATTGCATTTGACCAAGGGCATTCTAAATTCAGGCCTTGTTTATATGTGTCAAGAGTAAAGATCCAATATAGTTCACGCTTTTTCCTGATCTGTTCCCCTCCTGTGTTATTTGGCAACTGTATTTTCTCTAGAATACGCCACTTTATTTCTTCGGGAGAATGTCCGAAGTCCATAAAGTGGCTGACTAAAGGTGCAGATAATTTTTTCGTTTTTATTGCTGACCGATGCTCGGTCAGCCTTGTTTTTATGGCTCTTCCTGTCTCGCCAACGTATCCTAAATGGCAGGGACATGTGATGAGATACACCACATTCTGTGTGTTGCATGTCCACAAATCTTTTGCTTTTATTTCTACATTATTTAGGGTCATTGTCTCACCGAGAAGAATGTTATTGCAGGATTTACATGAGCCACAACTTGATGTGCCTTTTATTGGGTTGTTGTTCTGAAAAGACCTTTGTACAAATGGTGGATTTTCCGGAGTTTTGCTGAATCTGGATCGGACAATTTGGTCTTTTAAATTCTTATTGCGCCTATGCGCATACATAGGTTTGGGTATTTTTTGTTGGGTGTTATTCAAGTTCAATAAATGCCAATTGGAATTTATGATCTGCCTAATGCTTCCATCTATGGTTGAGTGTTTCGTTATGCAAACCAAGGACGGGGCATTTTTAGTTCGGTTTGAATTTAGGAGTGCATCTCTATCGTAGAATCTCGCTCTTTTGTAAGCCTCTCGTATTAGGCGGCGTGGGTAGCCTCTCTGTAAGAATTTGGTTTTCATGTTCTCAGATTGTAAATCGTAGTCTCTTAACTCTGTACAATTACGTCGTACTCTCAAGAATTGGGAAAACGGAATACTATCCTTTTGGCACTTCGGATGGAAACTTTTGAAGTGCAACATTGTATTCCTGGCCGTGGGTTTGGTAAATAAGTCAACCTGCAGTCTGCCATCACCATTTTTGATTAAAATGTCAAGGAACTCTACCCTGTCTTTGTTAGTATGTGCAGTGAACTTTAAGTTTACATCTGCCTCGTTCAGCCAAAGGAGGAATTCCCTAAGAGTCTGTTCCCCATTGGTCCACACAAAGAAAATATCATCTATGTAGCGGTACCAATGGGAAACAGACTCGAAGAAAGGGGCCATTTCATTAAAAATATTTTTTGTTTCGAAGGCAATCATGTAAATATTAGCTATGGACGGAGCCATCGAGGCTCCCATGCTGACTCCCTTCGTTTGTAAGAACAATTGTTCACCGAATTCAAAACAGTTTTCTGTAAGTACAAGAGTAAGGCATTCCCTAATGAAATTGCTACAACAAGGGATTTGATGTTCTTCAATGAACCATAACGTTGTCTCTATTGCTCCAATTTGTGGTATATTACTATATAGTGACTCGATGTCAAGAGTCACTAAAATATCTTTCTGAGGATTAAATTGGAGATTCTCCACTTTTTTTATAATGTCACCTGTGTCCTTAATGTAGGAGGGCGATAGCGGGATATATGGACGCAAAATGTTGTCTAGATATTTCGAGACGGCCTCCAGAGGCGTTCCTATTGTTGATACTATTGGACGGTATGGAGGATCTTCTTGGTTTTTGTGGACCTTAGGTAGTCCATAGATGCACGACATTTTTCCTTCAGATTTGTTAAGGTATTCAAATTCCTTTTTGTTTATAATCCCTGTTCCTAAAGCTTTAGTTGTTATCTTATTAATAGTTTTCACTATCTTATTTGTGGGGTTCAGCTTAATTTTCTTATAGAATGTCGGATCGTTAAGCATCTCCAACATTTTGCTTTCATATCTTAAGGTGTCTATTAAAACTATTCCTCCACCTTTGTCGCTACTCTTCACAGTGACAGATTTGTTTGTTTTAAATTTCTCTATTGAGTCATGTTCATCTTTAGAGATGTTATAGATTGGTTTGGGGATAAACTTTAAAGTTTGATCTAATTTACTTAAAACTGCCTTCTCAAAGATGGCAATCTCTGGGCCTACCTGGTCTAAAGTTGGTGTGAAGGTGGATGGTAGGGCAACTATATTAGGGGATATATTATCCAATGTTAAAGGGTCATTCTCTGCAAAGTATCTTTTTAACCTGATTTTTCTGAAAAATGCATGAATATCCCTATACAACTCAAAGATATTCACCTGAGTATGGGGGACAAAGGATAATCCTTTTGATAGAAGTGAGAGGTCGGAGGGTGCTAAATTGTGGGAGGAGAGATTGAATATCGGGATTACATCCCGTTCCTCCAGTATTGTTTGCTTCTGGTTTCCAGGTACTGTTGAGGTTCCTGGGCATACTGGTGATTTTGATAGTTCCCTCTCTGTGGATTTTGGAATCTCACTCTTCTCAGTCCCCCTCTCCCCCCTCTGTTCCCTAAAAAAGGTCGACGGTTGCCTCTGTGATTATTTCTTGGGTCAAAAGGTCTATCATCGTGGAATCCCATTCCTCCTTCTTCTTCCGATTCAGGATCTGAAGAATCAGAGAAGGTATTGATTCTTTGCTGGGTTTCGTATCTTGGTGCCCCAGGTTGATAATCTGACTTAAAAAAACTTTCCACAAGATACGGATAGGTCCGTTCTATGGTATAGAATCTTTTATCCTTGGCAAATTTTTCCTCTTTTCTTTTTCTTAGATAGTCAGAAAAAGAAGCAATATCCTGCTTTACGATGTCAAATTGTTTATTGGCATCTTCAACTGTTGTTGATTTTTTGAGTTTGTCTTCAAGTTCCTCTATTTCTTTTCGTATATCTGCAGCCAGATCTTTTGCTGTAGATATTATCAGGATCATTAAATCTCTGGAGCAGCGGGTAGCAATCATGCTCCATTTGTTGAGAAAGGTCTTAATATCAACAAAGAGTCCAGGGATGTTCCTGACTCTCAGTCCCAAGGGGATAATACCATGCTTGAGGTAATTTAGCATGAATTCCCCATGGGCTTCTATCCTTATTAGTTTTTTTTGAAGATCTAACAGTTTGTTCGTGTCACTATTCTTAAGGGAATTACTTGAAGAACTGTTTCCAAACGAGGCACTAGTGCCTACAAGGGTGGCAAAGTCCTCGTCCGAGAACCCAAAGGTTTGAAAATGGGCCATTGGTTATAGATCAGACTACAATTAATAAATGGCAGGATGTAGAAGAATGAGAAAAATAGAAGAAGAATAGACGACAGTCAAGGATTCCACAGAGATATATTCACTGAGATAGAAGGATCGATCCCCACGTTTCCTCTAGATTTATACGACTCAAAAAGCGAAAAGCCCCACACGGATAAACCGTGGGTATAATATTTTGTAAAGTAACAAGGGCCCCCTGGTTAGGATAAGGATCCTGGGTCAGGGAAAACAAACAATGTGAAGGTAAACACCCAGGCTATCAGTTAAACAAAAACCAGCTATGTATTCGACTGAAGAATTCCCAAAGTTGGAAACTTAAACCATAACACAAACAAACATAATGATATCAAAAATAGTATTTTTTAATAAAAACAAAGATAAATTTGTACAATGTAAATATACACTTATAATAGATTATTGATGCAAAAATGATGAGTTTCCTAATTAAAGAAAACATAAATTTAAAACATATTTGGATAGACACTGATACATATCCTTTCTACAGTTATTGTGGCTGTTGGGTTTGAGTCAACGCGTTTCGACACGTCGTGGTGTCTTCCTCAGGACAGTTATACGTTCAGCCAATATGTCTACAAAGAACAGAATACTATTAGTTCTTATATATTTGTTTAAAAATTCAATGTCATAGTTTACAGTTTCATATTAGAACATCAAAATTGATGATTGATGGCAGTGAACCTAAAAGTCATTATCCATTTCATTTTGTGATATCTGGTTCATTTCAATTTAACATGGGAATATTGATTGCATTCATTGTTTGACTTTGAGTACTTTTTAATACATAGCATAGCATAGTACACTTAATATATATTTATACATTAAGGGTAACGTTGGGAGAAAAGGCCTAGACAGTTGCAATTTACATGATATCGAATGTTTTGTCTAAGATTTACAATTATTTTGTTGTTGATATTCATTGGAGAGCTGATTCACATTTTGATTTGATGACAATGATTTTTTAATATTTCACCTTCTATCTCAGGTAGGCAAATAGAACCCAGATTCAAGTTTAAGAAAAGAATAGATAAGTAAAAGAAACCTATAGAAAAAGGGTAACAACAAGGATTAATCATTTATTTCTTATAAGGGTTTCGGTATTAATTTGGACCACATCTAAAGACTGGTATCCGAGCTTCTATAAGCTCATGCATCTGGTACTACATCCCTATCTACAACAGTATCTTTTTATGTATGAACTACTCATCAGTGAGTACCTCTTTTCTTTCACCAAGATAATAGGTGTCCTATAACTTTACCTGACTGCGATCTTTCTTCAAGATTTATCAGCCAAAACCTTCATTTAAAACCAGACTGATTGAGGCACCGTTATTTTCATTTCCTAAAATTCGGCATGTGTAACCTGCAAGAGAGATAATTACATATTTCTTAAACACCCTTCTATTTGATATTTTATGTATAGGGCATGCTAGAGAGCCACATGTGCTCATCCACATAATCTTTTTTTTGGGGTATATTATCTACCTTCATTTTAAGGGTTCACTGCTTCCATCTCAATCAGGCTGTATTTCTACCACACTGTGGTTATCTTCATAAAAACGAGTTCCCTCCAAGCTATAAATAAAACCAACTAGTCGTCATAATAAGTCATAGAGGTTTTCTAGTGGTGCAAAGCTCAACTAACAGTCGCATCTTTCCTCACCTTATTAGTGAAATAGAGGCATTGAAAGTGCAATTAAAAATCCATCTCGCAGTTGCTCGGTAATTTTCAGCCCAGAACCGACATGCTTTTAGGAAATTCGAGCTTTCAGCGTAGAGCGGCGACTGTTAAAAGAAAGTGAGATACCGCACATGTTTGTATATTAGAGCAAGTATTTTTACAGCCCTCCTTTAATAAAGTCTGCTTGGGTCAGTAAACATGGCCGATCTCCATACCTTGAAAGACTCTTGTTTCTTACAAGCGGACCGTTAGGGGTTCCTGCTGTTGGAGATAGCGCTGCATAAAAGACGGGTTTCCTCGTTCGTTCCCTTCTTTAGGAAATTCACGCCTCCAGCGCAGAGCGGCAACTATATAAAGACGGTGAAGTACCGCACACGTATAAATGTTAGGAAAAATATTATTGCAGCCCGCTTTAAATAAAGTCTCCTCGGGTCAGAAAAAACGGCATGTCTTTATACCGTAAAAGAATCTTGTTTCCTTCACGCGGACCGTTGGGGGTTCCCGCTGTTAAAGATAGTGCTGCATAAACGGCGGGTTTCCTCGTCCGATACCTTTACGCTGCGGGGACCAATTAAGAATAATAATGCGCGTTCACTCGTGGACGGGCTCTATTCTTTGAGTAGAGTACCTATGAGGTTCAAAATTAAACTTGCATTAGTTTGTGGGTTATCTTATTGCTATAGCTTAAAGCTATTGTGAGCGAGGGAAAACATTTCTCGTCTCACTCACCTTACTCGCGCTCTTTCTCCCTCTGGGGATGGTCCAATCGGCGGGCGGCTTGTAACGGCAGGAATTCAAGGGATTCACAAGCCGTAGTTCTATTGGCATTTATACTCTAACCTGTTTGCCTCATTGAACTGGAGCTCCTCCCATGTTTAAAGCTGTAACTACCGTTTTATCCTTGGGACTCATTTCAGACAGAGAAAGTGAAAACAAACCGATTCTTTTCGTACAACGATTTGTTTCCCTTTGTTCTTCTGTCTCAATGGATGATTTATTTATTATAAACTAGGAATCTTTATCCTCTCATGGACAGAAGTTCAGATCTTTAAAGGTTGCTTAATTAGTGATAATTAAGCAACCTTTAAAGATCTGAACTTCTGTCCATGAGAGGATAAAGATTCCTAGTTTATAATAAATAAATCATCCATTGAGACAGAAGAACAAAGGGAAACAAATCGTTGTACGAAAAGAATCGGTTGTTTTCACTTTCTCTGTCTGAAATGAGTCCCAAGGATAAAACGGTAGTTACAGCTTTAAACATGGGAGGAGCTCCAGTTCAATGAGGCAAACAGGTTAGAGTATAAATGCCAATAGAACTACGGCTTGTGAATCCCTTGAATTCCTGCCGTTACAAGCCGCCCGCCGATTGGACCATCCCCAGAGGGAGAAAGAGCGCGAGTAAGGTGAGTGAGACGAGAAATGTTTTCCCTCGCTCACAATAGCTTTAAGCTATAGCAATAAGATAACCCACAAACTAATGCAAGTTTAATTTTGAACCTCATAGGTACTCTACTCAAAGAATAGAGCCCGTCCACGAGTGAACGCGCATTATTATTCTTAATTGGTCCCCGCAGCGTAAAGGTATCGGACGAGGAAACCCGCCGTTTATGCAGCACTATCTTTAACAGCGGAAACCCCCAACGGTCCGCGTGAAGGAAACAAGATTCTTTTAAGGTATAAAGACATGCCGTTTTTTCTGACCCGAGGAGACTTTATTTAAAGCGGGCTGCAATAATATTTTTCCTAACATTTATACGTGTGCGGTACTTCACCGTCTTTATATAGTTGCCGCTCTGCGCTGGAGGCGTGAATTTCCTAAAGAAGGGAACGAACGAGGAAACCCGTCTTTTATGCAGCGCTATCTCCAACAGCAGGAACCCCTAACGGTCCGCTTGCAAGAAACAAGAGTCTTTCAAGGTATGGAGATAGGCCATGTTTACTGACCCAAGCAGACTTTATTAAAGGAGGGCTGTAAAAATACTTGCTCTAATATACAAACATGTGCGGTATCTCACTTTCTTTTAACAGTCGCCGCTCTACGCTGAAAGCTCGAATTTCCTAAAAGCATGTCGGTTCTGGGCTGAAAATTACCGAGCAACTGCGAGATGGATTTTTAATTGCACTTTCAATGCCTCTATTTCACTAATAAGGTGAGGAAAGATGCGACTGTTAGTTGAGCTTTGCACCACTAGAAAACCTCTATGACTTATTATGACGACTAGTTGGTTTTATTTATAGCTTGGAGGGAACTCGTTTTTATGAAGATAACCACAGTGTGGTAGAAATACAGCCTGATTGAGATGGAAGCAGTGAACCCTTAAAATGAAGGTAGATAATATACCCCAAAAAAAAGATTATGTGGATGAGCACATGTGGCTCTCTAGCATGCCCTATACATAAAATATCAAATAGAAGGGTGTTTAAGAAATATGTAATTATCTCTCTTGCAGGTTACACATGCCGAATTTTAGGAAATGAAAATAACGGTGCCTCAATCAGTCTGGTTTTAAATGAAGGTTTTGGCTGATAAATCTTGAAGAAAGATCGCAGTCAGGTAAAGTTATAGGACACCTATTATCTTGGTGAAAGAAAAGAGGTACTCACTGATGAGTAGTTCATACATAAAAAGATACTGTTGTAGATAGGGATGTAGTACCAGATGCATGAGCTTATAGAAGCTAGGATACCAGTCTTTAGATGTGGTCCAAATTAATACCGAAACCCTTATAAGAAATAAATGATTAATCCTTGTTGTTACCCTTTTTCTATAGGTTTCTTTTACTTATCTATTCTTTTCTTAAACTTGAATCTGGGTTCTATTTGCCTACCTGAGATAGAAGGTGAAATATTAAAAAATCATTGTCATCAAATCAAAATGTGAATCAGCTCTCCAATGAATATCAACAACAAAATAATTGTAAATCTTAGACAAAACATTCGATATCATGTAAATTGCAACTGTCTAGGCCTTTTCTCCCAACGTTACCCTTAATGTATAAATATATATTAAGTGTACTATGCTATGCTATGTATTAAAAAGTACTCAAAGTCAAACAATGAATGCAATCAATATTCCCATGTTAAATTGAAATGAGCCGGATATCACAAAATGAAATGGATAATGACTTTTAGGTTCACTGCCATCAATCATCAATTTTGATGTTCTAATATGAAACTGTAAACTATGACATTGAATTTTTAAACAAATATATAAGAACTAATAGTATTCTGTTCTTTGTAGACATATTGGCTGAACGTATAACTGTCCTGAGGAAGACACCACGACGTGTCGAAACGCGTTGACTCAAACCCAACAGCCACAATAACTGTAGAAAGGATATGTATCAGTGTCTATCCAAATATGTTTTAAATTTATGTTTTCTTTAATTAGGAAACTCATCATTTTTGCATCAATAATCTATTATAAGTGTATATTTACATTGTACAAATTTATCTTTGTTTTTATTAAAAAATACTATTTTTGATATCATTATGTTTGTTTGTGTTATGGTTTAAGTTTCCAACTTTGGGAATTCTTCAGTCGAATACATAGCTGGTTTTTGTTTAACTGATAGCCTGGGTGTTTACCTTCACATTCATTGCAAAGGATGTACATGGAAAAGTATGCTCATGACTGTACCCATTGTGGAGTACGTGTAAGAGGTGCCTCATGGGAATTCTACCTGTGGTTGTTGGAATTAGGGACAGTGCCCACAACTTCCTTGCTTTTAGAGTGGTAGCATCTTTGAACTAGCTCTTTCTCTTATGAAAGTGGCTGAATGTTGCTTGACCCATCTCAATGATGGAGAGATTTGTTAGGAAGATTCCATGACTGACACCTTTATCCTGATTCGAAATGAGATTTGAGTTGTGGAAGACATGCCACTAGATCTCAGAGACACAGTGTCTGCAGTGATGTGGAACGTCTCAGGAGAGGAAATTAGGCTGATTCGAGGAGTCAAGTCAGTCCTCATT
Organism: Lissotriton helveticus; assembly: GCF_964261635.1. Classification (NCBI taxonomy): domain Eukaryota; kingdom Metazoa; phylum Chordata; class Amphibia; order Caudata; family Salamandridae; genus Lissotriton; species Lissotriton helveticus. The sequence continues at coordinate 423,286,261 of NC_136071.1, forward strand.
CAGATCAAGCCAAATGCAGAATTTCTGAGAACACCTCAGTATAACATGACCCCAGAAATAGTGGGAGGGATTACACCTGTAATTGAGTCCATGATTGTACAAGGCATCTAACAGAGGTCATGGGAAGTCTGTGGAATTCTCCTATTAAGGATTTACAGAAACCTAGAGGGAAATATTGCATTGTCCAAGACATCAGGAAAATTAACAGCATAGTGAGTCCATGTTGTCCTGTGGTACCGAATAAATCAGTGATCCTATTCCAGATTCCATGTGAACCTGCATGGTTTATGGCAGAGTTCTTCAAACTTTTTTGCTCTGAGCCCCCCTAAGCAAAATGTTTTGAGATCGGGCCCCCCTCCAAAACTTTATGGCAAATATTGGGAGAGTAGGATGGAAATGGCTGCGTGCAGGAGGCGAGGCTTATGAGATGATTCCAGGAGTACTTTTTCTATAGTTCATAAACCACATTAAATATGAGACTTATAAAACAGCAAATGCATCAACCAAAACCATGTATTGTCCCACAAATACTTCTCCCCAAAATTGGATATGTTTGTGAGCCCATCACAGCCTCGGACCCCAGTGCAACTACACCTACTGTACCAATGATTACTGCAGTCCTGAGTAGCAGGCTATCTCCTCTGCATCTTTCCCCTCTTCCCCATCATGCTTGACCATCACTCCAATCTTGAAACAGGCTCTCTGTCCCGTTCGAAAAAAAGAGCTCCCATGTTCTATCCTTTTTTTCTGGAAGGGTGCCCTCGGTCGTAATGCTTGAAAAGAAAATAATCACCCATCCCCTTTTTAAAAGGTAGATAGTCATAATTATGAAGCAGTGGGCCACTTCAATTCCTGGGCTCCAGTCCTGCTGCATCTGCTTCATTAATGATAACCAACAGTGGCCACTTACACACCTGGCAGCAGTACCTGCTGCACTGATGAATGGCTCTTTAAAAAAAAAAAAGGCCAGTTATATTGTCCCCTTCTTTGGGGTATCGCTCTGAAGAAGCTGTCTCTGGCCATTTGTAAACAAAAACATTAGTCCCATACAGTACTCTCTATTCTGGGCCATCTATTTCACAACATCCATGAATATCGCTCCTTTCCTCTTTCTCCTGGACCATTACTCTGAGGCCCCAAGGGTCGAGAGGATTAGGCCTCTGCATCTTAATGCAACCCAGCTGTTCTACCTGTCTCCTCATTGTCGTAGCTATCAAAATAAAAACTGTCCCTGAACAGTTAATGTTGACTTTGAGGTGCCTCTGCCTGAAAGTGAAGTGTGTGGTGGTAGTGCAGAAAGGTAAAGAAGAAACTAGCCTTAATTGAGTCACGGAAGGCCAGGGTCACAAGCTTTATGAGTTTCTGCAGCAGCTATGTTTTGCATATAATTATGAGTTTACCACATTTGGTACATAATCTATCATCTGCTGCATAATCTGCAGAATTTAGCCAAGACGTAATTGATTCCAGCTCAAATGGAACAAAAGTTACTTAACCCGTTACTGCGGCGCAAATTCCACCGCGGTGTGGGCAATTTAATCAGTGGGCGGGGTTCGGGCGGCCACCGGCTGTCCTCCACACACGCTCACCGTCACGTGGGATGGCATGGGGCTGTCCGCAGCACCGAACAGGTTAAAACGTGACAAAGTGTTTAGGAGCAGTGGAAGGCCTTTTGCAAAGATTGACTGGTAATCTTGTAGCTGCCTATTGCTGTATGTGGGTGTTAAACTGGTAATAATGAGGTGAAATATTGCCCCTAACAGCCTAACCATGAGTTAAAATGTTAAAATAATGAAGTAATGCCAACCACAAAATGAGCTGCATTGTGCCACATAATTTATCTTTTCTTGCTGCATGGTTTATTCAACCCTGCCGCATAATGTGGTCCTCTCCTGCTGAATAATTCCAGTAGCTCTGCTTAAAACTTCATGGTGGCAAATATATATTCTGTTTGAGGTGTAATGTTGGGGTGTTATCAGCAGAGTTCTGGAATAATGGAGACACACAAAAATGTCTACATTAGATACAGTCTGATTACTTATTACTAAAAACTATATTTTGTAAAAACTTGTTTTACCTCAAATACTGCATCAATTTTCAGCAGCCTAGCTTAGACTTTGTTAAATACTAGTTTAAAATAATGACTTAAATATTTACAGTGCTTTCTGCCACAGGCTGGTACCTCATAGCACTGTAAACAGGCCCACTGGAATTATGTGGCAGGAGAAGGCCAAATCATGCCGCAGGGTTAACATTTTGAAGAAAGCAAGGGTGAATTGTGCCAAATAATGCTAAACATTTTGTGATAGCTTTACAGAATTATTTTGCTATTTTTACACTGTTAACACTGTAACACTGTCCTGGCATATTTCCTTTCATAAGTGGCAGTTTAATACCCACATATAGCAATAACGCGCTTAACTTACTGTGAATTCACAAAAGGAAGACTTTGTTTTTAGCAACATCTTTGATCCTGCCAGTACACTTACTGACCTCTGACCCCAAGGTACTCTGGTCACAGTTTTGACTTCAAGGGCACTGAGTAAATGAAGACAGCCTGGAAATGCAGCAGATACACGCTGAACTTCCAGGCCATCTTCATTTACATGTGTTTGCAGAGACATTTGCGCCCCCTGGGAACCCATCCACGCCCCCCCAGGGGGGCACGCCCCACGAGGAGGTGCAATTTTTATTTGCATCCCATCTGGAAAGCTGTGCCTTTACTTGGTGTCACAACCCTCAAGGGTATACTGTAAGTCCATCCATCTTCAACCAGATCTTGAAAAAGGAACTTTGAAAGTCTGATTCAGGCCCGAAACTCAGTACTGGTCCAATAAATAGATGACCTTCTCATTGCCTCCGAGACATGTGATCATTGAGGGACAATACCATTGCCTTACTGAATCACCTGACTGAGAATGGGGAGAAGGTGTCCCCGGGTAAGCCTCAGTACTGTCTAAATGAAGTACAGTACTTGGGCCATTGGATTGAAAAGGGCAAGAGGAAGGTGTCACTGGGAAGAGTGGAGGCGATCATGAAAATGAATCTACCTAGCACCCATAAGGAGGTCAGAATGTTTCTGGAAATGGTTGGCTATTGTCGACAGTGGATTCTCAACTTTTCCCTGATAGCGAAACCTTTGTAGATGCTGACCCACAAAGATGTGTGTGATCCAGTGCTTTGGTGTAACGATTGCTTACTTGCCTTCATGAAGTTGAGAGAGTACCTGTGTCGTACTCCAGCTTTAGGAATGCCTGATTGCAACAAAGCGTTTTTACTGTTCTGTCATGAAAGGGAAGGATGTACTCTATCTGTATCGTGGACCAGTGGCCTATTTCTCAGCTACTCAAGATCCTGTAGCTTCAGCATTACCCATATATTTCAAATCTGTTTCTGCAACAGGTGTTAGCTTGAACGATGTGAGAGCATTGTGATGGATCATCCTCTTACAGTGTATTTACCACACTCAGTTGAGCTTCTGATGATGAGAACCAAGACGCAGAACTTGACAAATAACAGATTGACAAGGTACGAGCATGTGCTTTTCGCTGCTGAGATTCTAACTCTAAAGGGATGTTCTGTGTTAAATCCTGCTACCTTGTTACCCATTCCAAGTGCTGATGGGGACGAATGTGAAGACCATGACTGTCTTGATGTCACTAAACTGTGTACGAAAACGAAGGTCTGACATTGTCAATGAGCCATTGTCTGATCCTGGTCAAGTCCGCCTTGTTGATGGCTCGTGCTTAAGAGAGAATTAAAGAAATCTGACAGCAGCGTTTGCTGTCTGTAACATTTATGGAGTGGTAGAAGCTGCTTGGTTACAGGAAGTATATTCCACAAAAGTAGCCAAAATCATTGCCTTGACACGTACATGTTGCGTCTCTTAACAAGTCCGAATCACGATCTATACTGATAGTCAATATGGTTTAGGTGTGGTTCATGATTTCGGACAGCTCTGGTCACAGAGAGTGTTCCTAACATAATCTGGTTCTCCTTTAAGAAATGAGGAGTATGTGAGGCAACTGTTGGAAGCGTCACAATTGTCAAGGGAATTGGCTGTTGTCAACTGCGCAGCCCATGGAAAGGGGAATGGTTTTGTAACTACTGGAAATCGGTATGCTGATGAAGTTGCATGCTACTGTGCCTTTAATGCATGTATCTTTCATGGAAAATACACTACCAAGAGTACAGAGAAGACCCGAATTTAACATAATGCTAGCAGCTGCTGGCACATGGTATGAAGTGAGGCATTTGTAAATGGACGTGACAGAGGAAGAACAAGCACCTTAGGTCAGAGCAGGCTGTGAGAAGGGGAAGGATGACATTTGGGTGTCAGCTGATGGAAGGGCAGTAATACCGGATTGTTCGTTGCACCCAATGGCGAGCCAATTTTATGGAACAGCTCACTTAGGAAGGGATACAATGGTAAGATTGTTCAGGCAGACTTTGTTCAATCTAAAGTTTCAAGTGATTGCGGAAGCTGTATGACATTGGTGTGTCACGTGCCAAAAAATGAATGCTGGGAAAAAAACTGTTGTTGCCTTGAGCATCATTGGCAGGTCAGGGTGTCCCTTTAATGTGATCCAAATGAATTTTGTTGAGATGCCTGTGTGCAATGGTTTGAGGTACATTCTGGTTGTCGTACACATCTTTTCCCGATGAGTAGAGGCTTACCTGATAGGCTCACAGTAGCTAAGTTATTGCTAAGAGAGCTCATTCCTAGGTTTAGGTTTCCAACTACAATGGAGTCGGATAGAGGCACGCATTTCCATAATCAAGTCATTAAGATACTGTGTAAAACTCTGAATGTGGATCAGAAACTACATTGTAGATACGGGCCAGAGGCATCTGGGATAGTGGAGCAGATCAATGGTATCCTGAAATCGAGGTTGGCTAAAGGGTGTGCTTCGACATCTTTGAAATGGCCTAATGATCTACCTCTAGTACTAATGAGTCTACACAGCATCCATGACAGGAGAACAAGGTTGTTGTCCCACAAAATACTCATGGGGAGAGCGATTAGTTTGCCTGCCGTGCTTTCCAATATGCTTGTGAACATTTCAGATTATATGGTCCTTGACTACTGTAAAGGATTGGCTGACTTGGTTTGTTCCGAGTCTCATCAGGTTGATGCAGCGACTGCACCGACATCAAGGGTTCTCTGCAACAACCTGAACCCAGGGGATTGGGTTCTCATCAAAAGAAAAACTTTCTTGAGCTCCCATGGCGTGGCCCATACCCAGTGATACCCGTGACTACGACTGCTCTGAAGTGTGGTGGAGTGCCAAATTGGGTCCATGCCTCTCACACATGTCAAGTTTTAGGTCCCCCTGATGAAACAGCTCCTCTACCAGGAACATTTCCAGCCATCACCAAAAGGTCACTGGAGGGGGCAAGCCAAGTTGGAGAGGTACCTGAAGAGGCTGGTATGTATGTATGTATGTATGTATGTATGTTTGGATTTATATAGCGCTTATAACCCAGGGGTCTCTAAGCGCTTTGCCTTGGGAACCCGTCCTGGCTTTTCCCTGTGAGATAGCCCCTACAGGGCATCCCCAAGGTGAAAGCCAGGCATCCCGCCGCGGGGGTCCGTTGTGGAGATTAAGCAAGCTTAATGCCCAGAGTTGCAGAGTGTGAACCCATGATTAGGTCAGGCACCGAAGCAAGAATTATCGAGTCCGTGGACATTTGAGCTCGAGACCCTGCCGCGTCGGGAATTGAACCCTGGTCCCGGGTCTGACCTCTGCTTCAGGGTCTGCCTGCTCTAACCAGTGAGCCACACTTCTCCACTTCTACACTGGTCGCACACTAGGTTGATCTGATGGTAATCAAGCTACATAAGAACCTGGAATAGACTCTGAGGGAGATGGTACAGTTGTGAGTGATAGAGAGTCTGACTCAGTGGAAGAGACCTGTGACAAGAGGTTGTGTGCAGTCTAGGAAGATAGATGCTGCAGAAGAGACCTGGCCTGTGAGGCAGAGGAGGGAGAACCTCAGACTTGCATAGAAAAGAGAACTTGCACCAATAAGTGAGACTTCAAAGTCAAATCTGATTGAGACTGAATAGGATACAGAAGTTGCAAGGAGGTCTAGAAGGGCTTGAGTGCCTTGTCGGAGGTATTCCTCTCCTGAATGGACTTATCTGGTCGCCAATGCTGGGGAGAGCGAGGCCCGACATCTCGGTGCTGGTTGTCAAGATGCTGCTGAGAGTTCTGTTATATTCAATATCGGTACCTAATATAGGTCCAGGGAACATCGTACACTTTCCCTACATCAGCTCCCGTCATTTCATATGAACGAGCCTAATAAGGACATAACTCCAAATAAGGAAAGACTGCCTTGTATGGTCATAACGCCTTACAAGGTCTGCAGCCTTTTATGGACTATACCTTTCACCTAGTTCATGACGAGGGTGGGTTCTGCCCAATCGATACTACTAAGACGTGATAGTTAGCACATATGAATAATTAATGAGTACACTCTCCAAGAGGTACACTTCACCTCTCCCATCAATGCACAAGGTTTAATCCCCACACTTCATCCTGATACTGAACAATGGGTAACACACGTACAAAGACTGTATAAATACAGCGCCTATTGCTATCAGTAAACAGGAGGGAACCAAGACTTCAAGGCCGACACACTGACCAGAGACGCTGCGCTCCGGAATGACATAGCTCCAGCTGACAGTGGTCTAACCATCCCTTGCGAGGTGTCCAACTCAGGTCCAGGACGGAGTCCCACACTCTCACTATTCAGTTATGGGGGTTGGACAAAATCCTAGTGGGATTCTTGGCTCTTGGATTCTAGGCTCTTAGGCTCATTCGCTTTTTCGCACCTACTCACATGCTAGGTACACGTAGGTAAATCTAGTCAGGCATCTTAGGAGTACACACTTTATTTTATAAATGCATTATATATTCATGCATAGGTTCATGACCGTTGCAAAATGGTAGAACAATACTATTCCTTCTTATTCACTGTACTGCTGGCTCTGTATCTCTGTTACTGTGTTAAAGTCGTAACAGCGCACTTATTCTGCATGAGAAGAACTACTGTACAATAAATTTTTATTGTAAACACGTTCAACTGTTTCTTCTCTGTATCTCTCTGAGAGTAAAAACAAGCAAGCACGATTGACTGGGTGAAAAGTAATATATTGTTTCCACGAGTCTGAGGTTATTGTGTTCTAAAGTTGCAAAAACTAATCTCTCCGATAACAGGAGATTCTAGTGGCACTGTGAGCTAGCTAATGCGAACCATAGGCTAATATATGTGGTGGGGGTGTACAAAGAGTCAGTCTGCCACCAGACCCAAAGTATATGTTTTTTGGGACTACACTACATGGCGCCCAACATGGTCTAATGGCACACAACGTGTTAAACATGGTTTGCCCAACTTGGTAAATACATGGCGCACAGACTCAACGGTAGAATCTGAGTAGCCCAGTTGTGCTTATTCTCAGAGACCCTACTTACAAAACCCAGAGACATCTGGAGTAGGTGGGAAAAACTCCGCCACAGCCAAACTACTCAAACATGGGTTACAACCAAGAGGAGGAATAGTAATATTCGTGATAGAGGCACACAAAGATCTCAAAACAGAGGTATTCTACTCAAGGGTTACATTCCCAGAAGCAGATGCTGTAACAAATACTTTTCATTACTACACACATGAAGAAGTTCCAGTGTCTTGGTCCAACCTGCAGTAATCACAACTACTGCAGCTCCTAAACAGAGGTCAGGTACTAAAATTACTCCACAAACACTACACGCGGTAATGGGCAAAGTGCCCACAAAACGTTAACAAATTCCTTTCTCGGTAGCTCAAAAGATAACCCAGTTAGAAGCAGTATTTCCAAATACAACACCATTTGAAAAACGCAGAATGTTAACAATCTGTTTGCCCATGGGGATAACACCACAGTTAGAGGATTGCACCTGTTGGGGTACAATCTTTGCTGCCATATATACCAGAACCCATGCTATTCCTTCATTAGCAGTAGTACCAGATGTATTAAGACAAATAAAAAATGACTATAGAGCAGAAACTGCCATAAACTTAAGGATGACGTTGATAAATAGCTACAACCAGGTGTCAGCCATAATACTAGCTAATATTAAAGGGGAAGCAGCATCAGTGGCAATCTGCCAAAGCCTAAGGGAGTTTTCACCAGTAGATCAGGAGGCTGAACTACCCAAAATAATTGACACTGCATATGCAGAATTAGGCAGGGATAGTTTGGGGGAAAAAGCTTTGAAACCTAAACTACAGGGCAGTCCTGAGAAGGAAAATTTTAAACAAGCACCTACAGAGAAGAGATCTCAGTCCCGAGGTAGGTCTCTGCAACAGGAGCCCTCTGAAAAGAGGTATAACCTCAGGAATAGGGATAATATTAGGAAACCTGACAGGTATCAGGATACTGATACACATTCCTCTTGTTCCTTTCAGGGCTCGAAGAAAAGCTCTGAAAGAGAAGGACGGTCGGAAAATAGAGAGGAGCACACAGTCCAGATACAAGCAGCGAGCTCAAGACTTTACTTTAAAAAAAGAAGATAAGCAAAATCCAAAACCTTAATTTAAGAAAAAGAAAGTTGCTAGTCTGAAAATCAGACATGCCAGACTTCTGAGAACACAACTTCTGAACGAGGAATGGGCTCTGACGATGCTAGACAGCGCGGCAGAAGTAACAATAGCTCGCCTGAACCTGAAGGAATTTCTGGTGACAGCGGAGTTGAATGATTACATCACAGTGGAAACACCAGACACCAGGGTGAATGTCCCACATACGTTATATGAAGTAACACCCCGGCTGGAGGGGGACAAGCCCAGGAAAGTGAAAGCTCTTTTTTGGAAGAACTTATCATTTAGTTATGACATCCTGTTATCAGAACAAGATTGCCGCCTGCATTCGTTATGGAGTACCCCAGGGGAGAAAGTATAATTTTTCCTGCATTTTCCAACTACGTTCCCGTTCACCTTAAACATACATATGTGCAGGAGTGGGCAGTAGCCCAAGCTCCAGCACTATACAAAAATCACACAGGGCAGGATGAGAACTCAACCTACCACGTGATCCCGTTAAAAGGTTCACGTAATGGTCAGAGGCAATATCCTATAAAGCAAGAGGCTAAAAAACAAGTCAGGTAGATCTTAGATCAACTTGAATACCAGGGGGTAAATGAAAAATGTACCTCTCTAATGAACAATCCTTTGTTTCCTGTCACTAAAACTGACAATACATATTGTCTAGCTTTAGATTACAGACATCTAAACTCATGCACAAAGACACTGGCTGTCCAAAATGCACATAGTGCCGCATTAATGAATAACATTGTACGCAAAAAATACAAAACCACTCTTGATATCTCAAGTGGATTTTTCTGCCAAAATATAGCGCCTGAAAGCAGGTATTTGACTGCCTTCAGTGCGTTGGGGTCCCAGCGACAATTTTGTTGACTAGCACACAGGTACAAAAAAATCCCATGTGTATTTTCAGCAAGAGTAACAGATTACTTCACTAATTTGATGAAGAAGCGTTGTCCTAGGTGGATGATATTTATCTAACAGACGACGACTTAGAGAGGCGCTTGATCAGGGTAAGCACCATTATTATAGGATTTGCCACAGAGGGCTACAAGTTCAACTTTAAAAAGTCAAAAATAGCCCACCTCAAATTCCAATTTTTGGGATATGAGCTTTCAAGTGAAGACAAAGGTCTGGCTGCTAACTTTTTAGAAAACTGTGCACTGCTCCAGCCTCCAAAATCTTTAAAAAATGTACAATCAATACTAGGATTCCTAAACTTCAGCAGGACATACATTTTAGATTACGCACATAGGGTAAAACCTTTCTATAAATTAATAAAACCTGACTTTTCGGACAAATATTGGACACAAGAACATATTAATATTCTTCGTTTACTCCAGGAAGACATGATTGCTTTCAAACACTTCCAAACACGAGTAAACGTATGCCACTTGGTGATACGAATAATTGCGGGTCAAGGTGGGTACACTTATTTAACTTTTAATGAAGGAGAAACTGTACTAATCGCATACAAATCACACCTGTAAACCAATGCAGAAATGCGTTTCACTTCAACAGAAAAAATCCTGACAGCAGTTCAGACAGCGGTAGCAAGAGAAAGAGCACTGGCTCAGGGGAAACGCATTGTTGTCGTAACTCCAGTACCAGCTTTAGAAGCTGTTACAAAAGCCAGCATCCCGAATGCGAAAGTGTTACATCCCAGGTGGATACAATGGGCTAATTCTCTTACTGCAACAAACGTTGAATAGAGATTTGATCCCAGTTTAAAAACACAGGCATTCCTGCAAATCTGAACAAGAATATCCTCTACCAAATGAAATCTTGCCTCTAGATCAGTATGAATATATAATTTACACTGACGGATCTGCTCAACTGGCGATAGGGAGTAGGCAGCAATATTTTTTCAGTGTATGCAATCGTAAAAGGTTGCATGCATGATGGCAAGTTCCATCCTGGTTGCACAAAGACACAATCTCTTGGAGACTGCATGGTTCAGTTGGCAGAATTAGAATCACTGATACTGGCACTTGTAAATATGAACCACAAATTCCCCACACTAATCATGTGTGATTCCTTTTACTGTGTACAGTCATACAAGGAGTACTTACAATATTGGGAGGAGAACCGGTTTAAAGATGCAAAAGGTGGGACAATAAAGCACAAAATGTTATGCGAACAGGTAGTGGAATTGAAATCGGAGCTCCCAAGGTCTCACGTAATCCACACACTGAGTCATCAACGTGATGGCTTGCACGTTGAAGGGAATTGATTGCCTGATGAAGCCACAAAAGGGGCTGTACGCACAGCTTCTGTGTCTGAGCTGACTCGTTCAAAGACAAGAATAAACGGAGATATAGTGATAGCTGTCCTCGCATCACGCAAAGGCAGCGCAGCAGTACCTAAACAATTTCCACTCAAATACTGCTACAAGTTAGCTGCACAAAACATTCTATATTCTCACATTCCTGAAGTGGGGGATATAGTAATACCAATATGGATCGTAGGCAAGGGTTAATACTAGCCGCACATGAGGGTTTGCGCTCTGCGCACACAGGCGTTACAGCGACTATTTCTTCACTGGAACAGCACTATTGGTGGCCAGGGTTAGCTAAGCAAACTAAAGATTATGTCTTGAAATGCGACATCTGCCAGCAGATGAAAGGCTCCACTCTTGCACACCCGGCACAGACGCCATTACCGAAGTCAGACAAACTTCTTGCATGTGTGTACTTGGACCACTGCGGCCCCTTACAAACAGACGGGGTTTACAGATATATCATGGTGGCAGTGGAATCCTGCTCAAGATTCCTATGGGTATGGCCTCAGCGTTTTGCTGACGTTGAAACTGTTATAAAATATTATCGGTACATACGCAATTTGCATGTTACATTCTGACCGCATCCCTGTGTTTAGCTCTCGGGCTTACAAGGAGTCCATGGAAGGAATTTGTGGAGAGAAAAAAACTGGACTTAAAGCAGTCTTTAACAGCTAGCGTATTAGGCAAGGGCGGTACTTGGTTCATACACCTTTATGGGGTCCAGCAGGCATTAAACAACCAGCCAAGAAACTCACTAGGAGGTGTCACTCCATATGTGGTCCTCTTTGGGACACAAACGTGGGTACCGGATCTTTATTGTGAAGGCGCAGTGGTGAATGAAAAACCATTTGATATCCATGATCGTTTAGCTGTTTTACAGGATCTAAAAGAATCCAGGACGAAACATAGCAATGTCTATCTAAAAGAGACCTCCACTGAAGAAGTCGAGGTAGTCATGGCAAGACCTGTCTGGATCCCAAAAGTCGGTGATCTGGTCTGAGAGAAAATTGCGGACAAAAAGGAATTTGGACCTTCTTATAGAAAACCTGTACCAGTCCTTGCAGTACACAAAACAAGAACTATGCTGCTCCCGCCTCTTGCCGGAAAAAAGGAGAAAAGATTTGTCTCAATGGACTTAATCCAACCACACTATGTGGCCGATACTAAACAGTAGGCCCAGTGGACTCCGATGTAGCTGACATCTTCCTCTAGCTACAATCCAAGAAGTTCAGAAAGACTCATCACGTTTGAAGAACCACTTGTAAGGAATAAAGGACTGTGCAACAATGCTATGGAACTTTTTTCCCTTCAACCGCATATTCAAATTCAAGATGAACTTGAGAATAATTCACGAGTTGCAAATCGACCACATACAGACGTCTACATCAACTTGCTTCATCGAGAGGATAATAACATTTCAACCAATCCCAATGCAATTCCTTCAAATGATCGAACTGCTTCTGGCTATTTCCTTAACTTTGATATGTTTTCACTGGATCCATGCGTGCCAGAAACAACGCCAGGCAAAGCACCATTCAAGCAAGATTTAAAGAAGTTTCTTTTCTTTCTTCAATAGGCATACCTGGTATCACCTTGGATTGAACTCTGGGTAATTTGTGGGATAATGTTTTTCTTTTATGGTTAGGTTTAGTATTGACTTTTAGCATGATTATTAATGGACATTATCTTCAACAAGATTCTACAGCCCGAAAGGTCAACATCCTCCTGAAGCCACACACATCGTCACATCGTGAACAAAGAGACTTGTCATCAGTGAACATCACAGCTATTCCTATACCTCATGCTATAGTATGGGACAAAGTTGATTTTAACATATTCGGACAGACCAAACTTTTAAAAAGTAATCATGTATTTAAAATCTCATTAAGTGATTTCTAACTTCCAGTACATTTTCTGATGATTGGGACACTGAAACAGTTATTAACATGTTTTCTGATCTGGAAAAAACTGGTGCATTTTCTAATACTGAAATGTTGGAGGGTTAATCAAACTATGACAAATTGTACTGTTATCAACTACTAAAGTACAATAGATCATACCCCAATTAGACACAAACATATGTCTTGAACAATTCCTGCACATCACCGAGGGGCTTAGTTTACATAGGACAGACCCATGATATATAGAGATAGAACATCCAGGGGTAGTGACATCTTATAGTGTTGGGAAGTTGTGCCTAGATTGGCTAGAAACCTCAACACTTACAGTGGTAAAACAACACTTAGCTTTACTTTAAGAAATCTTGGGATTTACCATATAAATTTTGATGCTGGGGTGGGGATCGAGAAGTGTTTCTTAGTGGTACAAACTGCAAGAATGCTTTAAGCGGTTCTCTCATATGTCAAGACATTGTTTTACACGGTGCCTGTAATGGTTCAGTTTCAAATCTGTCTTGCCACATGAAAGGAACACCAGCTGCTGTGATAATGCTAGTGTTTGAGCTAATTTCGAATGGGAGTTACTTGAAGCTGGGCGATCAAGGTTGTTGTGGCATGCTTCCAGGCATTACATATCTGGTCACTGTGAACACCAGGTTTACTTGCTGTATGCAAGTACTGTTTCATCTGACAAAGACCGCCAGGGAGGCGCTAGTATGGCCTTCGCTGATTGTTTCGTTAATATAGTTTGATGCTTTGAGCAGAATGAAAGCCATGCTTTTACAGCAAACCGTGCCGTTAGCCTCCGCTCGAGTAACCTTTGAACTGCAAGTTGCAAGGACCTCGACAGAGATACAGGCACTAATCCGCACCAACTGCCCCCTACATTTCATAGAAATGGTGGGACGTATCTTTAAACATGTCTGATACTAGTGTCATTATACACCTATTTAAGACCATAGGGTCCAAATTCCTTAGCACTGTACAAACAATCCTCAGAGTTATTCCTAACTTTATACACTCCGTGTTTGGAAGCATTTTCGGGTGTCTACCTCTGATCCTGCTCGCTGTATCTGGAATCCTGATTGTCGTTTACATGCTTCGCAATAGACGGACCATCTACCAGCAAGATTGCGAGAGCTCTCCTGGAAAGATATTACCGTGACCGCATGGTACAGCATCTGGGTGCACCTCGCCTACGGGAACTAAGTGCATCTAGGTTCCTATCCTTTGGAGCAGTCTTTGATGACTGCATCGTACCTGTCTTCCGATGCCTGTTTTGCGGAAGCGAATGCGAGTTGGACATCTGTCTGACACCTCTGACGGAGACGCCAGAGGACTTAGACTTCAGGCTGGAACCACTGCGGTCCCATGCTTGACTCTGTCCCCAGCGTATTCCCATCTTGACGCATGCCTTCCTTGAGGAACTGCAGGTGCCTTTTTTGACTGAATTACATTTCAGCTCTAACATTCACACCGAGGTTTTGAATTCAGCAGCAGAAGCCCACATGCAAGCTGCCGGCAACAAGGAGTTACATCTATGCAAACTTGGCATGCTATGTGAGGTACAACAATGTTTGTCCCCTTCGAAAGCAGTCATCGACAATGTTATGTCTCCCAGCCAGGACATTTAATTTGAATCTGGCTCGCCATGTACTCGGAACAAATATGGAACTTTCCTTACCCTTTGTTTACTCTCGAACTTTTTTATTTTTTTTTCTCCAAATTGACACTTTCTATCTCAGTGCATGGCCTTCTAAGAACGCTTACAGTAGTTCAACTTGTATGATCGAACTCATTTAAAACTGTGATTTGCGGAACTTTACCACAATATCAAACACTACCAAAGAAACTTTTTCCTCATTTTTTAAACTTTTAAATTTTAAACATTTTAAATGACTGCTTGATAATTTTATGCACTGACAATTTTGTCAATGTGTATTTCGACAATGTGTACTATTATTGTTAAGTATTAGGTGGAGTGGGTGTTATATTCGATATTGGTACCCTAATATAGGTCCAGAGAACATCGTACACTTTCCCTAAATCAGCTCCCGTCATTTCATATGAACGAGCCTTATAAGGACATACTCCAAATAAGGAAAGACTGCATAGTATGGACATAACGCCTTATACGGTCTGCAGCCTTTTATGGACTAAACCTTTCACCTAGTTCATGACGAGGGTGGGTTCTGCCCGATTGATATTGCTAAGACGTCATCCTTAGCACACATTGATAATTAATGAGTGCACTCTCCAGGAGGTACACTTCACCTCTCCCATCGACGCACAAGGTTTAATCCCCAAACGTCATCCTCATACTGAACAATGGGTAACACACGTACATAGACTGTATAAATACAGCACCTCTTGCTATCAGTAAGCAGGAGGGAACCGAGACTTCAAGGCCGACACACTGACCAGAAACGCTGTGGCTCCGGCATGATGTCGCTCCAGCTGACAGTGGTCTAACCATCCCTTGGGGGGTGTCCAACTCAAGTCCAGGACAGAGTTCCACACTGTCACTATTCAGGTATGGGGGTAGGACTAAATCCTAGCGGGATTCTTGGATCTTAGATTCTAGGCTATTAGGCTCTTAGGCTCATTAGCTCTTTCGCACCTACTCACATGCTAGGTACACTTAGGTACATCTAGTCAGGCATCTTAGGAGTATGTACTTTATTTGACAAATGCATTTTATATTCATGTATAGGTTCATGACCGTTGCAAAATGGTAGAACAATACTATTCCTTCTTATTCACTGGGCTGCCGGCTCTAGATCTGTTACTATGTTACAGTCGTAACAGCGCACTTATTCTACATGAGAAGAACTACTGTACAATAAATTCTTATTGTAAACACGTTTAACTATTTCTTAAAGTTGCAAAAACGAATCTCTCCGATAACAGGAGATTCTAGTTGCACTGCGAGCTAGCTAATGAGAACCATAGGCTAATATATGCGGAAGGGTGTACACAGAATCAGTCTGCCACCAGGCCCATAGTATATGTTATCGGTAATCATCGTAGGTCCTGCATGAGAGGGTACTTTTTGAGACTACACTAAAGTTACTGGGCTTGAATTAAATGCACTTCTGCCATCGACTGTTCCTTTAACACCATGGCCAAGTGGTTTACAGGCTCTGATTTTGGAAGACATGGAATTCACAAGTTTCAGAGCACCACAGTCTCCCCAAGAGATTGCAGCATTGAGAGCTGAACTGTTACAACCAGTTATTGAGGAGATGGGTTCTGAACTGATAAAGGATGTGAATGAAACTATTAACTATGCATTATTTTGTCTGAAGAAGATAACCTAGGTCAGAGTGGAAAAAGATTAATTTAGGGATTCCATCTAGAAAAAGAAGAAGAAGACAGAGGGCCAGTGAATATTCTGAGCTGTGTAAATACTGGAAAAGAAGTCACAGTTGAAAAGAATTTTAACCATGAAGAGCTGTCATTTGATTAGGAGAAATGGCGCCTATGAGTTTGCATTAGTTTATGATCATATGATTTCAGCGGTGCAAAAGGTGAGGGTAAACACCCTATACCCGCGAACAATTGGTCTCTAGGGCCCATATTTTTAACATTTCTTATCCTATGCACACGCTCAGTATTACATGTGAAGTTACAATTAGTAGATATGACAATGCATCAATAAAAGAGTAGAAAAATTCTTGTGTTTTTCTTGTTTCTCTTTAATCCAAAACAACGCCCAGCCAACACGTGTTTCGTAAAAAGGGGGTGACCCCACAAATTCTTCAGGGCTGTATGGCTCTTCAAGTTCTAAGTTCTGTGTCCTCTCTGCCGGTTATACTTCTGACCCGGCTGGTCATATAATCACAACACGCTCAAAATCCACAATACTGTTCATAGAGTACAGTAATGGTCCCACCTTAAGTAAGGTTCGTTATATCCCACCCGGCTGTTCAATTAATCACATCACGATCAAAATCCAGAATGCAAACCCGGGACATTCACTTTGTTCAAGCGTACTTGCTGAGAGAAGGACCAGATTGTGGTTTATTTGGGACTTGAACTTTTGGCACAGCTTCCGCACTCAGGAGGATTTACCGAACCTTACTTAAGGTGGGACCATCACTGTACTCTAGGAACAATTGTGTGGATTTCGAACGTGTTGTGATTAATTGAATTTAGATATACCGGACCTTACTTAAAGTGGGACCATTACCGTACTTTAGGAACATTTTTATTTATTTATTTTTTCACATTTTTATTAATGGAGATAGATTGGAGGAGAGAAAAGGAGCTCTGTGTGCTACTCCTCTCTTTGAACAGTGATCACAGTCACTCTAAAATGGAGTCTGGAAATTCGAATCGTAGGCACAAATGTATTGTAGGTGCACTAATTATTGTGGTGATTGTAGTAATAGCTGTAGTCCAGGTGTCGCCAACCAATTGATAGTGAGCTACCAGTAGCTCACAGATACCTTCAGAGTAGCTCACAGCCTCCTATTCATTTTTAAATAAGAACAGGGTAACATTTTATCTCTTAAACCTAGGGAAGGCTGTGTTTATTTTACATTATTAGCATTAGGCTGAAGATAGCCCTGATAATGAGCAGTGCTCAGTCAGATTTATAACCAAGCTGGACAGTGGTGAACAACTGAAAGCCCTGAGGTATTTAACTCTTAAATAAAAGTCCTTGTCAGCTCAATATTGGAGCTGGGGCCAAAATTATGTTTCTTAATGCATTTAAAAGGGAGAATATCAAAATGAAAAGTTACTTTGATGATTAAGTTAACTCTTCATTTTAATTTTCTTCCATTTAAAAGTGTCAAACGGCAGGCCTCTTGCTTCCAGTGGCCAGTAGACATTGTGCAGTATAACTGAAAAGAAAAGTGAAAAAATATTTCTATTAAATATTAAGTCGGTATGTATTTCTCCACTTTCACTTAAGTCAGTTATGTCTTAATGTTTAATGAAAAAAAAAAAAATAACAACAATGTCTCAACTGGATTCAAGCATGTACAAGACATTGCAAAGGAAAGAAGGGGAGACTCTTGATCTTTTGTATGAAGTTGCTCATGGCATCATGTATTTTAGAAACCTCAGTTTACCCATTACAGTTTCAGCAGCACTGTGAGCATAAATAATAGTGGCAATCAAGGTGGCGAAGTACACGTTGTGCTCGTGGCAAGAAGAATGACGGCGCAAGTGACTAGTGTAGAACACAGCGGGTGGCGCAAAGGGACAGGGCGGCAAAAAGCTATATACAGTAATCAAAGGTTCAACACGGGTAGTTATAGACAATGACTGTACAAAATGTCTTAGCGCTGTTGAAACTGTAATGGATAAACTGTGGTTTCTAAAATACATTATGCCATGGGCACCTTCATACAAATGATCAGCAGTCTCCCCTTCTTTCCTTTGCAATGTCTTATACATGCTTGAATTCTTGCCTTTCTCATTGAATCCAGTTGAGACATTGTTGTTATTTTTTGCATACTTACCCGGTTCTCAACCTGGTCATGTTTAGTGAAGCATTTATCTTCACTTCAAATTCCTCCCATGTAAACAAATGGCTGTGTTGTTTCTGTTATAAATATGGCACCATGTATACAGACCACTGGGAGTAAGATGCCTAGTGTTTGTAAACATGACACTTAAAAATGGGAGAAACATTAAATTATACATTTAATGGAATCTATACAAACAAAGTTAACTCTTCAGTTTAATTTGCTCCCATTTCAAAGTGTCATTTTTACACACAGCAGGCATCTTGCTTCCAGTGGCTGGTTGACATGGTGCAATATTTGTAACTGGAAAATACAGCCATTATTTTAAGTGGGGGATATTTAAAGTGCAGAAAAAATGCTTTATAATATGAAAACGTTTACTGAACATTTTTCCCATTTTGAAAATGGTTGTATGTTTGCGTTATACATGTAACAGTGCCAACGGTGACGAAAGGTATGTCATGTGCCACAAGTACATATGACACAGGCTCCCAGTCCCCCATACACAAATATCTCATTCACACTCACACATGTTCATACATCCCCAAAGACCACGCTCTTACTGACACACATGGCAGTCCTGTCATGGTGTCCCTAGTCAAAGTATTTTGTTTAAACCTTAGCATATGGCTTTATTGATATTAGGCTTAAAGTCAATAAAGCTGGTCATTGGGCTATCCAGCAACAGACGAGTTCCTCAGCCTTCTGTAGCGCACAAGGGTTTTCACTGATCAGAAGTAGTTCTAACTACAGAAAAAATTGGAGACCCCTGCTGTAGTCATTATAGAGTAACTTTTTGGCTCACCCGAAAACGAGGAGCATGGGGTGGGGGTACCTGAGACATCCACACCTACTCCTGCTGTCACAAAAGAAGCGACGCTAGGATCTGAAAAAGGCTTAATAGAGCAAACTAGCTGCTTCCTTCATTTAGACCTGTCAATGGAGATTATTCGTTGAATGCCTATGCTAGGTTGCTGTACGAATATGTAGACACTATGGAAGTTAGCGATTATTTTATATGCATGCAATTACCCGCATCAGTTCAAGAGGGAATCACTTACCATCTCTTGCCTTTGACTTACGGCATTATTTGTAGCTTACTCTTCAGTATGTTCTATGGAAAAGGTCATTATGAGTACTACATCTCTAATTATGATGTGCTACATCTCTAATTATGATGTGCTACTCTCAGGAACACCTGTATATAAGCATTTGAATAAGTATGATGCCCAAAAGGAAGAGAAAGAATAGAAAATTATTTTGCACTGATTGTAATATTAGACACTGTTTATGCGCATAGATTTAATCTAACTTGCACACTAACAGATATAGAAAAGAAATGTATAGACCAGTTAGAAGTTAGACGTAGGGGATTAGTTAACAACATTGATAACAAGGATAAGGATTCCGATTGGACCAAGCAGGAATTGGCTCATAAGGCTAAAGGAAGTTCTGGTCCAATTGCTCTAGATTGCCAACAGCGAGGAAAGCTTTGCAAACAACAAGCTAAGAGTAGTTACAATTCCCTATTTGTAGGACAGAGTGTATGCAATCATATATTTTTGGTCAATGGCCCTTGGAAGATGTTTTAGCAAATTGTGAGTTTGCATGGTACCAAGAACATTCTTTATGTGGGAAGAATACATATGGACATTTGCCGACCAAGTGGTATGATACGCAGTATAGTACTTATATCCCCGACAATAGTAAATATCTGAGGGATATATTAGTAATATCACTGATATACATCATGAAATACAGGATTTGGCAGCTGAAGGAGTTCAGGATAAGATTGAAAAACGATTTGGCCCAGTGGAAGGTGGTTTACCAATTTGGGAAGTGGAATCTTTGGATACATCCTAAAATTAATACTGGTTATTATGATCTGTATCATAGTTTTCGTTGGAATGATATGGGCATATAAATGGCATAAAGCGAGGCGATTGCAAAACTCCTTGAGGGAAAGTGAAAGAAGAATGGAAAGACTGCAAGACGGTTACCATGGGAATTTGAAGCAAATGGAGGACTTTAGGCAGAGAAGGTTGGCTACGTCATCTGTTTAGAAGGCTGTTGTAATGACTCAACGTAATCAGAAGGGTGAACTGATAGAGTGGAACTTCATATCTGCATTTTACTCATTTGTAGGGATGCATCATAATCATGTGTTGATGGCTCCCGCAAATAATCCTGGCTTCTGCAAATGTGTTAGAATTGCAAATAGTGTTAACGTATCTATGTGACATATTTTTGTTTACTGACAAGTAATATGAGGAGTTAACGTAGGAAATAAATGTAACTAGCAGAAAACGCTAACATGAAGAAAATGTGTTGTGAAGTTTTGACACTACTCATGTAATACATGTGTTTAATAATAATAATAATAATACTTTCTGTAATTTGGTAAATGTGTTAGTTGAAATGCAATATAGTTATGAACTTGTTAAGCTTAAGTGATATGTTCTTATGTTAGACAAAGCTGTAGGCCTGAAATGCCAACCTCCGACAAACTCTCGCATTAGAATTAATGTTCTGAACTTCATGTGCACAGTGGAAGCTATTCTTTCTCAAACTTTGCATTACAGGTGGAAAAGCATTCTTTTAGGCCTTTGATTTAGCATGTGAACAAGGAGAGAAGAAGTTACAATTACATGGCTTGGAGACGATAAGGGGAAAAGTCAGTTCCACACTGGAACCATGTACATGGAGAACTCCGTGGAAAAGTACACTCATGACTGTACCCATTGTGGAGTACGTGTGAGAGGTGCATCATGGGAATTTTACCTGTGGATAACTGGTTGTTGGAATTAGGGATAGTGCCCACATCTGCCTTGTTCTTGGAGAGTGAGCATATTAGAACAAGCTCTTTCTCTTATTGGCTTGATGTTGCCTGAACCATCTCAGTGGTGGCGAGACTTCTTAAGTAGACTCCTCGACTAACACCTTTCCTCCTGATTCGAAATTATTATTCAAGAGTGTAGGGATGTCACCTTAGTGGTAGATTAGAGATAGAAATAAATACTCCTCATTCACCAATCCTCGATGCAGGGAAATTTAGACTCTTGCTTCTTGATTATCTGTATGCTCCTTCTCAATAGTCCTGTTCATGTTGCACTGTCTGTATTGGGTGCGTAGGTTTGTCTTTATGCTGTTTCCCTTGTATTTCTAAACCCTCGTGGGCCAGGTGTGTCTACGTTCAGTTATTTTTGGATTTGTAATGAATCAAACTAACCTTCCTACATTGTCCTTTTGTTATTCTGTATCAGGAAGCTGTGTTTCTAAATGGACTGCACATTAATGAAAAGTTCATTAACAAATTGAGCAGCCCTTTCAGAGGATAACGTAAGATATGACTACCAGTACACAGATGAGCTATGAGAGTGCCACTGGGACTTCAGTGTGTGCAGGCCTTGTGAATATGGAGAATATGGCCCAACCCCAATGAGGGAGGCTTGAAAAGCTGGAGGGTATTTGCTGCAAAAAACACTCGAGGGGCAGGGGACTTACCCCACCCTTCTCATACTCTCCCCTAACCAACTAGCCCACATCTGAAGTGGAAAGAAATTAAACGGAGAAAAGCTGCCACAGCACCAGGAGGCAGGACCTGCAGCACCCCTGCAGATGCAGGCAATGGGAGCGCTGAGAGATAGCCTTGATGGCAGAAACAGCACAGAGCATCAACAGTCAGAATACATGCCACTGAGACAGTGGCCTGATTGAACAGTAATCAAAGTGAGCTGCACAATGAAGAAGAGGTAAGATGGCCGCTTACCAGAAGCCATGGTGGAAGCTGAGAATCACCCTCTTCTCAACCCACCTACATCCATTGAGAGAATGAGTGATGAAGCCCTACACCCCGAGAAACCCACTCAAGCGCCGGCCAGAGGCCCTTGGGTAAGTCAGCGACACTCCTGACAAGAGCGTACAAAACAACAAACAGGCTAAGGCCCTAGAGCTGACAACCATAAATCGGAAAGAAAAGGATAAACAGAAAGTATGGGTCTCATTTGTGAAGTCTGAGCACTCCTTAAAATATAATATTAAAAAATACACCAAAAGGACTCCGTGGGACACGGAGACACTGCTCTCTGGCAATGCCTGCAGTAAGTGAACTGTAATGAGACAATTTGGCACTGTTGTGCCAGGCAAACACATTAACATGATACCTAGACAAGAGAATGGACCTAAAGGGCACCAGGAATATACCTGGTCCTGACTCGAAGTACCAGTCTTAAAGTAGAGACTCCACAATAGGGTAGGCAACATGGGAGGCCCTAAGATAGTACATCTAGCAGCAACTAAGACAGATAGCAGCAGAGCAAAGCAACATACCAAAGCGACGTAACAAATGGATAGAACAACAGCGCCAGTAACCGTAGATCGGCAAACCAGTTGCAACACTGAATGCATAAATACCTCGAGGGATGCCTTAAAACTCAAAATAAACCCTGTGGGCCTAAATCTGGATCTGCTGAGAACAGATCAGACTAGGTTGTAGGATAAAGTCACAAATGAGTCCACCCTAGCAACCCTTCATTGGAGAGTACTGGAGTTGCAGAATGATAAGAAACACAATAGATCATTTGAGTTCTCGACAGCAGAGCATATAGAAGTAAAAGAATACAGGAATAATATACAAATCACTGAGCTTCTGGAATATTGGTTAACCACACAAGTTGCATCAAAAATGCTGTCCATATGCTTCACGATAGAAAAAGCTTATGGTTTACTGAGAGGCCCTTCCATACCGAGAGCTTCCCCTCACCAAATGACAGCATGCCTCTTGAATTAGCAGGCTCAAGCCCACCTGTTAAAATTGGCAAGGAAGCATGGTCCATATTAAGGTGAAAACATGAATCCACTACTATGCTCAAACTTTACGGAAAATATCCAAAGCCAACACAACTCATTCCTCCCAGTTAAGAGTGGGCTAAAGGAATTATGCTAACTGGCAAAACTTAAAATAATAGCAGAAAAGGAAAACACACACTTTCATCCAAACCTCTTATGAAACAGAGTGAGCTAATTAAGTAAGCCTGGCACTTCCTGGATTAGTTCTTTTCACCTGTACATCCTCCAAATCTATATCCATGCATTCTTTGATCATTCACCCCATCATTTCATTATTCCAACAATCCTTTCACATTCTGTCATGCATCAGTCCACTTATCCATCCATCCACTTCCACCTTTCTCTCCATCTGCCCATCTACCATTGTATTCCATCTCTCCACTGGCCAGTTTGTTCACACATATTAATCCATCCATCCTTTCACACTCTCATTAATGTATTCTTACATCCTTTCATTCACCTTTCCTTCCACCCCTTCACAAATTGATGTTTTTATCCTTCTATCCATCCTTTATTCTTTCATCCTTGCTTTATTATTTTCACTCTTCTTCCCTTTCCTTTTTCTTTTCCAGTTTCTATCATCATTTTTTCCTTATCTCATATAATTTTGTTCTCTCTTATCTCAAGCCCACTAGCTCTATTTTATGCTTTCTCTTTTCTTTCGAAATATTTTCATCAGTTAATTTTCTTTCTCTTTCAGTAGCATGCACCACTTTTCAATTAGACTGTTTTATGAGACTTTGCCTGTAGGTATGCAGAGAAAATAAGTGAAATGTAAAACTAGTCATTTTTCAGAGGAACCCAGATTACACGGCCATAAGAGAGCATTGGCTACCCCCACTTAAGCTGCTAAATCCGGGGGTTCCCTACGTCGATGTTACCGAATCACAATTAGGAACTTCAAATACATACTGATTCAGTATTTAGAAGGGGCGTGTTTAGGGCGTCTCTTTCAAATACCGAATCAGCATGGGATGTATGAATGTTTTGTGACCGATATGTAGTCACAAAGCATTCACACTTTACCACCAACTCAAAGTTGGTGGTAGCCAATTCGCAAATCAGAGCCACTTTGAGAATGCTTTTTAAAACAAATTTAAGACCAGGCAACGCTCGCATGGACCACTGCTTACTCTTAAAAAATAAATGTGATGGCAGTGAATCCTAGTGGGTCACAAATCGTGACCTAACTTATTAATATTCATGAGGTAGGTCTATTTGCGACCCACTACAAATGGCTATTTAGGAAATAGAGGCTAGATAACACCTTTCTGCGTTAGTAATAGTGATTACTAAATAGCAATCCCCAAAAATTTACTATTTGGTAATCGCTATTACTACTGTTCGTACGTGTGGCCCTAAATTGAATAACAGCCCAAAGGTACTGCTATTTCATACTATATTATCAGCATACAACAGGTGGGCCCTAATATGGCTTTGAACTGGTGTCCTTTTCATGATATATAAAACCCCAGTGGACCCAGAGGGTCAATATGTGATAGTAGAAGAGCAGCTTGATGGAAAACCATCAGCATTCTCCTCCACAAACACAATCAACACTCCAAAAACGTCATTCTTCATTTCTCTCTGCAACCAAATTTGATAGCGCAAATACAAATTCCGGCTTTCTATGTGAGTGGATTTCAACACAGTGATGGTTGTAATCATGGACAGGTCTTTCCCACCACTGAGCAACATAGGCACTATGTCCCTAGTGGACTTGTTTGCAAAATGTGTAGATCAATGGTAGTTGACTGATAAATAGAGGGCTATGCACCTGGAAGATGTGGAACCCTCTCACTATTTCCTGTGAACAAACTCCATATAAGACTAGATGCAGTCCTCCATTCATTGCATCTAAATGACCACATGATACACACTGAGTATTTAGATTTAGCTAAAACGTTATCAAGCCACTGTTTGTTACTAATACATCAAATATGGGGACTACAGATATTAAATTAAATGAAATGAAAAGAAGATTTTTAAAGTGTGACTATACCCGAAGGTGTCAAGGTGCTAAAGTCACCTAAAACATAATCACCAAACACAAAAAAAGAAAACAGCCTGCTCTGCACCACGGGCTAGAGATCTTTTCGGATCCCGTGATAAGCAGAGGTAAGGTGCTCCACTGTTTGGCCACAGCATAAGAGAAATCTTGTGAACTGTCACATTTTTCAATAGGTGGAGCAGAGTGGCCTATTAAGCACATATCACTGAAGTGTTGGCCGAAAAAGGCCATGCATGGCACTTTGCCTATCACTCTCTTCCTGAATGGAAGCCAGAGAAAGGCCAAAGACCCTTGGCCACTGAAAGATGTTTAGGAATGCCTATGATAAGATGCCTCGTCATGTTTTTTTTTCTTTGCAGGCTTTAGGACTTTAATTTTTTTATAACCATTTTTATTAATATAAAGCACAGAGTCCTCATTAGAGTATCACAATAAAGTTTAAAGGTCATACAATACAGTCCATTAGCTTTGGCACAATGTAAATCTTAATGATTAAAGGATATTAGGTTGGGGTCTCCTCATTGCCATATCTTTAGTGGGAGAAGTACATATTTCACCTCTAAAAGCATTCCACCCTCCCCATTTGTTGTCCCCTTTCTTGGGGCATCTCCTTTGTTTAGACTTGCTTCTCTGCAATCATGCATCTATCCATCTCTGCAACCCATCCAATCGTTGGCGGCGTCACGGTGGATCCCCACTGCATCGCATACATCCAGCTTCACTAGCAAATATCCCAATGCCATCCATTGCTGCTCGATTTCTGTTGAGTCTGTGGCCTCCCATATGTTGAGGATTCCCACTTTTGGCGACAGTTGAATATGTGTACCCAGTGTGTCTGTAATTTTCTTGGTTGCCCTGTCCCACAAGGGCCGTATTTGGGGACACTCCCACAGAACATGGTAAAAAGTACCATCCTGGCCGCAGCTTCTAAGGCACAGTGCATCCGAACGGCTACCTATTTTTGCCAAGAGCACGCCGGAGAAATAGGAATGTGAAGTACTTTTAATTATATCAGGCGGAAGTGATGGTTTATTGCTATTTCCCGGGGGACATTAATGCCGTCTGCTAATCTTCGTCGTCCAATATTCCTACGTCAGTCTGCCAATGATCACGTAGCTTTTGAAAAGAGTCAGGGAGGTTCTTGCAAAGTTTAAGGTAGATAGACGAGATGGCTTTTGTTATGAGTGGTTCAGTGAGCAAACGGTCCTCTGGGGGGAGGAGTCTGGCAAGGAAGAGAGGTCTGGAACTTATGTGTGAAGAGGATGTCGGATCTCTAGGTATCGGAAAACCTCTCTTTATGTAAGTGCATATTTATTTTGTAATTCTTTAAAGGTGAGAAGTTGCCATTTGCTGACCAGATCTCCAAGGCTAGTAATGCCAATGGTATCCCATTTGTCAAACCCTGTATGGAAGCAGAGCGAGCCCAACTGCTGAGTCGACCACAACTGCGTGGCTTTTGTGAATTTGTCCGCCCACCCCAGGCGTTTGGTGGCCTTGTGCCAAATAGCTACAGTCTGTGCCATAGGCCCTATGTAGCAGTCTTTTTTAACCTTGCTGTAGAGAGCACCCAGGTAACCCTCTCGTCCTGTCTGGTAAGTGTTCTAGGTGGAAGGCTGGGTTCATGGGGGATCCATAGATCCAGTGGTTAACGGCCACCAGCTGTGAAGCCCAGTAGTAAAGGCGTAGATCTGGAAGAGCAATCCCCCTGTCGTACCACTCCTTTGTGAGCCTCTGAAGAGCGATACGAGGTGTCCCCCCATCCCACAACAAGACCCTGAGCTCTCCTTCTATGGTGTTGAAATAATTGTCAGCTATAGGGAATGGGCAGTTTTGGAGTACATATAAGAATCTGGGGAGCGAGAGCATTTTAAATAGGGCCACCCTACCCAGGAGGGATAGGGGAAGCGATCTCCAGAACTTAACATCTTCCTGTAGCCGCTTAAGGGGGCCCACCAGATTAATCTCATAAAACAATTTAGGATCTGGAGTGTCGAAAATGCCCAGGTATTTAAAGCCTCCAGAAGCCTGTTCTATTGTGTAGCCATGGGATAGGCGAGATGTGGGCCGTGCAATACGTACAATACGGATTTGGACCAATTAATAGTGTACCCCGCATATTTACCAAAATTAGTAATAATGTTAAGCAAACTGTTAATGGACTTTCGGGGGGGACGGTAAATATATAAGGATGTCGTCGGCATATAATGATATTTTGTCCTCTGTCTCTGCGCTCCATCACATTCCCACCCCGTCATGTTTTGAATGACCTGGAGCTTGTTAAGAGAGGAACTATTGACATTCAACTAGAGAGCATTACAATAAATCAAGCAAGAGTAAACCGAAGCCACAGCCAACAATTTGTGGAGCTCTGGCAGCATAAACAGGAAGACCTTTTCAATGACCTGATGAAGTAAAAGCAAGCGCTTGTGGTACGGTTAACCTGTAGATTGAAGGTCAGAGAGTTGTCTAAAAAGACCTCTAAATTTGTATTTCTTTTTAAAACTCTTTTTTTATTAACAGTGCTCGTAAGACCATACAATACAACACCATGTTTGAATAGCACAGTGGGAGATAATACTGATGTTATCTGGAAATTGCACTTTTTTTAAAGAAAACAAGGGGGACCCTAAAGGTAGCTGTGGAAATTACACATCATGGAACACAACTGTCATCCAGCATTGCAATTTGACTAGCCCATACTTTCTTCCATTTTTCTTCCGCTCTTTGGCACCAGTCCAGGTCGCGCTGCCAATCCTCCCAGAGCGGGGGAGCCTGCGCCCCCCATCCCTTGGCAATTTTCCATTTTGCAACCCCTGCAGCCAGGGCCAGCCAAAGTTCCACATATCTCGACCTATCAGTGTCCCCTTCAATTAACAATAGAAGCCACTTCGGGTCCATCGGGACTGGCACCCCACTACCTTAGACATGGTATTCGTAATCATCGTCCAGAATGGGATGATCACCGGACACTCCCATAGGATATGAAAGAAGGTGCCCTCTTGTTGACAACCCCTCACACAGGATGCTGACCGACACCTTCCCCATGCATAGAGGTGAGTGTGGGGATAGTAGGTACGATGAAGGATTTTAAACTGCATGAGCCTAAACCTAGAGCGCATAGCGACCTCTCTGGGACCCTGGAGCGCGTCTTGTCAGTCTTCCTCATCGAGGCTCCCAAGGTCCCGGGCCCAGGCCACTCTGAGATTAACCAAGAGATCAGGTATATTATTTATTAATTTGCGGTAAATTGTGGATGTGGGTTTCTCCGCAATGGAGTCGAGTAATAATCGATCCTCCATCGGGGAGTAATCTGGGATTAATGTACCACTCTGTATGTCCGAGACCACCGGTGCCGAGCACCGAGACGGGACCCGAGGGGGAGAGCCCGACAGAGAAAAAATCACAGATTTTGACCAATTAATGGTATAGCCGG
Source organism: Lissotriton helveticus (assembly GCF_964261635.1). Classification (NCBI taxonomy): domain Eukaryota; kingdom Metazoa; phylum Chordata; class Amphibia; order Caudata; family Salamandridae; genus Lissotriton; species Lissotriton helveticus. The sequence continues at coordinate 423,314,801 of NC_136071.1, forward strand.
AGTACCTGCCGAACAACTCAAATAAGTTGGGCAATCGAGTGATATGGTCTAGCCAGATAGAGGATGATGTCATCGGCGTATAGGGATATACGCTCTTCCCATTCGTCAGTCGCCGCCAGTCCCCAAATCGAGGCGTCCCTCCTGATCCAGTGGGCCAGGGGCTCCAGCGCTAGGGCGAAGGGGAGAGGGGACAGGGGACATCCCTGTTGTGTCCCTCTCTGCAGGGAAAAGGCCCTAGATACAGCCCCGTTGACACACACTCAAGCAGTCGGTCGTTCGTACAGGAGCAGTACCCAGCAACAGAAGATCAGTCTGAAGCCCAACCTCCCAAGTACCATGAACCAATATGGCCATTCTATGCTATCGTAGGCCATCGAGGCGTCCAGCGCCTTCAATGCCGTCTGAGTGTCTCCAACATCTTCAGTCATGTAGAGAACCCCAGATGTCGAAGGTTATGATGAGTGCTTCTGCGGGTCATAAATCCGGATTGGTCAACATGGACCAAATCTATAACCACCCATAGCAGTAGATCCGCCAGGACCTTGGCGAGAACCTTGGCTTCTATGTATTGCAAAGAAATCGGCCGGTACAAGGCGTATTGGTCTGCCGGCTTCCCGGTCTTGTGAATCACCACTATCATGGCCTCTCTTTGATCAATAGGCATGCTCCAGCACTTTCGCGCCTCATTGAGCATCCAGAGAATAGGGGCTGTGACGATCGTGGCTTGATTTTTATAGATTTCAAATGGGAACCAATTAGGACCAGAGGCTTTACCCGACTGGAGGGAGTTTAGAGCATTGCCGAGCTCCTCCACTGTGACGTCTGCCTCCAGGCGTTTGCACATTTCCTCAGACAACGTGGGAAACGCAAAGTCATGTAGAAATTCTGCACAGACCCCTACAGTTCTAGTTAATACAGGAGAGTACACTCTCTCGAAATGAGCTGCAAAGGCCTCTGCTATGTCCATGCTTGATGAGCAGAGTGAACCCGCTGTGTCCCGCACTGCGGATACCCATGAGCGCTCCCTAACTTGGCGCTCCAGCCACACTAGTAATTTCAGTGCCTTGTCCACAACATCATAAATCAGGTGCTGTGTGGCTAGCTCCCTATCTAGCTGCTCGATTTCACTCTCTAGGAGCCTGATCCGAAGGGACTCCTCCTTTTTCCGTGCCCCAATTAGTGACTGAGTCAAGCCCCTCAGCACAGTCTTATATGCCTCCCACAGACTAATTAGGGAGTCCACGGACCCCAAGTTCTCCTTAAAGAACAACTCGGACCCTTCCCGAAGCTTGTCGCCGATTTCCGGGTCCTGGAGGCGCCAGGGATCTATTCTCGAAAAGGACGCCCTATTTACGATCGGGCCCCTAAGGGTGGTACAAACGGGGGAATGATCCGAAATCCCCCAAGCCATATGTTTAGTGTTACCGAATTCCCCCATCTGATCAGTGCAGGTAAAGAAGTGGTCGATCCTGGAGAAGGACCTCTACATTTTTGACCTACGACTGGAGTCAATAAAGGACCACACAATTCGGGTAATTAGAGTTCTGACCAGCAACTCTGTTTTATCAGCATTCAATTTCAAAAAATGTTCTTTCATCCAATTTCCAATTCCTGCCATACAGTTATAGAAACTTTCTCTCACCAACAGCACACTGTGTGTTATTGACATGATGATGTGGGTGTCATCATGATAGGGCTAAACCTGAAAATCAAAGGAACTACCACAGTTGCCAGTGGTGAAACAGAGGTTAAAAAGTGTGGGGCTAAGCGAAGAGCCCTGCGGGGTCCCACATGGACGACTAAATGCCTGCAGCTAACAACGTGCACCCTATCCACAACAAGCATTTGCTATGCAATAGGTCTCGCATTAGGATAGTTTGAGTTATTTGTCCTGTACATGACAAATTTGTTATTTATGTGTTATTTTAGAAAATTGTGAAATTAATAGCTTAGTCATTTACAATGCTAATACTTTTATTTTTTGACAATGTGACACCTATAGCATTTTTAATGCAACATGTTTTGTATTTACGTGACTTAGAAGTATTGATTTTACAAATAACAATGTTTTTTTGGATAATTAATACTTAAATAAAAGTTATTGTAATTTATAATGGCAATAACTTAAACTTTTGTAAATAACTTTTGTGAAGATTATGTTCAGTGTATTTTATCAAGACTAAAATATAGGAACAGAAGTGAAATATCAACATTTTTTTGTGACATTTGTAATAAAGCTTGAAACATTGAGAGAACATATTTGAACCAGTTGTTGTTGAATGTTTGCACAGATTGATACTGTGGTGGCGCTGAGTGATGTTGTGGTGGCGACAAGTGATGCTGTGGCGTTCAGTGATGCTGTGGTAGCGTATAGTGATGTAGTGGTGCCCCTGAGTGATGCTGTGATGCCCCTGAGTGATGCTGTTGGTGTGCGATAGATAGACGGAGTGAGGGCGATAGATAGATGGAGTGAGGGCGATAGATGGAGTGAGGGCGATAGATAGATAGAGTGAGGGCGATAGATAGAGTGAGGGCGATAGATAGAGTGTGTGGTTGTGTGTGTGTGGTTGTATGTATGTTGTTGTATGTGTGTGCGTGCATGGTTGTATGTATGTGAGTGTGCAGTTACAGAAGGATGTATGTGGAAGAGAGCAGCAGATCAGCATATTTTAAGAGAACAGGGAGTTAAAGAAGGATGCGTGTTGAAGAGATCAGCAGATCAGCACAGGAGAAGAGAACAGGGAGTTAGAGAAGTAGGTAGTGGGAGGGAACAGCAGATCAGCACGGGAGAAGAGAACAGGGTTTTGGAGAAGGGGGCGGGTGGAAGAGAGCAGCAGATCAGGATTGGAGAATAGAACAGGGAGTTAAAGAAGGAGGCGGGTGAAAGAGAGCAGCAGATCAGCACAGGAGAAGAGAAGAGAACAGGGAGTTAGAGAAGTAGGCGGTGGAAGGGAACAGCATATCAGCACGGGAGAAAAGAAGAGAACAGGGAGTTAGAGAAGTAGGCGGTGGAAGGGAACAGCAGATTAGCACAGGAGAAAAGAACAGAGTTAAAGAAGGAGGCGGGGTGTTTGAGAGCAGCAAATCAGCTCAGGTGAAAAGAACATGGAGTTAAATAAGAAAGCGGGTGGAAGAGAGCAGCAGATCAGCACAGAAGAAGAGAACATGGAGTTCAAGAAGGAGGCGGGTTTTAGAGAGCAGCAGATCAGCACAGGAGAAGAAAACATGGAGTTAAAGAAGGAGGCGGGATGGAAGAGAGCAGCCGATCAGCACAGGAGAAGAGAACATGGAGTTAAAGAAGGAGGCGGGTGGAAGAGAGCAGCAGATCAGCACAGGAGAAGATAACATGGAGTTAAATAAGGAGGTGGGTGGAAGAGAACAACATATTAGCACAGGAGAAGAGAGCAGTGAGTAAGATATGGGGGCGGGGTGAAAGAGAACAGCAGTTTAGCACAGGAGAAGAGAAAAGGGAGTTAGAGAAGGAGGCGGGTGAAAGAGAACAGCAGATCAGCACAGGAGAAGAGAAAAGGGAGTTAGAGAAGGAGGCGGGTGAAAAAGAACAGCAGATCAGCACAGGAGAGACAACAGGGAGTTAAAGATGGAGGCGGGGTGGAAGAGAGCAGCAGAACAGCACAGGGGAAGAGAACAGGTAGTTAAAGTAGGAGGCGGGTGGAAGAGAACAGCAGATCGGCACAGGAGAAGAGAAGAGAACAGGGAAGGGAGTTAGAGAATGAGGCTGTGTAATAGAGCAGTAGATTAGTACGGGCGAATAGAAGAAAACAGCCAATTAGAGAAGGAGGTGGGTGGAAGAGAGCATCAGATCAGCACAGGAGAAGAGAAGAGAACAGGGGGTTAGAGAAGGAGTTGAGGTGGAAGAGAGCAGCAGATCAACACAGCAAAAGAGAACAGGGAGTTAGAGAATGAGGCGGTGTAATAGAGCAGTAGATTAGTACGGGAGAATAGAAGAGAACAGGGAATTAGAGAAGGAGGTAGGTGGAAGAGAGCATCAGATCAGCACAGCAAAAGAGAAGTGAACAGGGAGTTATAGAAGGAGGTGAGGTGGAAGAGAGCAGCAGATTAGCACAGCAGAAGAGAACAGTGAGTTAAAGAAGGAGGCGGGTGGAATAGAATAGCAGATCAGCACAGGAGAAGAGAGCAGGGAGTTGCAGAAGGAGGCGGTGTAAAAAACAGCAGATCAGTAGAGGAGAAAAGAACAGCGAGTTAGAGAAAGAGGTGGGGTGAAAGAGAACAGCAGATCAGTACCAGAGAAGAGAAAAGGGAGTTAGAGAAGGAGGCGGATGGAAGAGAGCAGCAGACCAGCATGGGAGAACAGAACATGGAGTTAAAGAAGGAGGCGGGTGGAAGAGAGCAGCAGATCAGCACAGGTGAAGAGAACATGGAGTTAAAGAAGGATGTGTAGGGGAAGAGAACAGCAGATCAGCACGTGAGAAGAGAACATGGATTTAAAGAAGGAGTTGGGGTGGAAGAGAACAGCAGATCAGCACCAGAGAAGAGAAAAGGGAGTTAGAGAAGGAGGCGGGTGAAAGAGGGTAGCAGATCAGCACGAGAGAAGAGAAAAGGGAGTTAGAGAAGGAGGCGGGTGAAAGAGAACAGCAGAACAGCACAGGAGAAAAAAACAGAGTTAAAGAAGGAGGCGGGTGTAAGAGAACAGCAGATTAGCACATGAGAAGGGAACAGGGAGTTAGAGAAGGGGGCGTGGTGAAAGAGAACAGCAGTTTACCACAGGAGAAGAGAAAAGGGAGTTAGAGAAGGAGGCGTTGTTGAAGAGAGCAGCAGAACAGGACGGGGGAAGAGAACAGGGAGGTAGAGAAGGAGGCGGGTTGAAGAGAGCTGCAGATCAGCTCTTGAGAAGAGAAGTGAACAGGGAGTTAAAGAAGTAGGTGGGTGGAAGAGAGCAGCAGATCGGCACAGGAGAAGAGAACAGGGAGTTAGTGAAAGAGGCGGTGGAAGAGAACAGCAAATTAGCACAGGAGAGGAAAACAAGGAGTTAAAGAAGGAGGCGGGGTGGAAGAGAGCAGCAGATCAGCACAGGAGACGAGAAGAGAACAAGGAGTTAGAGAAGGAGGCAGGGTGGAAGAGATCAGCAGTTCTGCACGGGAGAAGAGAAGAGAACAGGGAGTTAGAGAAGGAGTTTGATGGAAGAGAGGAACAGATCAGCACAGCAAAAGAGAACAGGGAGTTAAAGAAGGAGGTGGGGTGGAAGAGAGCAGCAGATCAGCACAGTAGAAGAGAATAGAATAGGGAGTTAGAGAAGGAGGTGTGCTGAAAGAGAGCATCAGATCAGCAGCAGTTAACAGGGTGTTAAAATGCAATGCAATATGTTTCTCATTTGGAAAGTTTGAGCTATTGCTAATGTAAAATACCAATTTTTTTAATGTTTTGTTGTGGAAAATAGTGAAAATAATTGCTTTGTCATTTACAACGCTAATAGTTAGAACTTTTGCAAATGTGACACCTATAGCATTTGTAATGCAATATGTGTTGTATTTATGTGACTTACATGTATTGATATTACAAACAACACTGCTTTGGATTTGGAGGGTGGAGTTGGAGGGTGGAGTTGGCTTTTGATTTGGAGGGTGGAGTTGGAGGGTGGAGTTGGCTTTTGATTTGGAGGGTGGAGTTGGAGGGTGGAGTTGGCTTTTGATTTGGAGGGTGGAGTTGGAGGGTGGAGTTGGCTTTTGATTTGGAAGGTGGAGTTGGAGTTGGAGGGTGGAGTTGGAGGGTGGAGTTGGAGGGTTTATTTGGAGGGTGGATTTGGAAGGTGGAGTTGGAGGGACAATTTGGAGGGTGGAGTTGGAGGGTGGAGTTGGGGTGTTGAGTTGGGTGGTGGAGTTAGAGGGTGGAGTTGGGGGTGGAGTTGGATTTGGAGGGTAGAGTTGGATGGTGGATTTGGATTTGGATACAGGATTTTGATTTGGATGGTGGAGTTGGATGGTGGAGTTGGAGGGTGGAGTTGGATGGTGGAGGTGGAGGGTGAAGTTGGAGGGTGGAGTTGGAGGGTGGAGTTGGAGAGTGGAGTTGGCTTTTAATTTGGAGGGTGGAGTTGGAGGGTGGAGTTGTCTTTTGATTTGGAGGGTGGAGTTGGAGGGTGGAGTTGGAGGGTGGATTTGGATGGTGGATTTGGATGGTGGATTTGGAGGGTGGAGTTGGAGGATGGAGTTGGAGGGATGATTTGGAGGGTGGAGTTGGAGGGATGATTTGGAGGGTGGAGTTGGAGGGTGGAGTTGGAGGGTGGAGTTGGGGGGTGGAGTTGGATTCGGAGGGTGGATTTGGAGGGTGGATTTTGAGGGTAGAGTTGGATGGTGGATTTGAATGTAGGATTTTGATTTGGATGGTGGAGTTGGAGAGTGGAGTTGGAGGGTGGAGTTGGAGGGTGGAGTTGGAGGGTGGAGTTGGAGGGTGGAGTTGGATGGTGGAGGTGGAGGGTGAAGTTGGAGGGTGGAGTTGGAGGGTGGAGTTGGAGAGTGGAGTTGGCTTTTAATTTGGAGGGTGGAGTTGGAGGGTGGAGTTGTCTTTTGATTTGGAGGGTGGAGTTGGAGGGTGGAGTTGGAGGGTGGATTTGGATGGTGGATTTGGATGGTGGATTTGGAGGGTGGAGTTGGAGGATGGAGTTGGAGGGATGATTTGGAGGGTGGAGTTGGAGGGATGATTTGGAGGGTGGAGTTGGAGGGTGGAGTTGGAGGGTGGAGTTGGGGGGTGGAGTTGGATTCGGAGGGTGGATTTGGAGGGTGGATTTTGAGGGTAGAGTTGGATGGTGGATTTGAATGTAGGATTTTGATTTGGATGGTGGAGTTGGAGAGTGGAGTTGGAGGGTGGAGTTGGAGGGTGGAGTTGGAGGGTGGAGTTGGAGGGTTGATTTGTAGGGTGGAGTTGGAGGGTGGATTTGGTGGGTGGAGTTGCATTTTGAGTTTGAGGGTGGAATTGGAGTTGGAGGGTGGAGTTGGAGTTGAAGGGTGGAGTTGGAGTTGGAGGCTGGATTTGGATTTTGAGGGGGGAGTTGGAGGGTTGAGTTGGAGGGTGGAGTTGGAGAGTGGATTTGGAGGATGGATTTGGAGGGTTGTTTTTGCAGGTGGAGTTGGAGGGTGGAGGATGGAGTTGGATGGTGGAGTTGGAGGGTGGAGTTGGAGGGTAGAGTTGGATGGTGGATTTGTATTTGGATGTAGGATTTGGAGTTGGATGGTGTTTTTGGATGGTGGAGTTTGATGGTGGGGTTGGAGTTGGATAGTGGATTTGGAGGGTGGAGTTGTATGGTGGAGTTTGAGGGTGGATTTGGATTTGGAGGGAGGAGTTGGATTTTGAGGGTGGATTTGGATTTGGTTTTTGAGGGTGGATTTGGAGGGTGGATTTGGAGGGTGGAGTTGGAGGGTGGAGTTGGAGGGTGGATTTGAAGGGTGGATTTGGAGGCTGGAGTTGGAGGCTGGAGTTGGATTTGGAGGGTGGAGGCTGGAGTTGGATTTGCAGGGTGGAGTTGGATTTGGAAGGTGCAGTTGGGAATGGATTAGGAGGGTGGATTTGGAGGGTGGATTTGCATGGTGGAGTTAGAGTGTGGATTTTAAGGGTAGATTTAGAGGGTCGAGTTGTAGGGTGGAGTTGGAGGGTGGATTTGGATTTGGAGTTGGAGGGTGGAGTTGGAGGGTGGATTTGGATTTGGAGTTGGAGGGTGGAGTTGGATTTGGAGGGTGGAGTTGGAGTTGGAGGGTGGAGTTGGAGTTGGAGAGTGGAGTTTGAGGCTGGAGTTGTAGTTGGAGGGTGGAGTGGGAGTCTGTAGATGTAGTTTGCAGGTGGATTTGGAGGATGGATTTGGAGGCTGGAGTTGTAGTTGGAGGGTGGATTTGTAGGGTGTAGTTGGCTGTTGGAGTTGGAGGGTGGAGTTGGACGGTGGAGTTGGAGGGTGGAGTTGGATGGTGTTTTTGGAGTGTGGTGTTGGAGGGTGCATTTGTAGTTGGAGAGTGGATTTGGAGTGTTGAGTTGGAGGGTGTAGTTGGATGGTGGAGTTAAGGGGTGTAGTCGGAGGGTGGATTTGGAGGGTGTAGTAGTACTTGGATTGTGGATTTGGATGGTGGATTTGGAAGGTGGATTTTGAGGGTGGAGTTGGAGTGTGGAGTTGGAGGGTCGTTTTGCAGGGTGAATTTGGAGGGT